>NW_012110918.1:11289170-11296000 GCF_000951035.1 Colobus angolensis palliatus
AAGAAGAAGAAGAAAAGAAGAAGAAGACTTCTTTGCAGGATCATATGTTCTCACGATTGCTTCTGGTTCCCATGAATTGGTTTACTTGAGGGACTCTCCCACCATCCCACGGGTGTAATTCCTTATCCAAGAGCACAGACTGAGATGTGAAACATATCCTTGCCGCTTGTCACCAAACCAACCACTCACACAAGGTTTCTATATATGTAGAGGTCTCTGTAGAACAGTTGGGAAGATGCAGGGATTTACATCATAGAAATATGAGCAGCTTTCAATTCAGTGTCAGTGTTTTTTCTCCAAAACTCCTCTGCCATTTCCACAGTTCAGGATCCAGCTTCCTTACACTCAGCCTTCCTCTCTGCTCTCTCCTCTTTTTCTCTTCCAATTCTAAATTTTTGGTTCATTTTTAAAATGCGTGCTGGGTGTGGTGGCTCACGCCTGTAATCCCAGCACTTTGGGAGGTTGAGGTGGGCGGATCACTTGAGGTCAGGAGTTTTAGACCAGCCTGGCTAACACAGCAAAACCCTGTCTCTACTAAAAATACAAAAATTAGCCAGGCGTGGTGGTGCACACCTGTGATCCCAGCTACTTGGGAGACTGAGGTTGGAGGATTGCTTGAACCAGGAAGGAAGAGGTTCCAGTGAGCCTAGATTCCAGCCTGAGCAACAGAGTGAGACTCCATTTCAAAAAAAAAAAAAAAAAAGCAGCTGGCTCTCACACCTGTAATCCCAGCACTTTGGGAGGCTGAGGTGGGTGGATCACCTGAGGTCAGGAGATCGAGACCAGCCTGGGCAACATAGTGAAACCCTGTCTCTACTAAAAATACAAAAAATTAGCTGGGATTGCTGGTGGGCGCCTGTAATCCCAGCTACTGGGGAGCCTGAGGCAGGAGAATCACTTGAACCCGGGAGGTGGAGGTTCAGGGAGCTGAGATTGTGCCATTGCACTCCAGCCTGGGCAACAAGAGCGAAACTCCGTCTCAAAAAAAGCAAAACAAAACAAAAACAAAAAACAAAAGCACTCCTCATTCTTCTCCCCACACCCCAGCCCCTGGCAACCATTTATGGCCGAGCACGGAGGCTCTTGCCTTTAATGCCAGCACTTTGGGAGGCCAAGGTGGGCAGATCACCTGAGGTCAGGAGTTCGAGACCAGCCTGTGCAACATGGTGAAACCCTGTCTGTACTAAAAGTACAAAAATTAGCCACGTGTGGTAGCACGTGCCTGTAATCCCAGCTACCCGATGGACTGAGGCAAGAGAAACGCTGGAACCCAGGAGGCAGAGGCTGCAGTGAGCTGAGATCATGCCACTGTACTCCAGCCTGGGCGACAGAGTGAGACTCCGTCTCAAAAAATAAATAAATAAAAATAAACAGGCCAGTCGTGGTAGCTCACGCCTGTAATCCCAGCACTTTGGGAGGCTGAGGGCAGTGGATCATTTGAGGTCAGGAGTTTGAGACCAGCCTGGCCAACACAGTGAAACCCTGTCTCTACTAAAAATACAAAAATTAGCTGGGCATGGTGGCAGGCACCTGTAGTTCCAGCTACTCGGGAGGTTGAGGCAGGAGAATCACTTGAACCGGGAAGGCAGAGGTTGCCGTGAGTTGGGATCACACCACTGCACTCCAACCTGGATGACAAAGCGAGTCTCCATCTCAAAAATAAAATAGGCCGGGTGCGGTGGCTCACGCCTGTAATCCCAGTATTTTGGGAGGCCGAGATGGGCAGATCACGAGGTCAGGAGATCAAGACCATCCTGGCTAACATGGTGAAACCCTGTCTCTACAGAAAATACAAAAAAAATTAGCTGGACACGGTGGTGGGCGCCTGTAGTCCCAGCGACATGGGGGACTGAGGCAGGAGAATGGCGTGAACCCAGGAAGCGGAGCTTGCAGTGAGTGGAGATCGCGCCACTACACTCCAGCCTGGGCAACAGAGCAAGACTCTATCTCAAAAAATAAATAAATAAAATAAAATAAAATAAAATAAAATAAAAAATAAATAAAATGCAGAGCATTTGGGCTCATTCTCTTACTGCTTTGATGCAGGCTGACCTGGGCTCTGGGTCTCATCTTTTCTTAAAACATTTACCAGCGATTTTCCTAAACAAAGACAGTTTCCTCCCCAGGAGGAATTTTGGTGTCACCATTGGGATACAAATATACCTGTCAACAATCCCTCTGATAATCTGAGAGAAACTAAAAAGTAGTAAGGCACTATCCATGCTCTCAAAGAGCTTAAAATTTAGTGAATGTTGTGATATTTATACCTCAAATGCTAAGAAACCGTGCAAAAATAGTCCAGAATGCCAGGCAGAGATGACTGGGACTGGTATTTGGGAAATAAAGTGCCAGATAAGGTTCCTGGGGTGAGAATAGGGCTGGGTATCTCGTCATCTAGTGCCTGGACCACCACGGCTGGCTCCCTGTCCCCACTGGCTCCTGTCTCTCTCTCTCTTTTTTTTTTTTTTTTTTTGAGACAGAGTCTTGCTCTCTTGACCAGGCTAGAGTGCAGTGGTGTGCTCTCAACTCACTGCAACCTCTGCTTCCCAGGTAAAAGCGATTCTCTTGCTTCAGCCTCCTGAGTAGCTGGGATTACAGACATGCGCCACCACGCCTGGCTAATTTGTGTGTTTAGTAGAGACGGGGTTTTACCATGTTGGCCAGGCTGGTCTTGACCTCCTGACCTCAGGTGATCTGCCCACCTCGGCCTCCCAAAGTGCTGGGATTACAGGCATCAGCCACTGTGCCCGGCCCTTATTGTTCTTTTCTTTTCTTTCTTTTGAGACAATCTTCCGGTGTCACCCAGGCTGGAGTACAGTGACATGAACACAGCTGACTCTAGCCTTGACCTCCTGGGCTCAACGGATCCTCCCGTGTACTACAGCTGGGGCCACAGGCATGCATCGCCATGCCTGGCTAATTAAAAAAATTTTTTTTTTTGTAGAGACAAGGTCTCACTTTGTTGCCCAGGATGGTCTCCAACTCCTGGCCTCAAGCAATCCTCCTGCCTTGGCCTCCCAAAGTGCTGGGATTAAACAGACGTGAGCTACCACACCTGGCCCAAAAATGGTATTTCTAGCTTATCTTCTACAAACTCATCTTCCTCTTAAGCTTGACTGTCTCATTTCTCTACTTAAAAATGTTGGAGGAGGAAATGTTCTCCTCCAGCATTTATCTTCTGGTGATTCATAACTTCCCTGGCTCCTTAGAAAATAGTCGCAATCTCTTCTAGCTTTATCTTCTGCTGCACTCCCTCTGACCATACCCCAAACTATCCACGCACAACAGGCAATGAAGATTAGTCTCAGTTTCCACTAATGTGCAGTGAAATACAGCTTCTGCTCTGGAAGTTAAGATGGCTGCTTTGCAGCACATGGAAGACCTTGGTGTCTGTGAGCATAGACTAAGGCTACTGATTTCATTATTCCTGGAAAGCAAACAAAAAGAGGCTTCCAGTACAGGGAATATCAAACATCAGTAAGATGATACATGCATGATGCTAAACTTACGGCTGGGCAACCTCTGCTCCATTGCCTTTTTTTTGAGACAGAGTCTCACTTACTCTGTCACCCAGGCTGGAGTGCAATGGCATGATCTTGGCTCACTGCAACCTCCACCTCCAGGTTCAAGTGATTCTCCTGCCTCAGCCTCCCAAGTAGCTAGGATTTCAGGTGCACACCGCCACGCTTGGCTAATTTTTGTATTTTTTTGTGGAGATAGGGTTTCATCATGTTGGCCAGGCTGGGCTGGTCTCCAACTCCTGACATCAAGTGATCTGCTCACCACGGCTTCCCAAAGTGCTGGGATTACAGGTGTGAGCCACTGCTCCATTGACATTTTGCACCAGATGATTCTTTGTTGTGGGTGGTACTGTAAATCGCAGGATATTTAGCAACATTCCTGGCCTCTACACATTAGATGCCAGTAGCAGCCCTCTCCCAACCCCATAGTGACAACCAAAAATGTCTCCAGACATTGCCAAATGTTCCCAGGAGGCAAAACCATCCCCCGACTGAGAGTCTGTGTAGGCTCACACCTAGAATCCTAGCACTATATATATATATATTTTTTTTTGAGACAGAGTCTTGCTCTGTCGCCCAGGCTGGAGTGCAGTGGCATGATCTCGGCTCGCTGCAGTCTCTGCCTCCTGGGTTCAAGCGATTCCTCTGCCTTAGCCTCCCGAGTAGCTGGGATTATAGGTGCCCAAGACCACGCCCGGCTAGCTTTTGGTATTTTAGTAGAGACGGGGTTTCACCATGTTGGCCAGGCTGGTCAATCTCCTGACCTCATGATCCACCTGCCTCAGCCTCCCAAAGTGCTGGGATTACAGGCGTGAGCCACCACACCTGGCTGAATCCTAGCACTTTGGGAGGCGGAGGCAAGAGGACTGCTTGAGTCCAGGAATTTGAGACCATCCTGGGCAACATAGTGAGACCCTATCTCTACAAAAAAAAATTAAAAAGAGAGTCTATGTGTGTGTGCGTGTGTATACATATACTTTTTTTTTTTGAGATGGCATCTCGCTCTGTTGCCCAGGCCAGAGTGCAGTGGTGCGATCCAGGCTCACTGAAACCTCTGCCTCCCGGGTTCAAGCGATTCTCCTGCCTCAACCTCCCAAGTAGCTGGGATTACAGGTGCCTGACACTGCCCCCAGCTAATGTTTTTGTATTTTCAGTAGAGACGGGGTTTCACCATCTTGGCCAGGCTGGTCTTGAACTCCTGCATGCCTGGCTAATTTGGTATTTTAGTAGAGACGAGGTTTTGCCAGGCTGGTCCTGACCTCCTGACCTCGTGTGACCTGCCTGCCTTGGCCTTCCAAAGTGCTGGGATTACAGGCATGGGCCACCTCACCCGGCCACATACATTTAAAAAATTGAGATATATCTTAAATACACTAAAACCTACAGATTTTAAGTATATAGTTGAATAAGTTTTGATAAATATATAAACCTACATAACTCTCACCCTAATCAAGATATGGGGCATTTCCTTCATCTCCCAAAAGTTCCCTTCTGCCCTTTTGCAGTCCGTCCTTGCCTATCCCCCAGATTCCCATCTTAGGAGTTGATATGAATGGAATTGCAGGGTACATACCCTGTTGTATCTGGCTTCTTCCCTTCCTCATGCCATTTGTGTGATTCTTTCAGGTTGGGATGTGTATCAGTGACCTCATTTATGCATGTATGTATTTATTTTGAGAGATGGATTCTTGCTCTGTCACCCAGGCTGGAGTGCACTGGCACGATTTTGGCTCTCTGCCTCTGGGTTCAAGCAATTCTCCTGCCTCAGCCTCCTGAGGATTACAGGCACATGCCACCACGTCCAGCTAACTTTTGTATTTTTTGTAGAGACAGGGTTTCACCATGTTGGCCAGGCTACTCTTGAACTCCTGACCTCGTGATCCGCCCACCTCGGCCTCCCAAAGGGCTGCGATTAGAGGAGTGAGCCACTGCATCCGGCCTTATTAACTTATGCGTATGGCTAAGTAGTATTCCCTTGTTCAGATCCACCACCATTTGTGTACCTGTTCACCAGCTGATGGATATTCAGTTTGTTTCCCATTTGGGGTGCTTATGAACAATGTCTTTGGGTGGCCATTTATTGTTACCAGGAGATCTAACTTTTGCAGACTATGAATGCATTGTGGGAATGGGGACCATGGTGTGGCCAGTGCTGATGTTGTGTCATAAAGTTGTGCTATCTATTCCTGGACCACTCTTGTTTTTTTGTTTTGTTTTGGTTTTTTTTTTTTTTTTTTTTGAGACAGAGTCTTGCTCTGTTGCCCAGGCTGGAGTGCAGTGGCGCGACCTCGGCTCACTGCAAGCTCCACCTCCTGGGTTCATGCCATTCTCCTGCCTCAGCCTCCCAAGTAGCTGGGACTACAAGTGCCCGCCACCACACCCAGCTAATTTTGTTTTTGTATTTTTTGGAGAGACAAGGTTTCACCATGTTAGCCAGGATAGTCTTGATCTCCTGACCTCATGATCCACCCACCTCGGCCTTCCAAAGTGCTGGGATTACAAGCGTGAGCCACCGCGCCCAGCCTTTTTTGTTTTTTTGAGGCAGGTCTCACTCTGTCGCCCAGGCTGGAGTGCAGTGGCGCAGTCACAGCTCACTGCAGGCTCAACTTCCTGGGCTCAAATGATCCTTCCATGTCAGTCTCCTGGGTAGCTGGCACCACAGGTGTGCACCATGCCTGGCTAATTATTTTTATTTTTAAATTTTCTGTAGAAATGGAAGCTCCCTGTGTTGACCTGGCTGGTCTCAAACTCCTGGGCTCAAGTGACTCTCCCACCTTGGCCTCCCAAAGTGTTGGTATTACAAGCTTGGCCCAGACCACTCTTCAGGGGGACAAAGACGTGTCAGAATGGTCTCACTGGCAGTATTTACGACAATGTTCTTCAGGGGGACCTCGTGGTTGAATCAGAGGGCCCAAGAGGAGCCCCTTGTCAGTGAGACATCACTACTACACGATGCACGTATTAAAGGAGCAGCTTCTCCTAAAAATATCACTCACAACTTAGAGGCAAGAGGCTCTTGCCGATGGAGCAAGCCAATCGTGGGAACTGTCTGCTCAAGAATCGACAGCTCAGATAATTTCACCAGGCCTCACATCGCAAGTATCCTCAGTCCCAACCTTGAATGCCAACCTCTGTCTTCCTCCACTGCTGTCTCCCTCCAAACCTTTCCCCTGTGTTATTTGAAGCCCATTATTTCTTTTTTATTATTTACTTTTTCCTCTTTTGAAAATTTTTTAATAGAGAAGGCATCTCGCTATGTTCTCCAGGCGGGTCTTCTAGGCTCAAGCAATCTGCCCACCTCTGCCTCCC
>NW_012110918.1:11296885-11302732 GCF_000951035.1 Colobus angolensis palliatus
CGTGTAGCTCAGGATGGTCTCGATCTCCTGACCTCGTGATCCACCTGTCTCGGCCTCCCAAAGTGCTGGGATTACAGGCTTGAGCCACCGCGCCCGGCTGTCTCCTGTTACTTTTAAACAAATGACTAGGTTGAAAAGGTGGCTGCCAGGCACGATGGCCCATATCTGTAATCCCAGCATTTCGGGAGGCCGAGGTGGGTGGATCATGAGGTCAGGAGTTCGAGACCAGCCTGACCAACATGGTGAAATCCCATCTCTACTAAAAATACAAAAATTAGCCGGGCATGGTGGCACATGCCTGTAATCCCAGCTACTCAGGAGGCTGAGGCGAGAGAATCGCTTCAACCCTGGAGGTGAAGGTTGCAGTGTGCCAAGATTGAGCCATTGCACTCCAGCCTAGGTGACAAGAGTGAAACTCTGTTTCAAAAAAAAAAAAAAAGGAAGAAAAAGAAAAAAAGAAAGAACCTTCAAAGCAAAGCATAGGGAACCATGTGACGAAGGAGCAGAGGTGGAAAGTTCTCTGACATGTTTAAAGAATGCTGGTGAATCTATGTGGCTGCAGGAATAGTTTAGCCTGCGGGGAGTTAGACGTGGAAATGTATGTCTGAGTCAATTTATGAATGGCTTTGAACATCAGGGAAAAAGATTTGGACCTATTTGCAAAGGTGAACTATAGATTTTTGTGTGCAGGGTAGTGACATGATTCCAACAGTGTTTTAGGCAACAGCTAAACTGGGTCATATAAGATTAGGTACTAAAATGCCATTTTCTTGTCCAGCTGAGAAAGGGATTTTAATTACGTAATTAAATTCATGAATGTGGGAAGGGGTTCTTACTTCACAGGGCCAAGCTCAGCTCTTTCTCAATTTTATAAACAAGTTTTGTTTGTGTTTTTGTTTTTTTAAACAAGCCTTCCAGACTTAGATCTCTGGGAAACGAGAAGTAAATACTGACACAGGCTTGCTTTGTTTTCCCAAGAGGGGTCTACCAGGAGATTTCTCTAATTACTTAGAAAAAAAAAATTAACTTGTTTTTCCCTTAGATTTCAGCCGAGCTGGAAGGGGCAGGGAGAATTGCAATATTGCCTTAGATTTTCTAGCTTCGGTGTGGACGCAATATTCGTCCTGAGGGAGTCCCTCCAAGGCCTCTCGGAGCAGGGAGCCTCCAGGCATTTGTTCCCAGCAACAAGGAGGGAGCTTAGAAGAATTTAAGAGAGGCGGGGAGCTCTGCAAAGGGCTTATTTAAAAAAAAAAAAAAAGGCCGGGCGCGGTGGCTCAAGCCTGTAATCCCAGCACTTTGGAAGGCCGAGACGGGCGGATCACGAGGTCAGGAGATCGAGACCATCCTGGCTAACATGGTGAAACCCCGTCTCTACTAAAAAAATACAAAAAACTAGCCGGGCGAGGTGGCGGGCGCCTATAGTCCCAGCTACTCGGGAGGCTGAGGCAGGAGAATGGCGTGAACCCGGGAGGCGGAACTTGCAGTGAACTGAGATCCGGCCACTGCACTCCAGCCTGGGCGACAGAGCGAGACTCCGTCTCAAAAAAAAAAAAAAAGGGAAAAAGGCGGGGGGGGGGGGGGGCGTGCCGCCTATCTTTTTAGAATAATTCCATAGGAAAACGAATCGAAGCTAAAGCCGTGCCCTCTGGTCAGAGCTTCTGGACTAGAAAGTGCCTGAGCATTACGCCCAGGAAAGGACAGTTGCTTTTCACTCTCCCGGTCGCATCACTCGGCACCTAATTCCGCCAGGCTCTCAGAGGGGCGGTTGCAGCTACAGGCTGGCACGCCGCGTAGCCAATAAGAAGCCAAAATTCACCCTCATTCTCAAATTCTGACCAATCGGTGGCCTGAACTTTAGCTCTCTGCCAGGCGCCTCTGTTGTCCGGAACGGAGGCAAGCCCCCTTAGAGTTGCCAGTAACAGACATGGCTGCGGCCCCCGGAGGAGGGGACGTGAAGTGAGGAGGGGGCTGGGAGGGGAGAGGACGCGGGCGAGCAAGACCGGCCCCGTGGCCCCGGTAAGTACGAGAAGGCCCGTGGCCCGAAAGTGGGGAACAAGGGGGCGTGGGGCTCGGCCTTGCGCGTCCTTTGGATTCTTGGTCAAGGAAAGGGGAGTCTGGGGTCTGCACCCAGAGAACGGCCTCAGGGGATGCCTCCTGAGGGGGAGTCCAGGGACTGGCTCTGGTCTCCAGCTCTTGACCATTGCCTTCCCCCGAGTCTTCAGACTCTTGCTCTCGGCCCTGGATTGGTCCATTGTGGGGTCTCTCGCCAGAAATAAAGCCTCTCGCCAACAAAGAATCCCTGCCCCAGGTCTGTCGTGCCCGGGCCCTGGCCCAGAGGGCTCCCAGCGCCGACGCCCTGAGTATTTATTTCGAGGCCCCCGGAAGTCCTCATACCCCGACCCAAATAAAGACCGTTGTGCCGCCTGCGCGCGCTCTCCGCAGCCGCCCGGGGTCCTCGCGCCGCCGTCCCCAGCTGGATGGAGCCGGCCGAGGGGCTCCTGGCAGCCCTCCCTGATCTTGCAGTTTGGAGCGTGCTTTCTTTTCCTTCCGCCTTTCCAGAAGCGTTTTCAGGCTCCTCAGAAGCAACCATAGGCTTACCATCCATGGCATCGGATAAAGTGATTCCTGTGCAATGCCCTGGTTCCTGTGCCGCACACCCCTGGAGCCCAGGTCTCCCGGTTCCTAGCATGCCACGATGCGGCCCCTGCCCGCTGCCCAGCGCCAGATGCAAGCAAAGCCCCGCTCTTTCATTGGTGTGTCACCGCGGGCTGCACTTTGGCATTGCCTTGCTCACGTGCTGCTACATCCCACCCTCTCTCCTGAGTTTTTCGGTGGCTCTTGAGGGAAAAAAGGAGGGAGCTCGTTATGGAATCTGTTTTCCTTCTGGTGTGTGGGTGTATGCATTGGAGAGAAGGATCGTTTTCTCATGATTTATCCAAGATGCTCAGCTTTAGTGACATAGTTGTTATTCCGCAGGTAACCTTGGAAGATGGAAGCAGGGAGGGGGCAGTTTTAACATTTTCATTTTGCAGATGTGGAGATTGTTCAGAGAGGCAAGGCCAGGGTCACCTAGAGCCAAACTAGAATCCGAAAGTCCAGGGGTGTTGAGTTCTTTATCCGCTAGAGCCAGTTATTTCCTAGGTGTGACCTGAGGAAATCTAGTTCCCTGACTCCCCTGAGCCTCTTGCAGGGTGGCTCTGGGCATTAAAAGTGATGGGCATTAAAAGTCGGATCTTCCTATGCTTCCTGGCAATTACTAGGGTCTTTATGCCTGGTCTGCATTCATTAATTTTAAGAAGCCAGCAGGTAGTTCTCTGGCGGACTACTTGTATTAATATTTATTGTTGTCTCTGTCTATATTGGGGGCATAAATTATTTCAGTGATTCTCAGGGCAGGGAGAGGCAGAGTGGGAGGAAGGTGTGCCTCTTCCTTGTTTTTTGGGAACCATTATAGTGTCATTAGAGATGTTATTCACAGGAACGCATTGCATACAGGAACAGCGTGGAGGCAGAAAAAGATTGAGAGCCATTGAGGAGAGAAGAAATGGCACTGTGGTATCTCTTTATAGTACTTTTGGCAAAAGAAGAGCTGATCTTGGTATTCTAAAGAGGTGGTTAAAAAAAATGTTAGATCCTGAAGCAGAACTAAAATAATACAAATAAATAAAAAAATTTAAAGCAATGGCATTAGTAAGGTTCAAAAGAGTCAAAATAATTCCTGTAATCCCAGCACTTTGGGAGGCTGATGTGGGAGGATTGCTTGAGCCCAGGAGTTTGAGATCAACCTGGGCAACACAGTGACAAGAAAACCAAAAAATTAGCTGGGCATGGTGGCACATACCTGTGTTCCCAGCTCTTTGGGAGGTGGAGGCCAGAGGATCGCTTGAGTCCAGAAGGTCGAGGCTGCAGTGAGCTGTGATCATGCCGCTGCACTCACTCCAGCCTGGGCAACAGAGCAAGACTCTGTCTCCGAAAAAAAAAAAAAAGAGTCATGGAATCAAAATCTTTGCAAATCACTGTAAAGATCAGAGCACATTAAAATGTAGACTATGGTTAACCCTAGAACAGGAGACAGCACGTTCAGATAAAATCCTCAAAACATTGCAAGTCTTAGCTGCTACGTTAGCTCTAACTTCCTTGCTCACTGGTTCTCTTTGTCAAAACGGCAAACAGGAAAACTGGTGGATACTGTGGAGCAGTGCACTGACGAGGGAGGTGAAATACAAACCATCCTCTTCATCATCAGCCCCCAAATAATGGAGAGTTAACTGCCCTTGAACCCCCAGACCACCACACCCCTTGTTTGTGGTGACTTGACATCAGATGAGACTGGGAAAGCTAGGCCTGGACAGTGAAATGGAAGAGAACAGAAACCCCGTGACGTTTCTCTTTCGAGAAGTTGCTAGGGAGTGCCAGCTGCTAGTGCTGAGAACCAGCCTTTTGGAAACCTTAACTCCTGTAGAAACTAATGAGAATTGAAGGTTGTGATCATCCAGTTCATCCCTGCTGCTCTCTCCCTAAGTTGGGCTTGAGAAACAGTTTCTACAGGAGAGGGAGGAGTCCTAATGTAAATACTACCTACACCCAAGGCTTTATGTATTTAGCTTAATCTGATGAATCAAGTTGAACTCTTTTTTTTTTTTTTTGAGATGGAGTCTCGCTCTGTCGCGGCCCAGGGTGGAGCGCAGTGGCCGGATCTCAGCTCACTGCAAGCTCCGCCTGCCGGGTTCACGCCATTCTCCTGCCTCAGCCTCCCGAGTAGCTGGGACTACAGGCGCCCGCCACCTCGCCCGGCTAGTGTTTTTTTGTATTTTTTAGTAGAGACGGGGTTTCACCGTGTTAGCCAGGATGGTCTCGATCTCCTGACCTCGTGATCCGCCCGTCTTGGCCTCCCAAAGTGCTGGGATTACAGGCTTGAGCCACCAGGCCCGGCCAATATTTCTTATCTTACTATTGTGTTAGTGTTGTTTTTACGATGGTGCCTTTCTTTACCAAAATGATAGGATTTAAAAATATTGTTTAAAGCCCGTTTCCAGACAGGCCTGGATTTGTTTATAGCAGCACAGGTGAACTAGAGGGTAGGCCATGGCTGAAACGGGAATGCTTTTCTTCCGAGCAGACCCGCCAGCCAGAATGTGCGGTTTGGTGATCAGGGGTTTGTGTAATAATAAGCTTTGCCTGTGGCTGCTGAGACCGTAGTAAACAGGATGGGTCACATGGCATGACAAGTAGTTTAAGGGCCAGATTTAGACACTGATGGCCTGCGTAAGGAAGAGAAACCACACACTGCTTGCTTTGGGTTTCTCTAGCTCCAAAGGCCAGAAGTGATGGGAGAGGGGTGAGGAGTGTCAGAGAGAAGAACCTTGAAAGGCTTAGAGTGGTATTTGAGGAACCAGAAATTTTAGTGTACTATAATTAAATGAACCCAATTTTCATAATTTCAAGGACTTCTTGAAAAGGAGGTTCATGGTACCAGTCTTGCTTGGTAGGGAGGTGAACAGAAAAATACTGGGAAACACTTTAAAAAGATGTATGCTGGAGAAAGACTCAAAGGTGTACTCAAAGAGCGTAAACCTTCATTACGTTGGCATGAAAGCCAAGTGGGGACTATTGCTTAGCTATAAGGCAGAGCCTATTGCAAAGTCAGAATCAGGAGTTGTTGATTTTTCTTTCTTCTTTTTTTTGAGACAGAACTTGCTCTGTAGCCCACGTTGGAGTGCAGTGGTGTGATTATGGCTTACTGCAGCCTTGATCTCCAGACCTCAGGTGATCCTTCCACCTTAGTCCCCTGAGTAGCTGGGACCACAGGCACATTCTACCACACCTGGCTAATTTTTTTTTTTTTTT
>NW_012110918.1:11303185-11304331 GCF_000951035.1 Colobus angolensis palliatus
AAAATACACAGTATAATATTTTCCATTATAACCAGTTCTGTGGCATTAAGTACATTTGCATTGTTGTGCAACCCTCATCACCACCCCTTTCCAGAGCCACTGCACCCGGCCTAATTTTTGTATTTTTTGTAGAGATGAAGTTTTGCCACATTGCCCAGGCTGGTCTCAAACTCCTGTGCTCAAGGGATCTGCCTGCCTCGGCCTCCCAAAGTGCTGGAGTTACAGATATGAGTCACCGTGCCCTGCCAGAAGTTGCTGAATTTTTAAAATTATGGAAAAAAATACACAGTATAATATTTTCCATTATAACCAGTTCTGTGGCATTAAGTACATTTGCATTGTTGTGCAACCCTCATCACCACCCCTTTCCAGAACGTTCTTATTTTCCCAAACTGAAACTCTGTCCCCGTTAAACATTTAACTCCCCATTTCCCCCTGCTCCCAACCCCTGGCAACCATCTTTCTACTTTCTGTCTCTGTGATTTTGACTATTTTAGAAACCTCATATAAGAGGAATCATACAACATTTGTCCTTTTGCGATTGGCTTTTGTTTTGTTGTTTTGTTTTGTTTTGTTTTTTTTCTTTTTGTTTTGTTTTGTTTTGTTTTGTTTTGAGACAGAGTTTTGCTCTATCCAAGGCTGGAGTGCAGTGGTGTGATCTCAACTTACTGCAATCTCTGCCTCCCAGGTACAAGCAATTCTCCTGTCTTAGCCTCCTGAGTAGCTGGGATTACAGGCGCACACCACCGCGCCTGGCTAATTTTTGTATTTTTAGTAGAGCCAGGGTTTCACCATGTTGGCCAGGCTGATCTCGAACTCCTGACCCCAGGTGATCCACCTGCGTCAGCCTCCCAAAGTGCTGGGATTACAGGTGTGAGCCACCACGTCCAGCCTGAAGTTGCTGATCTTTTAAAGCTATATTGGATACATTCACATGATTTGAAAATCAAAAGGCACAAAAGTATATGTATGCAAGGGCAGGAAAAAGTATAAAAAAGAATTTTTTTTAAAAAGTGTCTATAGTAAAAATTCTCCTTCCTGCTCCCAACCATTCCCTAGCCACTCAGTTCCAATTTATTAATTTTTCCTTTTGTGGGTTATGCTTTTGGTACTGAATCTAAGAAATGTGACTCACAGTAGGCCGGG
>NW_012110918.1:11304381-11305112 GCF_000951035.1 Colobus angolensis palliatus
CATGTTAGCCAGGATAGTCTCTATCTCCTGACCTCGTGATCCGCCCACCTTGGCCTCCCAAAGTGCTGGGATTACAGGCATGAGCCACCACGCCCAGCCCTTAGTTCTTTTTGACCTTGTTTCTGAGCTTGGCAGCAGGAAGTATCCACCCCTTTGTTTTCATGGCTACTATTGCCACCTTTGTCTAGATACTTGGCATGGCAAACCAAGATTATCGTCATTTTCTTCTAACTCTTCTGCCTAAAATTTCTTTCCTTTTCCCTCTGATCCATGTTCTACCCTCTTAAAATACTGCTAACAGCCTGGGTGACATAGACCTCGCCTCCAGAAAAAAAATTGTCAGGCGTAGCAGCACATACGGGAGGCTGAGGTGGGAGGATCGCTTGAGCCTGGGAAGTTGAGGTGCAATGAGCTGTGATCGCACCACCGTACTCCAGCCTGGGCAATAGGGTGAGACTCTGTCTCAAAAAAACAAATCTTTGGCCTACTCAGAAACCCAGACTCTTCAGTGACTCCTCAGAGCCTCTCCATTTTGGCCCCTTATCCCTATGTATTTTTTTCATTTTCTTTCTTTCTTTTTTTTTGAGACGGAGTTTTGCTCTTGTTGCCCAGACTGGAGTGCAATGGCGTGATCTTGGCTCACTGCAACCTCCGCCTCCTGGGTTCAAGCGATTCTCCTGCCTCAGCCTCCCAAGTAGCTGGGACTACAGGCGTGCACCACCACGCCCGGC
>NW_012110918.1:11305588-11307188 GCF_000951035.1 Colobus angolensis palliatus
GTTGTTTTATTTATTTGTTTGTTTTTTAGAGGCAGGGTCTCACTCTGTTGCATAGACTGTAGTGAAGTGGCACAATCATAGTTCACTGTAACCTTGAACTCCTGGGCTCAAGTGATTCCCCTACCTCAGCCTCTCAAGTAGTTAAGACTACAGGCGTGCTCCACCAGACCTGGCTAAAGTTGCTTTCTTTTATGGTTTATGTTTTTTGTGTTTTAAGAAATCTTTGCTTATCTCAAGTTACAAAGATTCCTGCCCCCACCCCTCCTGCATATTTTCTTCTGGAAGTGTTATAGTTGTAACCTTTATGTTTAGATGTGTGATCCATTTTAAGTTAATTTTTGTGTATGATATGAAGTAAGGGTCAATGTGTGTGAATCTAGTGCTAGACTCTCTGTTCTGTCCCATTGATTTGTTTGCCTCTCCTTGTATCAGTACCACATGTTTTGATTACTGTAGCTGTATGTTAAATCTTCAAATCAGGTAGTGTAAGTCCTCAGAATTTGTTTCTCTTTTCAAAATTGTTTTGCCTATTCTAGGTTCTTTATCTTTCCATACAAATTTTAGAATCAGCTTGCCAATTTCTATGGAAGTCCCAGCTGGGACTTTGATTAAGATTGTATTGAGAGGCTGGGCGCGGTGGCTCACACATGTAATCCCAGCACTTTGGGAGGCTGAGGCAGGTGGATCACCTGGGGTCAGGAGTTCAAGACCAGCCTGGCCAACATGGTGAAACCCCATCTCTACTAAAAATACAAAAAATTAGCCAGGCATGGTGGTGGGCACCTATAATCCCAGCTACTCGGGAGGCTGAGGCAGGAGAATCACTTGAACCCAGGAGGCAAAGGTTGCAGTGAGCTGAGATCGCACCACCGTACTCCAGCCTGGGCAATAGGGTGAGACTCTGTCTCAAAAAAACAAATCTTTGGCCTACTCAGAAACCCAGACTCTTCAGTGACTCCTCAGAGCCTCTCCATTTTGGCCCCTTATCCCTATGTATTTTTTTCATTTTCTTTCTTTCTTTTTTTTTGAGACGGAGTTTTGCTCTTGTTGCCCAGACTGGAGTGCAATGGCGTGATCTTGGCTCACTGCAACCTCCGCCTCCCGGGTTCAAGCGATTCTCCTGCCTCAGCCTCCCAAGTAGCTGGGACTACAGGCGTGCACCACCACGCCCGGCTAATTTTTTGTATTTGCAGTAGAGACAGGGTTTCACCAGGTTGGCCAGGCTGGTCTTGAACTCCTGACCTCAAGTGATCTGCCTGCCTTGGCGTCCCAAAGTGCTGGGATTACAGGCGTGAGCTACCATGCCTGGCTCCACATTGCTTTAATTACTGTAGCTTTATAAGGCTTGAAGTTAGGTGGTGAAAGTCTTCCAATTTTGTTATTTTGGCGTAGTCTGATTTGAATGTCTTTTTTTTTTTTTTTTTTTTGAGATGGAATCTTGCTCCATCGCCTGGCTGGAGTGTAGTGGCGAGATCTCGGCTCACTGCAACCTCTGCCTCCTGGGCTCAAGCAATTCTCTTGCCTAAGTCTCCTAAGTAGCTGGGAGTACAGGCACGGGCCACCAGGCCCGGCTGATTTTTGTTTTTTTGTGTGTTTTTTT
>NW_012110918.1:11318103-11320867 GCF_000951035.1 Colobus angolensis palliatus
GGGAGGCGGAGCTTGCAGTGAGCTGAGATCCGGCCACTGCACTCCAGCCTGGGCAGCAGAGCGAGACTCCATCTCAGAAAGAAAAAAAAAAGAAAAAAAGAAATATATTTATATTTTGTATTTTGTCCTTATATCCTACAACTTTGCACCCTTATTTGTTTTAGTATCTTATTTATAGATTCCTTAGTATTTTCTCCATATACAGTTGATCTTGTCTTCTGCAAATAAAGACAGTTTCACTTATTTCTTTCCCATCATTATGCCATCCATTTCTTTTTCTTCCACCTTGCTTTTGAGTCCTTATTCTTCACCTAAGTGGCACTTGGTTCATATTTTTTGCTTGCTGCTGATAGTAATGGCAGTTGTTTATTGAGTACCTACTATATGTCAAATATTATACTAGATCCCTGGCATATACTATTTTTCATAATTCTACAGCTCCCCTGTGAAATAGGTATTGTCATTTCCATTCTGTGAACAAAGAGGCTCAGAGGGACAAATAATTTGTCAAGGTCACTGGCGTTCAAGACAAGCTGGAGCTGGGATTTGAACCCAGGGATATTTGGCTTTGAATCCTGCGCTTGTTTTCACAATGGACTAGGAGCAGAACTGGCCCTTTAAGGACCCAGCTACTGGTTTCAGATCAGACAGTTAAGAATGGCTGTCTCCCAGAATCCCATGTATGGAATGATGGGAAAACAGAGACTCTTAGAAAAATGTCCTGTTCCTGGCTGCCCTCTGTACTGCTGTGGTTCCAGCTGGCCACAGAGTGATTTTGCTTTTCTAGCGTTGGCAGAAGGAGTTAACAGGCACAGTCCCCATCTGGCTCCTGGTGCTTTTCCCTGTGTGGCAACGATCTCATCCAGCCCCTGCTGGAATGGGGTGTCATGGGGACCTTGAGCTGCAGTCGTAAACAGGACTGGGGCAGCCTGAGTCAGACAGTGGCCTTGGGGAGGAGTGGCTTTGGTCCCTCAGGATCCCATTTCAGTTGGCTGCCAAAGACTGAATGTCACTGCATTGCAAGGCCACTTCCAGCGTCCCTATCTGTATCTGAGCCTTTGAGGCTGGCTCAGTTTTCAAAAGCAGGGGTGGGACAGACTTGGTTGCTCAGCCTGGGGCACCAGCATGGGTGCCACCTTGAGAGGAATTGGACGGGGTTTTGGAGTGGAGTTGGCGGTAGAACTGGGGCCTTCTGGTTGGGTCCTCCGGACACAGCTTTTATTGTTTCTTGACAGCTTTTTTCTGGGTCAGTCCTCCTGGGTTTCTGCCTGGCAACCCTTGACAAGGCTTGCTGCTGGCCCCCAAAAAACTGTCCTAGTCAGTAGGTTAGTGCTTTCTCCAAGAGGAGCCGCTTGGCATCAAACCAGAATACTCAGTGTCACTCTACTCAAATACACTCCGGTCTGAGATCATTAGAGTCGTGATGGCTACCAGGACGGGAGGGTGAGGGCTGGTGAGGGTAGGTGGGGAGGTAGAGCTAACCTCATTTTCCAGGTAAGCAGCCCGCTTTTGTCAGACCTGTTGTCAAATTGGGCTGCCACTGCATTCTGGGGACGCAGTGGACGTCCACCCTGCTGCTGTCCCAGCTGCCCGCTGATTATCCAACTTGCATATCTAGATTTCACTTGATGTTAAGGCTAACCTTAACCCTAAATTTTTTTTTTTTTTTTTTTTTTTGAGACCGAGTCTCACTCTGTCGCCCGATTGGAGTGCAATGGCGTGATCTCGGCTCACTGCAACCTCCGCCTCCTGGGTTCAAGCGATTCTCCTGCCTCAGCCTCCCAAGTAGCTGGGACTACAGGCGTGCACCACCACGCCCGGCTGATTTTTATATTTTTAGTGGAGACAGGGTTTCTCCATATTGGTCAGTCTGGTCTCGAACTCCCGACCTCAGGGGATCCGCCCACCTTGGCTTCCCAAAGTGCTGGGATTCCAGGGATGAGCCACTGCACCTGGCTGTTTTTGTTGTTGTTGTTAGAGACAAGGTCTCATTCCGTTTCCCAGGCTGGAGTGCAGTGGCGTGATCATAGCTCCCTGCAGCCTTGAACTCCTGGTCTCAAGATCCTCCTGCCTCAGCCATATTCTCAGTCTTTTTCATTTTAGTCATTCTGATGGGTGTATATTGGTCTTTCATTGTGGTTTTAAATTTTTTTGTAAGACAGGGTCTTGCTATGTTGCCCAGGCTAGTCTCCAACTCTTGGCCTCAAGTCATCCTCCCCTGTCAGCCTCCCAAAGTGCTGAAATTACAGGCTTGAGCCACCATGCCCGGCCTTCTCATTGTGGTTTTAATTTTTGTTTCCCTAATGATTAATGTTGTTGACCATCTTTTCATATTCATATTGGCTGTTTGTATATCTTGTGAAAAGTCTGTTCAAATCTCTGCCTGTTTGTTTGTTTTATTTATTTATTTATTTGTTTATTTATTAAGACAAGATCTCAGTTTGTTGCCCAGGCTGGAGTGCAGTGGTGAGATCATGGCTCACTGCAACCTCCAACTCTTGAGCTCAAGTGATCCTCCTGCCTCAGCCTCCCAAGTATCTAGGACTGCAGATGTGTGCCACCATGCCTGGCTGAAATCTTTGCTCATTTTAAAATTGGGTCGTTGGTCTTGTTACTGAGCCGTAAGAACCAAGTATCTAGGACTGCAGATGTGTGCCACCATGCCTGGCTAAAATCTTTGCTCATTTTAAAATTAGGTTATTTTTGTTTATATTATTGAGTTGTAAGAGTTCTTTGCATATTCAGGATACAAGTACTTTATCAG
>NW_012110918.1:11321376-11328218 GCF_000951035.1 Colobus angolensis palliatus
GCCTGTAATCCCAGCACTTTGAGAGTCTGAGGTGGGTGGATCATGAGGTCAGGAGTTCAAGACCAGCCTGACCAAAATGGTGAAACCCCATCTTTACTAAAAATACAAAAATTAGCCGGGCATGGTGGCAGGTGCCTGTAATTCCAGCTACTCAGGAGGCTGAGGCAGGGAATTGCTTGAACCCAGGAGGCGGAGGTTACAGTGAGCCATGATCAGGCCACAGCACTCCAGCCTAGGTGACAGAGTGAGAGTCCGTCTCCAAAAAAGAAAAAAAAAGAAAATGAAGGGTAAAAGAGAGAGAGTTTGTACCCTCCAGAATCCTCCCTGTGGCCCTCTCCCTCCTGGGCTCAGAGAGTGGAATTCATCCAGAGCTGACTGCTGCTCGACGGGGCTGACCCCATCTGTTGGTCAGTGAGTCCCGTTCTTTTCCACTTACCATGCTGTGGTTTAGATGATACTGATATGTTGGGAGGCTGAGGCAGGAAGATCACCTGAGGTTAGGAGTTTGAGACCAGCCTGGCTAACATGGCAAAACCCTGTGTCTACTGAAAAATATAATATTGGCTGGGCATGGTGACACACACCTATAATCCCAGCTACTTGGAAGCTGAAGCAAGAGAATCGCTTGAACCCAAGAGACAGAGTTTGTAGTGAGCGGAGATCTTGCCACTGCACTCCAGCCTGGGCAACAGAGCGAGACTCCATCTCAAAAAAAAAAAAAACCAGATACTGTTGTGTTTCACGGTAGCTGCCTGTTCTAGCAACCTGAGTGATTTCTTTCTTCTTTTTCCCCAGATGTTGGGACCCTGACAGACTTACCGGGGTTTGTACATGCTGGGGAGGAGACTTCCTTTTGGGGGTGACCACATTCATCTGGGCATGCCTGCAGCACTCTTGGCCCATGGACCTGAAGGAGAAGCACCTGGTAGGCCATATCCTGTTACCTTATAGATATTGTCTGTGTGTCTCTGTTGAACTCCCCCTTCTTGTTTTTGCCTGGGAGGTCCTAAACTGGGGGCTTTAAGCACAAGTTGAGGGAGGAGGCATGGCTCTGAGTCTTGGGGGATGCAACTGTGACCTCTCGGCTGGAAAGCACAGACTCACGGAGCTATGAATAAAGGATGAAGGTGGACCTATTAACCGCATGGGACCAGGGTTTCTGATTTAGGTTGGCTCCAAGCCAGTCTTCCACTTCTTGCCCAGGGGTGTGTAATTTAGTTTGTTTGCCCTTTGCTAGGGCGATGTCCTAACCTGCTGAGCCGTGCTGAGGGCTGTTGGGCACCCTCTCTGTGGTTAGGGAAGAGCTCCCCAATCAGACTCCAAACACAGCTGCCTAATCAGCTGGTGGTGAGCAGCCAGGTGGCCCAGGCCATCCATAAAATCGGTCTTCTCCTCCCAGCCTGGCTTGGCCCAGCTTCCATGTACATCATTTTTGGATGGAGGTAGAGTTGTCAATCAGAAAACTCTTCTCCCTTGACAAAGGCTGCCCCAGAGGAAGTCCTTTTGTCTCTTGCCTAGCTTCTGCCACACCTTCCTAATAGATTCTTTCTGTCTCTGCTCATCAGCCTCCACATGGCTGCCACAAAACTGGTCAGTGGTTCTACACCACCTACTTAACCTTTAGTGTGTACAGAGCCCTCCAGAATCCTGCTCCTGCTCATGCATTTGGTGTTCCTAGCCTCCCTGCTTTGACTTTAGCTCTAGTAATTACCTCTAAAACGCTTCCCACCCCTTTTCCTGGAAACTTCTGTTCTTCCTTCAAGACCCAGTTTTGGTATCATCTTCTCCACTTAAGTCTTCCTTCCTTCCAGAGGTCCTTTCTTTCAGCATTCATAGTACCTCCACCATTGTACTCACTATTCTATTGAAATAACTCATCTCTTCCATTCATCTCAATATCCCTAGCTCACAGCACCGAGCCTGGCATGTAGCAAGGGCTTAGTACATATTTATTGACCTGAACTTCTGAATAGTGATCTTCCTTCCAGGGAGATCTTGGGAAGGTCTGGAGAGGGGGCTGTGGTCTCACTCCCTGGGCCTCTGCTAGCACCGGGCTGGCTGACTGCTTCCTGTTCAGCTCCAGGCCTCCTGTGTCTCTGGACCAGCTGTGCAATAGGCTTCTGGAATTGAACTTGAAGCAGGTGTGCTTGGCCTCCTGTTCACAGCCACCTCTGGGTGCTCAGCAGATATCCACCCTAGCAGTGATTGGCACAGATGGAAAGCTACACTTGCCTCTCTCCTAGCTGGGAATAAGATCAGAAGGTGTCTTAGAGGAGTAGGCTTTGGAGGGGCTGGCCTAGTGGTCATTGATGGTAAGAGGGTCGTCCCCTGCAAACAGCCGCAAGGGTTCTGCGCTGCTCAGTTCCAAGGAGCACATCCCCAGAGGCTCTGCTGTTATGTAATGCGGTGGCCTGCCCGGGTGAGGCTGAATGCCCCCAAAACAGAGGATGGTATTGTCTTCTGGTTCCAGCCAGAACCACTGAACACTAGTGCCTAGGGTATGGGAGAAATAAAGTTCTGTATCGAGGGGCTGGCTTCTCTCTCCAGCCTGAGGGAGAAGACTTGAGGACCCAGCTGGATAGTTCTCAGGGGCCATTTTTCCTGGAGGGTTTCTCTTTGTCCTCCTTCTCTTTCTGGATAGGTGAGCCCTGACCTGGAAAGCATCGTCAGTCATCACTGGCAGTCACCATACTATGGAATGGCAGCTTTGGGTTGGCAGAGCTTTAGGCACCAGGGAGGTGGCCCCTGGCTTAGAGAGGCTTATTGTCTAGTAGAGGAAGTGATAGTGCAAACAGGCTGGGCACAGTGGCTCACGTCTGTAATCTCAGCACTTTGGGAGGCCGAGGTAGGCAGATCATTTGAGACCAGGGGTTCGAGACCTGCCTGGCCAACATGGTAAAACCCCGTCTCTACTAAAAATACAAAAATTAGCTGGGCGTGGTGGCGCGTGCCACTAATCCCAGCTACTTGGGAGGCTGAGGCAGGAGAACTGCTTGAACCCAGGAGGCAGAGGTTGCAGTGAGCAGAGATTGAACTACTGCACTCCAGCCTGGGCAACAGAACAAGACTCTGTCTCAAAACAACAACAAACAAAATGGATAGTACAAGCAGTAAAGTAGTAGGACCTAGTAGGGCCTCTAGCTGAGGTAACTTGTGAGTTGTATAAATGGACTTATAAAGATGATCTCAGCCGGATACGGTGGTTCACGCCTGTAATCCCAGCACTTTGGGAGGCCGAGGCAGGTGGATCACCTGAGGTCAGGAGTTTGAGACCAACCTGGCCAACATGGTGAAACCCTGTCTCTACTAAAAATACAAAAATTAGCCAGGCATGGTAGTGTGTGCCTGTAATCCCAGCTATTTGGGAGGCTGGGGCAGGAGAATCTCTTGAACCCGGGAGGCGGAAGTTGCAGTGAGCCAAGATTGGGATCACACCACTGCACTCCAGCCTGGGGGACAGAGCAGAATCTCTAAAAAAAAAAAAAAAAAAAACAGATCAGAAGGTGTCTTGGAGGAGTAGGCTTTGCAGGGGCTGGCATAGTGGTCATTGATGGTAAGAGGAGGGTCATCCCCTGGCTTAGCCCACGAGCAGTTTGGCTCAGAGATAATTCTCTGCTTCTGATCCATTAGTTCTGTCTCCTTCAAAGCCCTCACCCCTGTCCCCAGTCCTCCAGCCCACAGTGGCCCTGCTGTAGCAGTGACAGCCTGGGTTCCTGCTGCTTGGGTGCAGGGTTCCCTTCTCCATTTGCTGAGGTAGGCAGCGTAGGAAGGGAGGCAGGGCTCAGAGAGGGCTGCACTGGGGTCTGCACAGCAGGTAGGCTAGTCCCTGTGTGCTATTCTTTCTGGGGCCTGTCACATAGAAGGGACAGTGTTTGCGGACTTGTAGCTCCCACCCAAGCAGCGCCTCAGGAACAGGAGAGAGGGGACAGGAGTCTTTCTCTTTAGCTACAGCCAGATTGCAGAGCAGCAGCATCCTCACAGTGGCTGGCATGGAAGCTGACCCCCACTGCCAACCTTTCCTGCTCTCCATGGAGTCTTCCTGTTCTTAACCTCTGGACTGCCTGGGCCCTCCCTTCTGTTCTCACTCAGCACTCTGTTTGGGGGCCCCACAGGGAGCTGCGCTCATGAAAGGGAATGGGGAGGCTGGCTTGGGCTGCTGAGGCTCCTGCTTCCCTGCAGCTTGAGATGGTGTCGTCTAGGAAACGGAGGGCCCTGGAGAAACATGCTCAGGCTCCAGCTCACACTCTCCAGCTCTGGAACCTGTGAGACTGTTTCCTCTCTCCTAGGGTGTGTAACCCCATTATAAGGATGGCTTTAGGCAGAGAAGTGTCCCATCCACTCCTCATGCCTTGGTCCCTCCTTCACCCAGGGTATCTGTGCTGTGAGCATCCCGTATGTCAAACTCGCGGTCCCTGAATGATGCCCCTGGAGCCACGACTGACTTAGGCTCTGCCTGATGCTCTGGCACGTGCTGAGGCAGGAGCTCCAGGTATCTGGCCTCCTCTCGGCCTCAGGGATGCAGGGCCTGGGCATTCCTGGGCAGCCTCATGGGCCCAGCAGCACTTGGGCAGGTGTGTCTGAATGTATTGGGGCATCACTGGTTGCTGGCCCAGCTCTTCCCTGCATGGCTGTTAGGGTGTCCATGCTACCTGGCAGGAAGGTGTTGGAGTCTTCAGAGGCCCTTTGGGCTGGCTCTTCCCTCCCTGCTGGATCCTTCCTTCTACCAGCTGCCTGGCCTTGGGCTTTGCCTTCCTAGAAGTCACTGCTTGAGTCTTCTCAGAGGCCAGTCCATCCCGTCCCCCTCCACACAGGATGTGCTGCTATTAATAACCCACAGGTCCCCCTCCCCTCCTTCCTGCAGCTGTAACTATGGAAAGGGCTGTTGGCTTGGCTCCGTGCTGGGGAGCTGATATGTGATTTGGGGGGTTCTTGTGGATGATGGGCTCACCCAGTGACTTGGGGACAAAGGACAGGTAGTTTGGGAAGAGAGCAGGGATTTGTGTGTCCCAGGGTTCCCCTTGATACTGGCAGTAGTCTTCAGGTTTCTGGGACAGGGGCAGTTTCTCCTCCATCTGTCCCTCTGTCTGTCCATATCCTAGCTGCATGGTGCCCCTCAGCTCACCCCACAGTGGCCTCCTCTGAAGAGCAGGCCAAGCTCCTGCATCTGGCAGCATATCGGACAAACTTTCTCTTCTCAATGCTCCTGTTTCCTCCCTCCTTCTCTTTCCTCTCCTCCCCTCCCTCCCGCCCTTCCAGGGCTGCTGCCTCCTCCTCCCTCCCTGAATCCGCAGCGTGACTAGAAATAGGCTGAATTAATCAGCAGATTGAAGCTCTGCTCTGCTGCGCCGATTCTCCGCAGCACCCTGCTCCTTGCTCACACACTCTCAGCTGTCTCCATCTCTTCTCTTCTCTTCTCGCTCTCTCTCTTCACCCTCCCCACTTTGAGGGAGGTGTTGGAAGTTCTTGCAGCTGACTGCTTGTGGCTCAGGCTCTGGCCCATGCTCTTTAAGCAGGCAGAGCTATGGATGCCCCATCAGGGCAAAGGCAACAAAGTGAGTATGCTAGCGGGGCTTTTATGCTTCTCTTTAAAATGCTGTGTTCTCTGCTTTGTGTGGGAGTCTTTGGGTTAGCGGTTGCTGTGAGAGTCCTGAAGACAATGCAAAATGGGAGGCTGCTTGAATGAGCATGGGTAGCCGGGACCTGGGAAGGGGACTGGGAATGAGAGCCAGAAGGCCAGTGTGCCTGGGGACCTGCCAGCCAGGTGCCCGAGTCATCCAGAGCAGGACTGGACCCAAGCCTCCCAGGGGATACCCTGCCAAGGCATGTGAGGACCTGGGTTTCCATGCACAGGTGACAGTAGCTCGGGGCCAGGATGCCATCCCTCCTCAGGGCCAATGAAGGCATTTTGAAGGCACAATGAAGAACCACGTGGGGAACTAAGACAAGAGCCAACAGGGTGGGGAAGATTTTTTCCTAGGTCCTGATGGCTACAGGAGGTGGGGAAGAATGTGGGTGAAAGTGTTAAGGTCAGCATGAGCCAGGAAGAGGAGGAAGCAGCTCCGCTCGAGGCTCTGATTTGCCTGGCTGCAGACAGAGTCCATCTGTGTCTGGCTCAACTCAGAAGAGTGTGTAGTGGCTGAATCTCTGCTTCCGTGATTCGGGCATTGTGTGGAGTCCAGCTTTGTGTCCCTTCCATACCTGCACTGACGACAATAGTGGGGACCCAGAGAGGGGGCCAGGCTTGAGATGGAGTTTCACTATGTTGTCCAGGCTGGTCTCGAACTCCTGGGCTCAAGCGATCCACCCGCCTTGGCCTCCCAAAGTGTTGAGGTTACAGGCATGAGCCACCACGCCCAGCCAGCCAGTTCTAATTAGTAGTTATCTGCTATTGTCAAGGCTGAAGGTCAAAGTCTAAATTCATAACCTGTCTACCTGAGCCTAGGGGACCTTGATTCTGTTCCTCCTGAGACAGCTGGAGTAGAAAGGAGAGCAGCTGCTGTGCCCAGAACACCATGCAGGAGCTCTGAAAGGGGACAGGGCGGCCGGGCGCAGTGGCTTATACCTGAATTCCCAGCACTTTGGGAGGCCGAGGTGAGCGGATCACGAGGTCAGGAGTTCGAGGCCAGCCTGGCCAACATAGTGAAACCCTGTCTTTACTAAAAATACAAAACTTAGCTAGACGTGGTGGCGCATGCCTTTAGTCCCAGCTACTGTGGAGGCTGAGGCAGGAGAATCACTTGAACCCAGGAGGTGGAGGTTGTGGTGAGCCATTGCGCCACTGCACTCCAGCCTGGGCGACAGAGCGAGACTCCATCTTTTTTTTTTTTCTTTTTTTTTGAGAT
>NW_012110918.1:11329038-11332377 GCF_000951035.1 Colobus angolensis palliatus
GAGATCGCGCCACTGCACTCCAGCCTGGGCGACAGAGCGAGACTCTGTCTCAAAAAAAAAAAAGAACACAGAGAGCAAGCCTGTGATGGGCATTTGCTGCTGGCCTCTCCTGAGTCAGAACTTCCTCAGAGCCGTGTTATTTTCTCCTCTTGCTCCGGTTAAGCCTGAGCAGTGAAAACAGTGGAATGGGGTTAGTGCTGCCTGAAAAGCATCCGTGTAATTTGAGAAGCAGGGCCTCCCTTCTCCTTGGTGTGGTGGGAGTTTTTAGTATGTGGGAAGCTCTGAGAATCTCATGTCACCTTTGGGTACTTAAGGCCAAGTTAGATTTTTTCTCAGCCATGTTGGCCCCAGGAGTCAAGAAAAGACAACCTCAGCTTGTGGGTGTCAACCTGGATTTCTGTTTCTCAGATAATAAGAACTGTGCCTTTTCCTTTGCTATGCCCTGCCATTGGTGCCCAGGCACATTGGGTACCCAGCCTAACTCCATGCTTTGGGAAAGGCTGGCAGAGCCCAATCACCCACCAACCCATTCTGAGCTTCCTTCCAAAAGTATGAAGGTCTTTTGCTCTTATGTCGCAGGTCAGAGCTGAGGTACCATGATAAGAAAGCAGGCCAGGCATGGTGGTTCACGCCTTAATCCCAGCACTATGGGAGGTGGGAGGATTGCCTGAAGGCAGGAGCTCAAGACCAGCCCGGGCAACATGGCGAAACACCATCTCTACTAAAAATACAAAAAATTAGCTGGGTGTCTTGGCATCACCTATAGTCCCAGCTACTTGGAAGGCTGAGGTGGGAGAATTACCCGAGGCTGGGAAGTTAAGGCTGCAGTGAGCTCTGATGGCACCACTACATTCCAACCTGGGCGACAGGAGTGAGACCGTCTCAAAAACACACTAAAAAAAAACCTAGCTGGGCATGGTGGTACACATCTGTGGTCTCAGCTGCTTGGAAACTGAGGTGGGAGAATTGCTTGAGCCCAGGAGGTGGGGGCTGCAGGGAGCCAAGATTGTGCCTTTGTACTCCATCCATCCTGGGCAACAGAGCAAGACCCTGTCTCAAAGAAAAAAAAAAATACGAGCAACAGAGAGCAGTGACTTGACCCTTGACTCAGACCCCCTGCTGGAGAGGGAGGTGAACGTCTGGGCAGTTGGATAAGCTCAGTTGAAGGCCACAAAGAGCAGACTGGCCCAGAAAGCTGGGTCCTCACCGCAGGGCTGGCCTGTGCGGACAAGTGCTTCCTTTGGGCGGCATGTAATTACAGAATGGCTTATTTTTCCTCTACTATGCTGTCTTTAATCACCAGTCTGGAGCTGGTGTCCCTGGCCAGACATAACATGCGGGGGCAGATACACACAGACAGCTCTGCAGGCGCCCTGCCCGGGAGCATCTGCTACCCTCTGGCCCATACCTCCCACACCTGGAGGGGAGCAGAGCACAGCTTCAAGGTACCTGGGGTAGAGAGAGCAAGAGAGCAGATGATGGCCAGGCTGGGTGAGGAGGTCCTGGCTGCTTGGAATGAGGCAGCGGGTGTCAGGACAACTACCATGTGGCTCACAGGAATCGATGAATGTCCAAGATCTTCAGGCCTGACCAGAGGAGGGACACCTCCCTGGCTCTCTGACTACTCCTCTTAGCCTTTTCTCTGCCTTGCTGGAAATTGTCACCCTCCTGAGTGTGGGCCTCATTCTAGGCCGAGCATCTTCCCAGCCGTGTACAGTTGCCCGGTCCTTCCTCTCTTTCTCCCTCCCGGTCTCCATGTCCTGGGTGGACAGCCTTCCCCCTCTGCAGGCCAGCTCTTCCTGCCTCCAATATTTTCTCACTTGTTCATGTCTGGAGGCCAGGCCCAGGCATGGGTCATTCCGTCCTGGGAACACTCACATCCATCTCTGTGGTGAGGAAGCTCAGAAGGCTGAGCCTGAGGGGAAGGCACTGGAGGCCTGGGGTCTCTGTGTACAGCATCTGTCTCCTAGATCCTCTTCTTCCCTGGGGTGGAAGGAACAGACAGGAGACGGCCTATGGTCTCCTCTTCCTGTTTCTCTTCCTCCCTTACAACCCTCCCTTAAGCTTTCCCTCCCTCCATGTCAGGAGCTCCGGGAGGCAGTAGGACAGGTACAGGCATTCATTTGCTCTGGCCCATGGCTTCTTTGGAAGGCCTCAGGATCCTTGCCAAAGGGGGGTGGGTGCGTTGGAGCACAGTATTTACCCATGTGGGGGTGTGAGGCCCCCGCCCGGAAGGCCATTTCTTTCTGAGCTGAAATAACCAGTTTATCCCCTCTGGGAAGAGGCAGCTCTTATCTTTCTAATCCCCCAAAGCCACTGTGGAGAGCAGGATTAGGGGAGATTTAGGCAAGGGAGCTGGGGAATCCTGGGGCCAGGCCCACTTTGGAAGCCAGGCCCTGTCCCTCAGGCCAGCACTGGGGGCTCCACTTGGTTGCATCCTGTGGCAGGGGGACGGCACCCCCGTGCCCAGCAGCCACTCTTAGTTATGGGATGTGCGCCCTGCCAGGGCTGAGGCTAAGTTGCCGAGGAGCGGGTGTGTGTGGAGACGGGCAGGAAGGAGTAAGTCCAGAAGGCTAGAGGGCACAGCCAGGGCAGGACTCTGGGAGACAGAACTGTGGGCCGCAGCATAGGGGGCAGGGAGGGCAGTGAGACGAGGCAGCCGGGGTCACCAGCCCCACAGCCTGTGGCCTAGCCTCCTCCATGGCTGCCCCAAATCCCTTTCCTGGTGCCTGAGGTCTAGGGATTCGCTCTGCTTGCTCAGGAGGTTTTCCGGATGGAAGCTCACATGGATGCTTCTCAGGTAGCCCTGGAAAGACTCACTTCTCCTTCAGGCGCTGCCTTCCATGGGGCTCTTCTTTGTCCCAAGGCCTCAGAGCTGGGGTGTGGTGGCTCACGCTTATAATCAGAGCACTTTAGCAGGCTGAGGAGGGAGGATTGCTTGAGGTCAGGAGTTCAAGACCAGCCTGGGCAACATATCGAGGCCCCATCTCTACAAAAAAAAATGCAAAGGGCCAGGCGCAGTGGCTCACACCTGTAATCCTAGCAGTTTGGGAGGCCGAGGTGGGCAGATTGCCTGAGCTCAGGAGTTCGAGACCAGCCTGGGCAATATGGTGAAACTCCATTTCTACTAAAATACAAAAAAAAAATTAGCCGGGCGTGGCGGCGTGTGCCTGTAGTCTCAGCTACTTGGGAGGCTGAGACAGGAGAATGGTGTGAACCCAGGAGGCGGAGCTTGCAGTGAGCTGAGATCGCGCCACTGCACTCCAGCCTGGGCGACAGAGCGAGACTCTGTCTCAAAAAAAAAAAAGAACACAGAGAGCAAGCCTGTGATGGGCATTT
>NW_012110918.1:11334417-11366523 GCF_000951035.1 Colobus angolensis palliatus
CAGGATGGTCTCGATCTCCTGACCTCGTGATCCACCCGTCTCGGCCTCCCAAAGTGCTGGGATTACAGGCTTGAGCCACCGCGCCTGGCCTTTTTTTTTTTTTTTTGAGACAGAGTCTGGCCCCGTCACCCAGGCTGGAGTGCAGTGGTGTGATCGTGGCTCACTGCAACCTCTGCCTCCTGGGTTCAAGTGATTCTCATGCCTCAGCCACCCAAGCAGCTGGGATTACAGGCGTGCGCCACCATGCCTAGCTAATTTTTGTGTTTTTAGTAGAGACGGGGTTTCACCATGTTGGACTGGCCAGGCTGGTCTCAAACGCCTGACCTCAAGTGATCCACCTGTCTCAGTCTCCCAAAGTGCTGGGATTATAGGCATGAGCCACCATGTTTGGCCCGAGTTCAGGTTTTTGGACATATTGACTCCTAGGTCCCTGTGAAGCAGCTATAGGCCCATTAAGCAGACGGATCCACATTCAGGGTAGTGGTCAGACTTGAAGTAAAATAGGAGTTGTAGGCTTGTTGGCGGCACGTGATCCATGACTGTGGATGAGGTTGCTCTGGAAACCTACAGAGGTTGGTAACGTGTCCTAGGTGGCCTGTGGGGTAGATGGATGGGGAAGAACAGTCAAAGGAGAAAACAGGAGAGAAGCCAGGCATGGGGGAGTCCTGACAGGGAGAGGCTGGGCCACAAGGTCGTCTAAGATGATGGGGTTGGTCCCTGCGTCGTCGGGGTCTACCCCATCCACACCGTGTCCCACTCATCCTTGGTGAGATGGGAGTGTGCCTCTGCACAGTCCTGCCCTGAGAATAGCTACCTTCTTTTCTAATATTTTAGTGTTACAATATCCTCTCTTTCATGAAATGGTAGTTACAGAAGATGGTGGGTTTTTTCCTTCCCTGCCCCCTTCTTCCCTCCCTCCGTCACTCACAGAGTTTGAAGATTTTTTCCTTCATGTCTTTCCTAGGAACAATGAAATGCTAGCATCTCTTTTTTTGTTGTTTTTTGAGATAGGGTCTCATTTTGTCATTTAGGCTGAAGTGCAGTGGCACAATCACAGCTCGCTACAACCTTGACCTCCTGGGCCCAAGTGATCCTCCTCCCAAAGTGCTGGGATTACTGGCATGAGCCACCACGCCGGGCCAAAAGAGAGCATCTCTATGTTAGTTTCCCTCTCTCCATTTAAAAACAGATATATTGCCGGGCGCGGTGGCTCAAGCCTGTAATCCCAGCGCTTTGGGAGGCCGAGACAGGCGGATCACGAGGTCAGGAGATCGAGACCATCCTGGCTAACACGGTGAAACCCCGTCTCTACTAAAAAATACAAAAATCTAGCCGGGCGAGGTGGTGGGCGCCTGTAGTCCCAGCTACTCCGGAGGCTGAGGCAGGAGAATGGCAGGAACCCGGGAGGCGGAGCTTGCAGTAAGCTGAGATCCCGCCACTGCACTCCAGCCCCGGCGACAGAGCGAGACTCCGTCTCAAAAAAAAAATAAATAAATAAATAAATAAAAACAGATATATTTTAGGCCAGGCATGGTGGCTTACACCAGCAATCCCAGCACTTTGGGAGGCCAAGGCGGGCAGATCACTTGAGGTCAGGAGTTCAAGACCAGCCTGACCAACAAGACGAAACCTCGTCTCCGCTAAAAATACAGAAAATTAGCCAGGCGTGGTGATGTGCGCCTGTAATCCCAGCTACTCGGGAGGCTGAGGCGGGAGAATCACTGGAACCCAGGAGGCAGAGGTTGTAGTGAGCCAAGATCACGCCACTGCACTCCAGCCTAGGAGACTAAGCAAGACTCCATCTAAAAAAAAATAAAATTGTCCGTACAATCAAAGGCTGGCCCCCTTGCAATAAATTGGGGGATCAGTGGTGAGCACAGGCTGGGTGGGCAGGGAGCTCGCTGGTAGCAGTGGGGAAAGTGAGTTGGGGAACATGGAATAAACGAAAAAGTTGTTTTGTTTTTTAAGTTGGCTGTAAAGAGTAGGGTAGGAGGCTGTGCACTTGAACAGTTTGTAATTTAGTGGAGATGGACATGGTCACACCTTGAGGGGCCAGAGCTGGTAGGGGAAGAGATGTGAGGATCCCAGAGGAGGGGAAGGATGAAGGGCCAGGGAAGGGGAGGGTTGGGGCCCGCGTGCCTTGCACAGCCTCGGCCTGGCAGTGACGCCCAACGCCTCCTGCTTGCCTGTAGGGCGAGCCTCCCTCGGCCCTGGGCCTGTCCACGCGGAAGGCCCTCAGCGTCCTGAAGGAGCAGCTGGAGGCAGTGCTGGAAGGACATCTCAGGGAGCGGAAGAAGTGTCTGACCTGGAAGGTGAAGCTTTTTCTCGGGACCACCAGGGCCCGGCTGAGATGGCAGGGAAGTGGGAGGCCCCTTCTCAGGACTCTGATGCACTGTCACCCTGGATGGTGTGACCCAACTGAGGCCTCATGAAATGTCAGAAAGAAGCCAGGGTTCCCCTCAGAGTGGCTCCTGAGCCTGCTTGCTGCAGGAGCCCAACAGGATGGAGGCCAGCCAAGGTCAAAGGGAGGGGACCAAGGCGGTCATGAGGGCTGGGGAGGGTGCTGGGGGAGGCGGCCAGATTGGAGTGGGACATTGTCCCCTCCCTGTCCCTTCCCAGGAGGTGTGGAGAAGCAGCTTCCTCCACCACAGTAACCGCTGCTCCTGCTTCCACTGGCCGGGGGCCTCACTCATGCTACTGGCTGTGCTGCTGCTGCTGGGCTGCTGTGGGGGCCAGCCGGCCGGGAGGTATGCACCCAGAGGCTGCTCCCCAACCTTTCCAGCTGTCCTGTCCGTCCTGCTGCAACACCTGGGACGGCCAGGGCTCCAAGGGGGGCTGTCACCCCCAAGCTGCTCCTGGTATGTAAGGGAACCTCCTCAGTCCTTTGACTGGGGTCAGAGGCGTAGCTGGTGTCAGGGCACCAGAACGGGACACTTTCCACCAGGGACTGGGGTGGGAGGGAGCTGTGGCCCAGGGGCTGCTGGGTGGGCAAGCCCTCACTCCCTGTGGGTGCCCCTCTTTCCTCCTGCCAGCCGTGGGGTAGGGCTGGTGAACGCCTCGGCCTTGTTCCTGTTGCTGCTTCTCAACCTTGTGCTCATCGGGCGGCAAGACCGGCTGAAGCGTCGGGAGGTAGAGCGGAGGCTGCGAGGGATCATTGACCAAATCCAAGGTGAGGTCAAGGGCAGGAATATTGGTGGGAAAAGAGGACCGGACATATCAAAGCCCTGAGGGCTCCCCTCCTGCACCCCAGCACAGACGGGTTGCCTGTGGCCTTGCAGGGGCTGTTGTCATCTAGGGAGTTAGAAGGATGCCCACCCTCTTTTGAGCAGGGCAGTGAGAGCTGTGGGATGGTGGTGGGTGCCCAGGCAGAGGCTGGGCAGGCAGGAAGGCCAACGGTGGCAGGTGGGCCTGCGGGCTGGCTCATGTTGGGAAACTACCAGGGAAGACCTCTCACATGGCAGGAGGATGGTTGAAGTTTTCTCGTTCAAGTCCATCTTGTGTGGTGTCCTGTGCTGGGAGACATGGGGAGGTGGGCAGAGATACCTGCAGGAATTGCGGTGGGGTAGGGGGCTGGGAGCCTGAGATGGAGCAGCCCAGTTCCAAAAGGGAAGAGAGTTGCTTGGATTTCTACTTGGCTTTTCATTCAGGTGGTGTTTATGCAGCTTGGCTGCGGATTGAGGGTTGTTGAGGCTCTTTTGAGGGACGGTGGCTCCTGCTGTCCAGGGGCATGTCCAGGGCAGGTGCTGTGGGAGAAGCAGCACCCGCTCATGAGACTTTCTCCAACAGACCTGGGTAGTGGACATTTACATGCCAAGTGAGAGTCTGTCCTTTCATTCTGAGATGGTTAATTGCAACCATGTGCCAGGCACTGGGAGTGCAATGCTGATGGCAAAAGACGGGCCCTGCTTTCTAGAGCTTCGTCTCCTGCCCAGGAGCATCAGTGGCTGCCTCTTGCTTATGGAAGCCATCCCAGAGACACACGTGGCCTCCCAGAGCTTCCAACACAGGCCCACCTTCCTCTCCAGCCTCTTCTCTTCCTCCTCATTCTTACATTAAAACTACTCACCAGTCCTAGGCCCGCTGTGTATCAGCCTCTGCCTCTGTGCCTCTCTCCACTGTTCTCTGCTGGTGAGCTTCTCCCTCACTCATCTCCAGCTGACAAAATCTCACTCATTCTTCCAGGCCCATCCCCAGTAATTCCTCTTCCAGGAAGACATCTCTGATTGCCCCAGCAAATCGGTTTGCTCCCTCTTCTGGACTCCTGCAGCACAGGGATCTTTGTTAATGCTTAGCCGTGTCTGCCTTGTTTGGAGTTATCTGTCCATATGTCTCATGTGCCCCACTGGGTTGAGGCTCCTTGAGGAGCCATGTTGTTGTCTCCACCTTGCACCCCTCACAGACCCTCCGCAATGTTTGTGAAGTGTATCTGAATGGGATGGGGGTACAAAGAATGACAGCTCCAGGTGTTGAGAGGAGGTAGAGGCTCTGGGGCTGGAGTGGCCAGGTAGGGCTTTACAAGGGAGGCGTCCTTGAAAGCAGGGAAGTGTTGGAACGAGTGGAGGGGTTTGCCATGGACCTCCTGGGAGAGGAAGTGGGCACAGTGCTCCGGAGGTGCTGCTGTATCTGACTGGGGTGCAGGGCCGTGGCCGAAAGGGTTGTTTCCCTCTTTCCATTCCCCTCAGATGCCCTCAGGGATGGCAGGGAGATCCAGTGGCCCAGTGCCATGTATCCAGACCTCCACATGCCCTTTGCACCATCCTGGTCCCTGCACTGGGCCTACAGAGACGGACACCTGGTCAACCTGCCAGTCAGCCTGCTGGTCGAAGGGGACATCATAGCTTTGAGGCCTGGCCAGGAATCGTTTGCTTCTCTGAGGGGGATCAAGGTAGCTTGAGGCTTTCCTTCTCCCCTAGAAATGCGGTGGGAGCATCCACAGGCAATAATGGGAGGCTCCTCAGACTTCATCCTGAAGCTTCCTGGCCAGCTCACTGGCTTTTTGGCAGAGGCTCTGGGACATCTTCCTCCACCCTGCTTTTTTTTTTTTTTTTTTTGAGACAGGGTCTCACCCTGTCGCCCAGGCTGGAGTACAGGGGCACAATCTTAGCTCACTGAAGCCTCTGCCTCCTGGGTTCAAGTGATTCTCCCACCTCAGCCTCCTTAGTAGCTGGGATCACAGGCATGTGCCACCACACCTTTTTGTATTTTTTGGTAGAGACAGGGTTTCGTCAAGTTGGCCAGGCTGGTCTCGAACTCCTGACCTCAGGTGATCCACCTGCCTCAGCCTCCCAAAGTGCTGGGATTACAGGTGTGAGTCACCACGTCCAGCCCCCTATGCTGTTCTTTATTCTCGCTAAGAGTCTAGTCCCACAGGCCCTGCCCCAGTGGACTCTGGGCTGATGGCGCCTAACCCCAGGGAATGTCTGTACTTAGCTGAATTGTCCAGGAAGAGTGGCCTCTGATAGGACCCTCTCGTTGCCCCCACTCTCCCACTTGCTGCCTGCAGGATGATGAGCACATTGTCCTGGAGCCGGGAGACCTCTTCCCCCCCTTCTCCCCTCCACCCTCACCCCGGGGAGAAGTGGAGAGAGGGCCACAGAGCCCCCAGCAGCACCGGCTTTTCCGTGTCCTTGAGACCCCTGTGATTGACAACATCAGGTAGGGGTGCCGCCCCGCCTCCTGCTGTCCCTGGTGCCTTCCGTGAAGAGGGGGATGAGATGACAAGGAAGGGGTCCCATTCATCTCGAGGTTCTTTTGAGGGCAGGCATCTCCTTAGGCTCCTGTCTTTAGCATCTTGTGAGAATTCTTAGACTGGGTGGTGCCCTCTCCCAATCTCTACGCTGTGGGAACAGCTCTGGAGATGAACATGGGCTAGGGCCGGGGCAGAGCATGGAACTGCAGGACTCGCGGTGCTTGAAGAAGCGGCATCTGGCAGAGAAGCCTAGAATCCTCCCAAGCTGTAGGTTTCTGGCCTCTTTGCCAAGTGACACTGACAGTCACTTCTTTCTGCAGGTGGTGCCTGGACATGGCCCTGTCCCGACCAGTCACTGCCCTGGACAATGAGCGGTTCACAGTGCAGTCGGTGATGCTACACTATGCTGTGCCTGTGGTCCTGGTGCGTGCAGCAGGGCTGTGCGGGGCTGCACGGGGCAGAGGAGAGGGCTGGACGTGGCGGGGGAGTCTCTGGGCCACTCACGTGAGCAGGAGTGAATGCAGAGGGTCGCAGAGCGAGCCAGCCTGTGGAGTAGCAAAGGAAGGAAAACAGCAGTGCCTGTGATGCTCTAGAGGGACGGGGTCAAGGCTATGCCTCTGCTGTTCCCAACAGGCCGGCTTCCTCATCACCAATGCCCTGCGCTTCATCTTCAGTGCCCCGGGGGTCACTTCCTGGCAGTACACCCTCCTGCAGCTCCAGGCAAGGACCGCCCTGTCCTCTCTGTCATGCTTCCCTCTGACCCACAGGGCTGGCTCTTCTCCTAGTATCCTGGCTGTCCCCTCCCTCTCTGCAGCCCAGAGGTCCCCTTAAGCTTCAGCTTAAGAACACCTCTTTCCAGCCAAGCACGGGGACTCACGCCTGTGATCCCAGCACTTGGGGAGGCCGAGGCGGGCAGATCATGAGGTCAAGAGATCAAGACCATCCTGGCCAACCTGGTGAAACCCTGTCTCTATTAAAAATATAAAAATTAGCTGGGCATGGTAGTGCGCGCCTGTAGTCCCAGCCACTCAGGTGGCTGAGGTAGGAGAATCACTTGAACCCGAGAGGCGAAGGTTGCAGTGAGCCAAGATCACGCCACTGCACTCCAGCCTGGCGACAGAGCGAGACTCCGTCTCAGAAAAAAAAAAAAGAACACCTCTTTCCCTTTTTTCCATTCCTGCCCATGAGAGAGCTGGCCCTTCCTGCCCAGGGAATGGCCGTGGGGCCAGGGCAGCCCTTCCCTTCCCTCCTCCCCAGGCCCAGAGCTCAAGAGCCGTCTGTGTGGTCCGTTCCTTCCCAGGTGAATGGCATCCTGCCCATCCTCCCCCTGCTCTTTCCAGTCCTCTGGGTTCTGGCAACCGCTTGCGGAGAGGCCCGTGTCCTGGCCCAGATGAGCAAGGCCTCACCCAGCTCCCTGGTAGGTTCTTCCAAGGCGTCTGGGGGAAGTGACAGGAACAAAAAGAGGGAGTTGGCGGTGCCAGAGGACAGGGGCAGAAGTCCAGCCCCACTTTGGGCTCAGCGTGTTGGTCAGCCTGGGCAGCTCTCCAGGCCTCGGGCCCTCTCCATTCCAGGAGGGCCCCTAGGCCAGGCCCTGGGTGTGGGTGAGAGTGTACCCTGGCTACCACCAGGTGGGGAGTCAGGACGGCCCGGGCCCTTTACCAAAGGGGTTGGGAGCCCCGCTGGTGTGGGCCCCACCTCTGCCAGCTTGGAGAGACCTCTGTGAAGGCGGCTTTTTCCTCACTGAGGACCTCACCCTCTCTCCGTGCAGCTGGCTAAGTTCTCAGAGGACACTCTCAGCAGCTATACGGAGGCTGTCTCCTCTCAGGTACAACGCTGATCCGGGATGGCTTCTCTTGCAGGTCCCTAGAGCCACAACCCTGGGACTCCCCTGTTTTTGGCCTTAAAGCCTCCAACCGGGCTCTTGGAGCCCCATGTCCACCCGTTACATGTGGACATAACCTGGGCCTGTTCTCATAATGTGTGCACGCTCTGCCCTAGAGAAGTGCCTCTCCACCCCAACTTCGTGGTGCTCCCCTGGATTTCCCCCTAGAGGCCATCTCCAGGGAAATGAGGCCGAGCCCTAAATGGCCTTGCAGACTTCCTCTCTCTCACCAGGAAATGCTGCGCTGCATTTGGGGCCACTTCCTGAGGGTGCTCCGGGGGACGTCGCCAACGCTGAGCCACAGTTCCAGCCTGCTGCACAGCCTGGGCTCCGTCACGGTGAGGGTGGGCCTTGCAGGGAGGAGGCGCCTGTTGTGCCCTCCCTGCTCTCTGGCTGCGCCTGGGCTGCCCACCTGCTGCTTGAGTGGCCCCTGGGCAGGGTGGGCCAACGCCAGGCTCCTTTCCCATCCCAAACGCTTTCCATGCAGGTCCTATGCTGTGTGGACAAACAGGGGATCCTGTCATGGCCAAATCCCAGCCCAGAGACTGTACTGTTCTTCAGCGGGAAGGTGGAGCCCCCTCACAGCAGCCATGAGGACCTCACCGATGGCCTATCCACCCGCTCCTTCTGCCATCCTGAGGTAGAGGAGGAGGTATGGCCGGCTCCCATGGGCCCGACTCTGGGCCAGGCTATTTAGCCTTGGAGCCTGGCCAGGGAGGGTGCCGTTTAGGAGGGTGAAGGAGGGTTCAGCACCATTAGGATCTGCTTCTGGGCAGGTGAGGTGAAGACAAGGCAGCCAGGGGACCTAGAAGCATCCTGCCTCCCCGGGCCACGGGAGCCACTGGTCCTAGCCTGTGCTCCTCATTCTCTTCAGCCCCATGAACGAGACGCCCTCCTGGCTGGCTCCCTGAACAACACTCTGCACCTTTCCAGCGAGCAGGAGCGTGGCGACTGGCCTGGCGAGGGTCCCAAGCCCCCCGAGCCCTACTCACACCACAAAGCGCACGGCCGCAGCAAACACCCATCTGGCTCCAACGTGAGCTTCAGCAGGGACACCGAGGGTGGCGAAGAAGAGCCCAGCAAGGTGAGGGGAGGAGGTGGCGCGGGGTAGCCACGCCCTCAGCCACAGGCCGTCCTGGCCTCCCTGGCCAGCCTGGTACCACAGGGTCTGAAAGAGCAGGCGTCTCTGCCCTCCATCCCAGCACCTCCAGCCTAGGCCAGTGGCCCCTGAGGCCCTCCCCAAGTCTCTGCTGCGAAGTAGGCGGAGCCTCCCCCACCCTCCCATTCTTGTGGTCGCACTGGTGTCCCTATTGGAACCTTCCAAACACACACAGCCCGGGGCTCCCTCTCAGAGATATTCCCTGGCCACAAAACATCCCTCAACTGTGTCCTCTTTGGTCTGACCACCCCACTTTTTGGCTCCTGCCAGTGTCATGAGATATATTAATAGTTCCCAGAAGCAGACAGGAGCCCAAGAAGGACAGGAAGCAGATTTCAGGAGGGAAGGGAGTGGAAGACAGTGAGCAGGAGCTCTCTCTTGGGAAGGGCGCATTTCAGGGGCAGGAGACCTCCCCAGCCTTGGGAGGTGGGCGGAGCCAGTGCTGGCTTCCCGGCACCCTCTCCCGGGCTGAGGCTCCCGTCCCTGTTTCCCCCAGACCCAGCCCGGGATGGAGAGCGACCCCTACGAAGCAGAGGACTTTGTGTGTGACTACCACCTGGAGATGCTGAGCCTGTCCCAGGACCAGCAGAACCCCTCCTGCATCCAGTTTGATGACTCCAACTGGCAGCTGCACCTCACCTCCCTCAAACCCCTGGGCCTCAATGTGCTGCTGAATCTGTGTAATGCCAGCGTAACCGAGCGCCTGTGCCGATTCTCCGACCACCTGTGCAACATTGCCGTGCAAGAGAGCCACAGTGCCGTGCTGCCCGTGCATGTGCCCTGGGGCCTCTGCGAGCTTGCCCGCCTCATTGGTATGGGCCCCTGTGGCAAGGGATGGCTGGCTGGACCTGCCTCCTAGAAGAGGTCCAGTACCGACTCCTCATGGGACTTAATGGACCTGGCATAGCATGGCCCTAAGTTCCTGTTCCCTGCCCCGCAGGCTTCACTCCTGGGGCCAAGGAGCTCTTCAAGCAGGAGAACCACCTGGCGCTGTACCGCCTCCCCAGTGCCGAGACAATGAAGGAGACATCACTGGGGCGGCTCTCCTGTGTCACCAAGCGGCGGCCTCCCCTCAGCCACATGATCAGCCTCTTCATTAAAGACACCACCACCAGTGAGCCCTGGCTACCTCGGCCAGCATCAGGCCAGACCCTCCAGAGCTTGGCAGGGGGGCTCTACCCAGCTCCACCCATTGCTAGGGAGGCCTGGGCAGATGAAAAGTAGACTGATTCCAAGTGCTCCCCTGTGGCAGGGGCTGGACCTGGGGACCAGGGCTGGGATGGTGTTGACTCCAGAGGCCGGGATTGTCCAAAGGATGGGAATATGGTGTCTGCATTCCAAGCCCAGTGGCATTGCAGACCCTTGTTGATCGTGAGTCCCAGGGAGTCTCCTCCTCTGGCAGGGGCTCCTCAGCGCCCTTTTCCAGGACGGCAGTGTGTTGCCTGTCAGGTCAGAGTGAGGGCTGGGGGCTAGTTAGTGACACTCAGGGTTTGAACTCTGTCCCCCCAGGCACAGAACAGATGCTGTCCCATGGCACCGCTGATGTGGTCTTAGAAGCCTGCACAGACTTCTGGGACGGAGCTGACATCTACCCTCTCTCGGGATCTGACAGGTGGGTGAGGAAGCATGTGCCAGCAGCAAGAGCAGACATGCTGCCGGGGCACCTGCCCTTCACAGGCAGGACCGCTCACCTCACCTCCACCTGCTTCCCTGGCAGAAAGAAAGTGCTGGACTTCTACCAGCGAGCCTGCCTGTCTGGGTATTGCTCTGCCTTCGCCTACAAGCCCATGAACTGCGCCCTGTCCTCTCAGCTCAATGGCAAGTGCATCGAGCTGGTACAGGTGCCTGGCCAAAGCAGCATCTTCACCATGTGCGAGCTGCCCAGCACCATCCCCATCAAGCAGAACGCCCGCCGCAGCAGCTGGAGCTCTGACGGTACCTCGTGCGTCTGTCCAGCAGGGCTGGTGCTGGGGCTCCCTTGGGCTGCAGAAGCCCAGGAGCAGGGAGGGCTTCTGTAGGGCGCTGGCACCCCCCACAGCAAAGGGTGCAGTGGCCGCAGCCCCAGGCTGGGGTGCCAGTGCGGCACTCTATCCAGTGACATGGGGAGTCCCTTAGTTTCCTCCCTTATCAGCGGGTGCCCACTTGGCCTGCCTCACTGGTTGGTTGTGATGCTCAAGTGGGTAACATGTATCAGAGTGCTTTCCTGGGAAGTTACCAAGCAGCATTCATAGAGCATTAGGCTTGGCACAATCAGACAGGAGACCAAGTCCCTCACCCTGCCGGTGCAGAGGGGCCCAGAAGCTCCACCACACCACCCCATTCCCACCAGACACACACACTTCCCGGGTTTTTTCAACCCAAGAGACCGTGAATTGAAGCCATTGCTGAGGGTGGGGCCAGTCCCCCAGCCCTGGAGCAGGGCTGGGCAGAAGCTGAAGCCATGCCCTGTCATGGCTCCCAGCTCGGATTCAGCCACCTGACTGATGCATACCTTTCATTGTCTTTTCTCCTGTGTCTGTCGGCTCCTTCGTGTGTCTTGGCTGTGTGCATCCGTGGCTGTGTGTGGTCCCCTGGGGCCTGTGTGCTCCTTGATTTGGGTGTGGCATCTGTGTGTGTGGCCCTGGGCTGGTTCCTGGGTGTCCTGATCGGGCTGTGTCCTGTGTGTCCTGCCTGAAGAAGGGATCGGGGAGGTGCTGGAGAAGGAAGACTGCATGCAGGCCCTGAGCGGCCAGATCTTCATGGGCATGGTGTCCTCCCAGTACCAGGCCCGGCTGGACATCGTTCGCCTCATCGACGGGCTCGTCAACGCCTGCATCCGCTTCGTCTACTTCTCTTTGGAGGATGAGCTCAAAAGCAAGGTGGGGCGAGCCATCCCCTCTGCCACCACTAACTCTGTCTCCCATGGGCTTTTGGACCCACATGTTCACGGCTATCTGCCTTTCACAGGTGTTTGCAGAGAAAATGGGCCTGGAGACGGGCTGGAACTGCCACATCTCCCTCACGCCCAATGGTGACATGCCTGGCTCCGAGATCCCCCCCTCCAGCCCGAGCCACGCAGGCTCCCTACACGATGACCTGAATCAGGGTAAGGGCAAAGGCGTGGGGTGGGGACGGGGTGGCGGCGGGAGGATTCCCCTCCTCAGAGCCACAGCCAGGAAGAGCCTCCCAAGAGCCCTCCAGATAAATACATTCCCTTGGGAAATGGCTGTGATGTCCCTGTGGGAAACAGTAGTCAGCAGGAAGGAGTGGACACAGAGGCAGGAAATTCTCTGCCATCTGCAGGGCAAGGACAGGGCCCCAGAAGGCTGGCCCCAAGGTGAGGGAGAGGCTTTTGTCCCCACAGTGTCCCGAGACGATGCAGAAGGGCTCCTCCTCATGGAGGAGGAGGGCCACTCGGACCTCATCAGCTTCCAGCCTACGGACAGCGACATCCCCAGCTTCCTGGAGGACTCCAACCGGGTGCGGTAGCAGGCTGTCTCCCGTGTTCCCGTAGTGGTCCCGTAGCCGGTCCAGGGGAGAGCTAGAGAGGTAGTGGGCAGGCACACGAAGGGGAGGGATGGAGGGATGCTGATCCCCGTCCTGAAGCCACTGGCATCTCTGCTTTCTCCAGGCTAAGCTGCCCCGGGGTATCCACCAAGTGCGGCCCCACCTGCAGAACATTGACAACGTGCCCCTGCTAGTGCCCCTCTTCACCGACTGCACCCCGGAGAGTGAGTGCTGTGGCCACGGGTACTTGGGCAGCCTGGTCCCTGTGGCTGAGCTCTGCCTGGGCCCAGGCACCCTGTGGGCTCTGGAGGGATGTAGGTTTTCCATGCAGGGAGTGAAGAAACCTGGGCTGGGCTCAGCTGGGGAATCTTGTGGGTTGGAGTCAGAAGTGCCAGTGTTCACATGATCCCGCTGCTGGGGGTGGGGTTGTTTCAAAGAGGGGCCTACCTCCCATTGCCTCCTGCTGTCCTGTCCCATGGGTCTCTGCCCAGCGCCCACATGGCGCTCTGCCTGCCTGACTCTTGTGCCCTCATATGCTGTCCTCAGCCATGTGTGAGATGATAAAGATCATGCAGGAGTACGGGGAGGTGACCTGCTGCCTGGGCAGCTCTGCCAACCTGCGGAACAGCTGCCTCTTCCTCCAGAGTGACATCAGGTCAGGGCGGGACCCTGGAGCCTGCGGGCCAGCCTCTACCTCCCACACCAGAGGGTCAGATGGGCCTGTATGGGGCTGGGGGTGTGTACCATGGCCAACTTCCCCTGGCTGGGACCGATGCACTTGGGCACGGTGGGAGAAGAGGCTGGGGTGCCCAGTCCTGTGGGAGATGCAGCTGAAGGGTATGTGTCTCCCACCCTGAGCAGCATTGCCCTGGATCCCCTGTACCCGTCCCGTTGCTCCTGGGAGACCTTTGGCTACGCCACCAGCACCAGCATGGCCCAGGCCTCGGATGGCCTTTCTCCCCTGCAGCTGTCAGGGCAGCTCAACAGCCTGCCCTGCTCCCTGACCTTTCGCCAGGAGGAGACCATCAGCATCATCCGGCTTATTGAACAGGTGGGTGCTTTGGCAGGCAAAGGGGAAGAGACGCAGGACCCGCCCGGGGTGGGAGTAACAGCACAGGACCTATCTGGGGGACCTCACGCCCCATCCCTCCGAGTGGGCTCTCCCAGGCAGTAACATTCGCCTCTGCCCCCCTCATAAAAGCATCCTGGGAGTCTGGCTCTTGGCTGAAGTGTGTCACCTGTTGGGCCTGGGAGAGGACAGGCAGACCCAGCCATCATCTGTCCCTCTTGGTCCCTAGGCTCGGCACGCCACCTATGGCATCCGTAAGTGCTTCCTCTTCCTGCTGCAGTGTCAGCTGACTCTCGTGGTCATCCAGGTGAGGTGGGGCCCGCACAGGCATCACCCCCGTGCCACTCGCCCCTTCACTCAGGGGCCAGCTGAACATCTGAGGAGGGAGGCTGGGGGTAGCAGTACAGTCAAGGCGCCCCCAGAGCCCTGTGAAGCCCCTAGGCTTTTGGAGATGACACTCACTGGCAGAACAGTATTCCCTCCGGCCCCACTTCCCTCTGACAGGATGTGAGCATCTATCTGGGCCTGGGGCAAGGGAGCTCGGGGGCTCCTGTGCCCTTATTATTTGCCTGAATCGAACTGTGGCTCTTGGCTTCTTTCCTGGTTTAGTTCCTTTCTTGCCTGGTCCAGCTGCCGCCACTCCTGAGTACCACTGACATCCTGTGGCTGTCCTGCTTTTGCTACCCTCTGCTCAGGTGAGATGCCATGCAGCTTCCCCACCCCCCAAGCCCAAGCTGAAGGTGTCTGGATGTCACTGTGCAGCCCTAGGAGCCCAAGCTTCTGGAACTGCTCAGGGCTCACCTCCTCTGGTGCAGGAGGCATGGAGGGAACCCCCTTTGTCTTTTTTTTGTTGTTGTTGTTGTTGAGATGGAATCTCACTCTGTCACCCAGGCTGGAGTGCAATGGTACAATCTCTGCTCATTGCAACCTCCGCCTCCCAGGCTCAAGTGATTCTCCTGCCTCAGCCTCCTGAGTAGCTGGGATTATAGGTGCCCACTACCACGCCTGGTTAATTTTTGTATTTTTAGTAGAGTTGGGGTTTTGCCATGTTGGCCAGGCTGGTTTTGAACTCCTGACCTCAAATGATCTGCCCGTCTCGGCCTCCCAAAGTGCTGGGATTACAGGTGTGAGCCACTGCCGCCCAGCCTTTGTTTTACTCCATCCCCTCGCCAGACTCGACCTCACACGCAAGACTCCCTAGAGGCTCCCTCTGTGAGAATTGAGGGACAGAGGGTCATTGTCACCATCCCTCTATGTGATCTCTGCTTTTCAGCATCTCTCTGCTGGGGAAGCCCCCCCATAGCTCCATCATGTCTATGGCAACAGGGAAAAACCTCCAGTCCATTCCCAAGAAGGTAAGCGAAGCAGACCCTGTGAGCCTTGCAAGTGGGCATGGAAGGGACAGGGTTGGGGGAGGAGAGAGGGGCTAATCTGGAAGGCTCTGGATGGGAGACTTCAGCAGAACTGGGAAGCTGGCACTTGGTTCCTAGTCTTCCCCCAGATCAAAGAGGAGGTGGCGGCACAGAGCTGGGAAAGACCCTTGCTGGGGCGTGAGCTCCCTATACCCTAGGCCTGACCATTTACTAAGAGCCTGTTGAGTACGTGGAAGAGCTAGGAGCAGCCGGCAGAGGGGCTGTGCGCCCCAGGAGTGACTGGCCTTGTTCCCCGGCAGACCCAGCACTACTTCCTGCTCTGCTTCCTGCTCAAGTTCAGCCTCACCATCAGCTCGTGCCTCATCTGCTTTGGCTTCACACTGCAGAGCTTCTGTGACAGCTCCCGGGCCCACAACCTCACCAACTGCTCCTCCATCATGCTGCCCAGGTGGGTCCCAGCCCCAGAGATCCACCCACCGCCTGCCTCACCTCAAGGCTTCCTCCCTCCCCACCCCAGCCTACCTCCCTGAGGCCCCAGAGGGGCTGAGCCCATGCCTCACTTTGGCAGCAACGACGACAGGGCTCCAGCCTGGTTTGAGGACTTTGCCAACGGACTGCTGTCGGCCCAGAAGCTCACGGCCGCCCTGATTGTTCTGCACACTGGTGAGAGGGCTCCCTGGGAGGGCGCAGATGATGGTGGGAGAGGAGCCCCACTGTGGAATTCTGACCCCCACATCGCCCCACTTTCCCCAGTCTTCATTTCCATCACCCATGTGCATCGCACCAAGCCCCTGTGGAGAAAGAGCCCCTTGACCAACCTCTGGTGGGCCGTGACAGTGCCTGTGGTGTGAGTATTGCTAGGATGGAGGGCAGAGTGTGGGCTGGGGAGGAGAGGGGCTTCTGCAGGGCTAGGATTGGAGGGCGGGACCGGGGCCAGAGGTTTAACTGTGCCCTGCCTGAGCTAACTGCTGTACCGGGAAGAGCAGGGAAGGAAGCAGGCAGCGTCAGGGCTCACACGGGGCCGCCACCTCCCGCAGGCTGCTGGGTCAGGTGGTCCAGACGGCCGTGGACCTGCAGCTGTGGACGCACAGGGACAGCCATGTCCACTTTGGCCTGGAGGATGTGCCCTTGCTGACATGGCTCCTGGGCTGCCTGTCCCTGGTCCTTGTGGTGGTGACCAATGAGATTGTGAAGCTACATGAGATTCGGTGAGCTGTCAGCAGGGCGCCTCCCTCTGGGCTCAGGCATGTTCCCTAAACCAGTCACTCCCTTGGTGACACTCCCCCACCTTTCCGCTGCCCATCCCTCCCTTCTCTGTTGTCCTGCCCTGGCCCCCGGTCTAAGGATCATTGCCAACCTGTACTTTAATCTCCTGCCCCACCAGGGTCCGAGTCCGCTACCAGAAGCGACAGAAGCTGCAGTTTGAAACTAAGCTGGGCATGAACTCTCCCTTCTGAGCCACTGGCTGTGGCGGCCGCAGTTGCCCCCATCCCTGGGGCTAAAGCCAGACCCATTTCTCAACAGGGGAGTTGGTATCATGAATGTTTCCGGGTTTGCTCCTGCACCCGTGGCACTGGAAGCCCGGCTCCCCGTGTCAGACCCCGCTGTCTTCCTGGGCCCTGGGGCTCACTGTGGAGGAGCTGACGGCCTGGGCCCTTGGCCAGTCCTGGCTCTTCTCTGGGCCTCACCAGGGACACTCTTGAATGTATGGCCTCAGGCGCTCCCTAGAGGGGCCCTCAACCCCCTCACCTGTGGGCTGCCCTCTTGGGGATCCCTTGCCCCCCAGTGCCTCTGCTTGTGGGTCCCTGGACACGGCCTTGAAGCGAACCTTCTTTGGAGAAGCAACAGCAGCAGCCTTGGCCAATACGTCCAACTCCCAAGGCTGCCGTGGAGGGCAGGGTGGTGGTGCTTGCCTGGATGTGGCCCCGAGTGCCTCCCCTCCCTCCCTCTGCGGGGGAGTCTCCCGCCTGAACCTGAAGACGGAGCAGGGCCCTGCTTCGCCCTGGAGCCTCTTCCTGTGCCTGGCTCAAGCTGGCTGGCTGTCAGTCTCGGGGAATCTGGCCCAGGTCTCCTCAGCCTCTGCCCCAGTTCTGGGAGAAGTTTCTACTGGTGTATATTTTTTACTGGAAATGAGCCTTTTAGGAATGAATGTAGACTGGTTTGTATTAAAATGTGTCAATTGCTAAGAAACACCTGTGGCTGGTCTGTAAGGCCACTGCAGGGTCTGCCCACCCATGGCAGTGGCTGGCAAAGGGAGGCCTCAGCCTTCCTCCATCTACGCTGGTGGGTCCCTCAGGTCTGGCTCAGGTGAGACCCCTGGGGTCAGGGGTCCCCATGTCACAGATGCAAACACACAGCCCAGTCACGTGGAATGGTGTTTTCATTGGTGTTAGTTGGGGTAAGAGGTTAATGGTTACAGAGCCAGGGCCTGGGCCAACGGGGTCAGGCTCTCCCTGCCCTCAGGTGGGCAGCGGGGGCTCCTGCTATGGTCCGAAGCCCCTCCCCCATTGTGTCCTCTCAGGCAGTTAATAGATAGAATAAATTCCATTTAAAATATATGCATTTCTCTCTGCTTAAAAAATAACATTTACAATTGAAAAGTTAGGACTTGTGGGATCTGTTAAGCCCACTGCCTCCCAACCCTGCTAGCCCTGCCACTGAGGGAAGGCGGGGGCAGGAGCTGCCCGGGCACCACCGTTGTGTATTTACATGTCCTCTGTACACCTACGGAGAGGGGGCCCGGCCAGGCACATGCCTCCTCCAGCCTCTCAGGGCCTGGGCAGGATGGTGGGTGGCAAGAGGCATTCCCTTGGCACAACAACTTGGGACACAGGCTGGGGGGTGCAGAGAAAGCACCCCCCGAGCCCCACCCCGGCTTCCTCCCTGAGGAGAGAGCTCTTACCAGGGTCCCTGTCCAGGAGCAGGGCTGTCGGTCAGATCACCCTGGGAGGGGCTTGGCTGAGATGCAGCGGAGGCCCCTCGCTAGTCAGGTTCTGAGAAGCTGGGCTGCCCCACAAGAGCTGCGGTGCCCACAGCCGCTGGCTTGGAGTGGGAAGGGGCCCTGCTAGGAGGGGCACTTCAGCCTGACCAGCCTTTGGCCCATCCCTAGGGTGGCAGGGGCCTCTTTTGTGCTGGGGCAAAGGCAGTGGACTTCGGCAGGTCGCAGTGGGCACTGCTGGCGGGCTCAGTCCAGCATGGCGTCCAGCTGGTCAGCCAGGGCATCGAACATGGTGCTGATGTCATCCAGAATATGCTTGGCGGAGGCGCTGGGGGCACTGCAGCAAGGGGAAGGATGCGGTCAGATCAGCCACTGGCCCGTACGTACCCCACTGGCCCTGGCGCAGGGAGCTGTCATAGCTCCCAGAGGCTCAGAGAGGCAAGGGACTGGCCAGGCTCATGTGCCTCTTAAATGGCAGCCACCAGGATTCCCTTATCTGGGTGAGTCCAACACCTGGCCTCTTATCCCATTAGTGCCTGCAGTGTCCCCTCCAACATCCCCATGGCCCCTGGGCAGAGGATGCAGGGAGCGCCGTTTCTCCACAGCCTTCTCTCCCTCCCCATCCGGCCCCCCTCACCCCTCTTGCTCCTCTGTGCCAATGCTCTTCTCTGCGGCTCTCAGTGCAGCTGCCAGGGACGAGCTGGTCTGCTCTAGTCTCTGCTGGGCCTGGCCTGGGCCCACAGTCCCAGTGCTCTCAGGCCGTGGAGGAGGCACCGGGCGGGGGCCGAGCCGGGACGCTAGCTTAGGGCCAGAAAATGCCAGCTGGGTGCAGGCCACCGACACAGGCTTGGGGGCTGTTCCTGCAGAGACAAAATGGTTGGCCTGGGACTTGGCTGAGCCAGACATAACCCTGCCAGCAGTGCCTCTCCCACAGGCCTCCCCTCTTACCTGCTCCGGGCACCTTGAGGAGGGCGGCAGGGGCAGCCGGGAGTTCTGTCTCCCCATTCCACCGACTAGCAGCTGAGCTTTCCAGACCTGGCCCTGCGCAGGGTGGCACCGGAGGCTGCGTGGCGGGGCTGGGAGCAAGGGGGGTTGGAACTCCTTGGGCTGGAAGGCTGCTGGACTCGGGCTGGGGAGGGCTAGAAGCTAAAGGAGACTCGCCAGGAGTTGGGGAAGGCAGGGGGGCAGCAGAGTCAGGCGTGGCACTGGCCACTCCGAAGGCCAGCAGTGCGGTCTGCAGCGGCTCTCTCTCACGGCACTTGGGCCTCCGCTTAACAGTGTCCGATTCCGTGAGGTTGAAATCAAGGCCAGGGGGCACGGGTGTCTCTCGGGGCGGGGGGCCAGCGGGCTTCGGGCGCTGTTTGATGGTCAGGTTCCCTTCCTCTGCAAACGGCAGCCCTTCCCCGGAGCTGCCCCGAGATGGGGGCATCCCCTCGGGGCTCGGCTCCTCCTCCTCTGTGTCAGATGCAGGCCCAGCCGGGGCAGGTGGGCCAGTGGGCTCTGAGGGGCCAGCGGGTTCACTCAGCGTTCGCCTTCGGGGCCCCATGGCCCCTTCCTTGGGCCCTGGGCTCCCATCTAGTGGAGGTGGCTCCGGGCTGGGGCCAGAGACGGAGCTGAGGCGCTTGGGGGGTGGGGGCGGGGGGCCTTTGCGCCGGGCCCGCAGGGCGAAGGACTGGCTGCGAGGAGTCCCCCGAGCTGGAGTTGGGGTCACGCTAGGGCTGGTCCGGACAAGGGTGCTGCGTCCTGGCCGCCGGGTAAGGGTAGCATAACTGCCCAGGGCGCTGCCCACCGGCCCTTCAGCCTCCCCTTCAGCATCCCCCTCCGTGGGGCCAGGGCGGCTTAGGCTGTGGGACCGGCGTTTAGGTCGAGGCGGGTCTGGGGGAGTGGCAGGGGGCCCGGCCAAATAGGAGAAGGCCCAGGGTGCACCAGGAGGTGGCCCTGGGGCCGGGCTGGAGGGTGAGCCCTGGGGGTACATAAAAACATAGGGTGGGGGTCCTTGGCCATGAAGTGAGGAACAAAGCTTAGGGGGCCGCTCTGTGCCCTCTGGAAGGTTCCTCTCCTGGGGGTTGCTGGGATCTCCACCGCTGGGCTGTGGGGCAGGCGGTTCCTGTGAGTGGCCAGACCCCCGTGAGCGTGCCCCGATGCTCTCCTGGCTGGGAGAGCGGGCAGGTGGGAGGGGGAGTGGTTCAGGGCCACCCCCTGCCATGGCCGCTTGTAGCTCTGGGCTTAGTTCGCTGCCCTGGAAGGTGAGGAGCCGTGGGCCAGTCGTAGCTGGGCCTTCCCCGTTCTCCAGCCCCTCGATGGCCATCAGCTCCGGACCCTTGGCCAGCCGGCGCCCGCCTTCGCTGAGGGCCTCCCCCTGCAGCAGGCCCCGCCGAAGCTCTGCCAGTCGCTTCACCCCCAGCATGAGCTTCTTCTGATGCCCTGACATGGGGGACGGAAGTGGCAAGGTTAGCTGGGGCTGGGGTTGTCCTGGTCACCGCTGGGTCCCATTCTCTCTCCTCTTGGAGACCCCGGAGGCAGGTGGGGGCCCAGCCGGGCCTCAGGGCGGTCCTTACCGAGCTTGTTGACCCCAATCTCCTGCAGCTCCTCCCAGGTGAGGTCGGCCACCAGCCCCATGGAGTCGTAGCCACTGCTCACCAGCTGCTTGTGGTACTGTGGCAGCCCCAGTGCACACAGCCACTCCAGCAGGTCCGTCTGGAAGAGCACCGTCCTCAGAACAGCTCCCAGCCAGCCTCCGCCCCCAGCCAGAGGGGAAAAGGCACCGCAAAGCCACAGCTGAGGGTGACAGCACATGCCCCACTCCCCAGTCACCCTTGATGGCTCACTGGGATGTAGCTGGGCAGCCACTCGGCGATGCTGAGCTGAGCGATCTCGGAGGCGATCTTCTTCCTGTGCCCAGGCTTGGTGACCCCGATGGCCGTCAGGTCCTGCCACACAGAGTCTGGCCATCAGGCCCCTCCCCTGCCTGCTGGGCCCTCCCCTGCCCACTGGGCACTGCTTCCCAGATGCAGCACCCACCTCAGGCGTCATGCGGCTGATGGTAGGCACATCATAGCCGGCCTGCAGAAAGTGGGCAGTGTAGCCCTCCAGCTGGAACTCGCTTAGCCAGTTATGAATGGCCTGCGCGTCCTGCAAGGGTGGGGGAAGGCGGCAGGATTAGCAGGAGCTGGACCAAGGCCCCGGCCCCCACCAGGGGCTCAGGGCCTGCCTGAGTGGGGCTTCAGTCCATACAGAGGCCCTTGCATCTCCCCTGCCCTACCCACCCCAAGGCCCACAGTGCACCCCAATGGAGGTCACACCTTCCCCTCCAGCAGCTGCTCTGGCCGCACGTCCTGGGTGAAGATCTGCTCCCCAGAGCGGCAGTTGGTCAGAGGGTGGTGGCTCAGGTTGTCTTCAAGGAAAGAGAAAAATGGAATGGAGAAGTGGCAGGAGGAAGGGGTGCCTACCCTCGGCCTCCTTACCTGCACCTCTCCTAGCCAACCCAGGTCCCCTGACCCTTCCTACCTGCCGGGGACGGTGGGTGGAGTCCTGACAGCACCTGGTCCTCTCCGGCTGAGGGCAGTGGCTGGAGACAGGGCAGGAGCCGACTCAGCATTTGGGGAACTGGCAGTGGGGGGTGAGCCCTGCCCTGGTCCATGACCCCACCATCCTACCTGGGCGTTCTCAATCAGGAGGCCAGGGCCGTGGCCGTTAGTGCCCTCAGAGCTCTGCCCGCTGCCGGCACTGCGGATGCTGCCCACGCTGCCCTCGCTGCCCACGCTATTCCTGTCACCTGCTGTGGGGGGCAGAAGCCAAAGGGTCAGAGCCCCAAGGGATGCTGCCGACAGCTGACTGGCAGCTTGCCCAGGCCACATGCCCACACAGTGCCCAGCACTGCCCCCCGGGAGCAGGTACCTGGGCTGTCTGGGCTGAGGCCCACCCGAGGGAGCTGGCTGTAGGTAAGAGGGTGCGGGGGTTCTTCGGCAGGAGGCTGTGGTGTTCGGGAGAAGCCTGGGCGCAGGGGGGCGGGTGCGGAGGGGAGGCGGGCTGCAGGGATGCCCACCCGCTTGCTGACCACCTCGACAATGCCTGGGGGGAAGTAGCCTATGCGGTCTGTGCCCTTCTGGCTCTCGTGGATGTGGCCCTTCCAGCGGCCGTCGGGATGCTGTTCCAGCACCTGTGGCCAGGGGTGGGGAGTGGGGACGGTCACTCCCAGCACCAGGCAAGTGGCAAACAGTTGTCCCTACAGCTGCGGTCCGGCAACCCTGGTCCAGCTCTTCCTCTACCCCTGAGGTGTTGGCCTCTGATGCCCACACTGGCCCAAGTTCCACCCCTGCTGCCAGCAGCCAGCTCAATCTCTCCGGTGCCTCCAGGGCAAGCCCCAGTGGCAGCCTGTGGTCAGATCCCAGCTCCACTACTTGCTAGCTGTGTGACCTTGGCCAAGTCTCTTTAATTTCTCTTGATTTTATTTTGTTTAATTCTCAATTTTGTCATCGCTAAAGAAGAAATGCTAATAGCACTGCCTTCCCTGGCTTTGGGAAGAATTAAATGAGGGTACGTATAGAGACCTCAGATCAGAACCTGGTAACATAGCGGGTACCCAAATAAGTAACAGCAATCATTTGTATTTGCAATGCCTGCTTGGGGTCCCTCACCGTGATGACATCCCCTGCCCGGACATTGAGAGCAGTGGGATCATGGAGGTTCCAGAAATCCTTGAGTGCTCGGACCTTCAGGATCCCTGAGGCCTCTAAGAGAATGGGGCAGGGGACAGGTGTCATCTAAGGGTCCTTAGGGCATCTTTCCACCCCTCATCCCCTTGACAACCCTCCCCCAGGGACGTCCACTCCCCCTCCACATCCTGGTACCTACTTGAGCAGCTCCAGGCCCTCCTAGGCAGGGTATCCTCCCCCGCACTCACCCCGCAGTAGCTGCTTGATTTCCCGGCTGGCCTGGGAGGTGGTGAACTGATTCACTATGTCCAGTGCCGTCTGGTTATACGTATTCCGGATGTTCACGTCCACACCTCCCTGGGTGCACAGCGTCGCATGAGCACACACTGGGCACTTTGACACCCCTCACTCGATTCTCTCAGCTACCCGGGACATAGGTACTATTATCATTTTCAGATTTTACACATGAGGAAATAGAAGCTCAGGGACTCAGTCAAGGACAAGCTCAAGTTCACTCGGCTAGTAAGAGGCACATCTGGGGTGCCAATCAGGTTGGTCTGCCCCCGATCCATCCGCACTGCCTCGGCACCATTCAGAAGGAAGTCAGGCCTCTTCCCTGATGCCAATGCAAAAACCATGCTGGGGTCCTCTGTCCCGTACCTCCCCAGCCCAGTTGGGGCACAGGGCAGAGGCTCCATGGACACCTGCGAGGGAGCAGGGGCCCACACCCACCTCCAGGAGCAGCCGCACCACCTCGGTCTTGCCATACAGTGCGGCCTCGTGGAGCGCCGTACCCGTCTTGGTCTGGCGGTTGATCTCGATCCCAGCTCTCAGGAGCTGCCTGCAGTGGACAAGGGGAGTCACGGGGGAGGTGGGGCAGGAGGGGGTGCTGACTGCTGGGGGCCTGGGAGATGGAGAGCCCGGGGGATGAGGGCAGCAGGGGAGGGCACTGAGGGGCACCAACTGTCCCGCAGGCAGGTGAAGAGGAAGCGGGGGGACCCCAAGAGTACCTGATGACTTCTCTGTGGCCATTCTTGGCAGCCAAGTGCAGGGGCGTGGTATAGTTGGGGTCACAAGGGTCCTTGGCCTCGCCCTCCAGCAGTGCCACACATAAGTGGCTGTTCAGTAGCAGCTGGGCCACCTGCAGCACCCAGTGCCCAGTTAGAGCCTCCTCCTGAGACCCTGTAGACGTCCAGGACCCAGCACCCCAAGGCTGCGGGCCTCACCTTGAGTCGGCCAAATTCACAGGCCAGGTCCAGGGGTGTCTTCTTGGCCTTGTTGACCAGGCATGGGTTGGACTGATGTTGGAGGAGCATTTCTGACTGGGGTCGGGGGAGCCAAGTTAGGGGGCCTGGCCTGTCTGGCACCCCACCCCGTCCCACGCCACGCCCCTGTGGGCAGCCTCACGTACCACCTCATAGTGTCCATACTGCGCGGCCAGGTGAAGGGGGATCTGTCCGTCCAGCGAGGCGGCATTGACGGCCGCAGAGGCACGCAGCAGCAGCCTCACAGGCTCCAGCCGGCCCTGCCAGGCTGCGTAGTGCAGCGGGCGCATGCCTGGCAGGAGGAAAGCGATTCTGAGGGAGGTCCTGGGATGAGCCTTGGGGGTGGAGAGGAACTGAGCAGAGGATGGAGCCAGCCCAGCTGGGAGGGCAGAGCCCAAGGGGATGCAATGCTGGCTCCATCCAGGTGTGGTTAGGAAGAGGTCCGGCTTGACAAGGCTGAAGCCAGAGTCCTGCTGTGCCCGCCACGGATCATGATGACCCCAGGACAGCAGCAAAACCTCGCTGAGCCTCAACCTACTCATCTGAATAATGGGATGTTAGTACCACTCCCCTGCGCAAGAAGGCTGTGAAGATTAAACAGGGAAAAGCCACTTGCAAGCCCAGAGATGCTGTGCTAACAACTATTAGCATTGCTACGTTGTCATGGGAGCAAGCTCTGGTCCGAGGGTCTGGGTAGGGCCCCTATCTGCCTGGAGTGGGGGTCGGGGCACATGGGGGTCTCACCATTGCTGTCCTTGATGTCAACAGTGGCCTGAGCCTCTAGCAGCAAGGCTATGAGCTCCAGGCTGCCCCCCAAAGCAGCGTGGTGGAGGGCAGAGAATCTGGTGTGGGAGGACACAAAGTTGGGGTATTGGTGGGCAGCCCCCACCCCCAAATCCTGGTCTTCCATACCCAAACCTATCCTGGGGCTGGCAGGGATGGGTTGCTGACCCCCCCACAACCCCGCCAGCCCTGCCGTAGGAGTGCAGTGGCTGATCCCCCCCACACCCCGCCAGCCCTGCCGTGGGAGCGCATTGGCTGAGCCACAGCATGAAAGAGCTCAGTGTCTGTGCTGAGAGGCCCGTTTGTCTCGCCCCCCCCTCCAGCTGGCCCAGGGGAGGGGGCCGTGGGAGCAGAAGCCTGAGGGCTCCTACCCTCCAGGGAGAAAAGGGGGCCCCGAAGGAATCTGACCCCAGGAGGCCCCGCAGAGAGGCACCAAGGCCCCTACCCTCACTCAGCGCTAACTTCACGGGCAGGCAGGTGCCCCTCCCTCCAGCCCAGGGACAGGACCCACAGCTCGCAGCAAATACACTTCCAGGGCCAAGTTTGAGAGGGAAAGGGGCCCTGGGCCTCAGGGTCTTTCCCTCCAGCCCCGCCCCCGGGGCTCTGCAGAGGGACGGGGCTCCCACTCACCCGTCAGCGTCCTGGTAGTTCACGTTGAGCCTCTTTGTGGAGCCCAGGAGCTCTGGGGGTCAGAGCAGGAGGTGTCAGGGCCATCAGATGACTGCCCTCACCCAGCATCCCTCCCCCAGCCTGTCACAGCCCAGCTGACCTCTTGGCATGCAGGAAAGCACCTGCCCCATGGCCTTTCGCCCGTCCCGTCCCTGTGGCTTCCCACCCTGGCCCACCGGCCAGCAGCGTGAGGGCGGTGAGGGCAGGATGCTGCTGCGGCAGTGGGCTGGCTTCCCCTTGCCCCAGCCCCGCTTGTTTATAGAGCCAAAGGGGGCGGGGGGTGGGACTGGCACGATGTGCCCTCAGTGGACAGGCCCACGGTGTGCATGGTTAGCATTCCTGCCTGAATGGGCCAGGCAGCTGGTCACGTTGTCCTACTGGACCGAGGGGCCGGGGGAGAGAAGGAAAGAGGCACTAGGTATTCAAGGGCGGGCCACGATGCCCAGTCCTGGGGCATCCCCAGGGAAGGTGACATTAGAAAGACCTCTCCCCAACACTGGCTCTGCCAGGCGCCAGCTGTGTGACTGTGACAAGTCATTTAACCTCCCAGGTTCAGTGTCCTCAACTTTGAAATGAGCTGATCAGAACCTGCTCACGGGGGCTGTGAGTACAGTGCCTGACCTTGTCATATGCAAAGACAGGAGCTCTCACCATCTAGCCCTTCTGACGTGTTGGCCAACACCATCCCGATGTTAGGGTGATGGTCCTCCAACAAGAGCAGGCACAGGGCCCGCACTGTCCCCATTGGGATCCCCATGGGTGCTCAGACTGCCCAGGAGTCACTGCTACTGCTGACTCCACACCTACAGGGTCTTAGCTGAGGTGTCCATGCCCTGGACAAGGACTCTGCAGGTTGGTGGCAAGAGGAGCTGGGGCCACCCCGTCTCGGGGCAGGGTTCAGGCAGGTGTGCTCCCTGTGAGAGCCAGGGAACTGGTGGGAGTGGTTCTTGAAGCGCTGGGGAGGGAAGGAAGGCCTGTCATGGGCGGCCCCTGCCTCCTGCTAGAACCCACCCTGCAGGGAAGGAGAGGGCCTGGCTCGGCCAGGCCGGGCGGAGTGCCAAGCGTGCTGGCCCAGGCCTGCCCCCCAGGCTCTGGTGGGCCCCCGAATACCCCAGTAGCCTGGGCAGGACAGGGCTTCATTCCAACAGGGAGGGGAGGGACCAACCTGGCAGTGGGGAGCATGGCACGGGGAGGGAGGGGACAGCTACACTGAGGGCCAAGCTGAAGGACACTGTGCCACAAAGGTAAGGACAGAGCCAGGGAGGGACAAAACGCCAAAGGGGCTGTGGCCACTGGGAAGAAACACAGACCTCCATTTTCCTCCAGTCCCCTTGGAAAGTCCTTGTCATACAGAACCATTTGAGGCAGTAGAAAGAAGAGAGGCTCTAGAAGCAGAAGCGCACAGTTCAAATGCTCACTCTGGCTGTGTGACCCTGGCCTGTCACAGTACCTCTCTGAGCCCCAGTGGAGATAATGCGGTCAGCAGGGAAGAGACACAGAGCACCCTTCAAGCTGCCCACGCTTCCCTTAGCCCTCCTCCTCCAACAGCCTGGACAGTTTGGGATGAGGCAGCTGGGTGGCGGGATACAGTCCCTCCAGGGAGGGGCAGGACAATGTGACAGGCAGGACAGGAACAGGGCAAGGGCCAGGCTGGGTGGCTCCGTTCTTTTCAGAACAATGGCCGGAAAGGCGGTGGGGAAGAGGTTCAGAGTGACCGGGCTGGGGACCCTGGCGAGAGGGCAGAGGGTCTCGGTTCCTGGCAGTGACTCCAGGCACTTCCCCTGCGGCACAACCTTCTTCCCGGGCCTGGTGCTGGGGGTGGAAGGGTGGCTCCTGATTTAGGCTCCCGGGCAGAGGATATGAGCTCAGCTGGCCGCCCCAGCATACCCCATTTCCTCTGGCCAAAGAAGGAGATTGTTCAGAAAAGGGAGTGGTGCGGCGAGGGGTGGGGAGCAGGGCCAGGGCAACTGTACCCCTCTTCTCTCAGCCACCTGCTCCCTGAAGAGGACCTGCGTGGGGGCAGGGAATTGCCCGGTATCAAATGGAGGAGGCTGAGGGAGCATCTCCTGCCTCCCTGTTCTCTCTGGATAGCTATAAAGCTCCAGCTAACCCCCGGAAGGAAAAAGGGGAGCCCTGACAACTCCCTTTTAGCAGTTTCCTTTGCCTTCTTGTGATATGGAGCAACAGTCCTCAGCCTCACTTCTGACAACTGCATCAGAATCACTGGGAGAACTTTCTGATTCACAGAGTCCCAGGCCCTCTGTGATGAGTCTGATTTTGAGGAGAGTTCAATGAGTCTACACTTTTATTTTTATTTATGTATTACTTTCTGAGATAGGGTCTTGCTCTGTTGCCCAGGTTGGAATGTAGTGGCACGATCTCGGCTCACTGCAGCCTTGACCTCCCCGACTCAAGTGATCCTCCCACCTCAGCCTCCTGAACAGGCAGGACTACAGGCGTGTGCCACCATGCCCAGATCATTTCTTAATTTTTTTATAGAGATGGCATCTTACTATGTTGCCCAGGCCAGTCTCAAACTCCTAGGCTAACTAGGAGTCCTGGGGGATTCCTTCCTGTGCACAGGGCCAACAGGACTATAGGTGTGTGCCATCATGGCTGGCCCAGTCTGCACTTTTGAAACAATCCCTAGGCCAGCATGGTGGCACTGCCTGTAGTACTAGCCACTCAGGAGTCTGAGGTGGGAGGATGAGGCAGGAGGATGACTAGAGCCTAGGAGTTCAAGGCTGGGCAACATAGCGTAGCGAGACCCCATCTTTTTCCCTATCTTTTTTTTTTTTTTTTTTTTTTGAGACAGACTCTTGCTCTGTTGCCCAGGCTGGAGTGCAGTGGTGCAATCTCAGCTCACTGCAACCTCTGCCTCCCAGGTTAAAGCGATCCTCCTGCTTCATCCTCCAGAGTAGCTGGGACTACAGGCATTCGCCACCACACTGAGCTAATTTTTGTATTTTTAGTAGAGACGGGGCTTCACCATGTTGCCCAGGCTGGTCTCGAACTGCTGACGTCAAGTGATCTGCCCACCTCAGCCTCCCAAAGTGAGACCCCATCTCTTTAAAAAGAAAAGAACAGAACAATCCCTAGGTAATTCTGATGGGCAGCTGAGTATGGAGCACAGGGGACAGAGTGCAGCTTTGCCTCTGCTCTGCCATGCTATGGCTGTGTGACTTTAGGCAAGTCACTAACCCTCTCTGAGCATCACTTTCCTTATCTACAGCATGGATATTGAAATACCTATCGCACAGGCAAGCGAGGAAATTATAATATTTCATAGACTATAAGGTTTGCAATGTCACCTTGTGATCTCACTTTTGTCACCAGCCTCTCCAGCTTCTTAGAGGACTGGGAGGGGAGGCACAGTGCCAGGGCCTCACAAGGAATACCAGGCCTCAGTCATGCTGTGCCTGCGCCTACAGCCTGCGCAGGGTGAATTCTCCCCTTTGGGACTGAGGGAAGGGACCTCCTTCCCCACAGACGTTTCCCACTGGGCACAAGGGACCTTCTCAGAGCCTAAGAGTCTGGCTCTGCAGTTCCCGCCACCAGCCTTCAAACCCCTCCCTCCTGCCCTCTCTAGGGCCTCACTTTGAGGCCCCAGAGCTGTGAGGCCAGCAGCAGCTTGACCAAGGCCCCACTGGGCAGGTTGCCAAAAACAACACAGAGGTGAGAGAGGAGACAGAGGAGGGGAGTGGCTGCACTGCTGGACCTCAGGGCCCTCCCCTGGGACCTCCTTAGCACCTCCCCAGTGGCACCCACCCTGTGTCCACTTCCCTAGGCACAAAGACCATCCCATGGCTCCACCTCTCCAGGCCCTGCATCTCCTGCCCCGGTGTGCCAGTGGATGCATGAGGTTAAGGCCCTTCCTCTGGCACCCATACCCAGGTGTTCAGGTAGCCTGGGGTACTCCTTCCTGTGCACAGGGCCAAGGTGTATGTTGGGGCTAGAGCCCCTGAACTCCAGAGGAGACCCTCCCATCCAGGGAACTCCTCTGCCTCAGTCTGGTGGCAGGAACCACCTCCTGTTCATGCTGATCTGGGATCTCAAGGTGACAAGTCCAGTGGTCTCTCGGGACAGCCCAGAGAGCTCTCCCTGAAGCCCAGATGTCTATTCTCCCTGTGGGGGGTCGCACCACAGAGGGACCCAAGACATGGGGCTCAGGTGTGGCCACTTGTGCATGGAGCCCCCACAGCCCAGTCAGGTCCCAAGGCTAGGTGAAAACTTCCAGTAAAGGAGCTCTGGCCACACCCCACCCCAGGGCAAACATGTCAGGGGAAGAGAAACTTTAGCAAGTTGTTAGAGAGTGTTGAACTTTCTTTAAGCAGTACAACTCCCTTTTTAAAAGCTATCTTGTGGCCTGGTGCGGTGGTTCACGCCTGTAATCCTAGCACTTTGGGAGGCTGAAGGGGGTGGATCACCTGAGGTCAGGAGTTCGAGACCAGCCTGACGAAGATAGTGAAACCCCGTCTCTAGTAAAAATACAAAAATTAGCCAGGCGTGGTGTCAGGTGCCTGTAATCCCAGCTACTCAGGAGGCTGAGGCAGAAGAATCGCTTGAACCCGGGAGGCAGAGGCTGCAGTGTGCTGAGATCATGTCACTGCTCTCCAGCCTGGGTGAGAAAGCAAGGCTCTGTCTCAAAAAAAAAAAAAAAAAAAAAAGCTATCTTATAGATATCCTCTTAAGACACAAACACAGAGATGCTCTGGTTGGAATGTATGCACTTGAGGTTGGGGGTAGGGATGAAGTTCTATCTATTCAGTCTTCTCTAACCCATTGTCAGAAACCTCACGTCTCCAAAGACCACCTGCTAGAAGGCAACTCCATGAAGACAGAAATTTAGGTCTGTTTTGTTCACTACTATGGTCAGTGCTCAGAACAGAGCCTGAGCCAGCCATGGTGACTCATGCCTGTAATCCTAGCACTTTGGGAGGCCTAGGTGGGTGGATCACTTGAGGTCTGGAGTTCGAGACCAGTCTGGTCAACATGGTGAAACACCATCTCTACCAAAAATATTTTAAAAAATTAGCTGGGTATGGTTGCACACACCTGTAATCCCAGCTACTGGGGAGGCTGAGGCAGGAGAATGGCTTGAACCCAGAAGGCGGAGGTTCCAGTGAGCCGATATCCTGCCACTGTACTCCAGCCTGGGTGATAAACAATAGGCACTCAATAACAATGTGAATGAATGTACTTCAACCCTCTCATTTTGCAGCCAAGGAAACTGCAGCCCAGACAGGTTAAGTGACTTGCGTAAGGACACACAGCAAGGGGGACCCAACTTTCTCTCTGGCTGTCTCACACAGAGGCACTTCTTATTGAGAACAAGACAGTCCACCCTCCTCAAATATGCAGATCACAGTGACCCACCCCCACCCCCCAAGCCTCTGTGAACTGAGCACTCAGAGGGCCTCAGCGGGATGCTCGTCCCACCCAGTACTCACTTGTCTTTGTGGCCTTGACCTTTGCCACCAGTTTCTGCACACCGGTCACATCTCCATTCTTGACAGCAACGATGAGGTCCTGTTCACGACCCATCCTGGCTCCTGGGCTGAGCTCTGCGCTCAGGAGTCCAGGGCAAAGGCAGGCAACAGGTCCAAGATGGGGCGTCAGGACGCCATGCCGCAGCCCCTCAGAGGGCTCCCGGTTCCGGGGGAGCAAGTCTGGTATCCCAGGCAGCGGGCTCCTTGTCAGGTGCTGAGGGATATTCCCAAAGATGCTGCGTGAACTGCCACCACACCAAGGCAAGCCAGTCTCTGAAGGGGTGGAGGCTCTGGCAATCTGGATGGATATCAGCTTGTGGCTTCTGACAGCTCCGGGATGGGCCGGGACCGGGCACACCAATCTTCCAGGCTTGGCTGGGGAACACTAGTGCCCACCCAGAGAGCAGCCAGCATTCCCTTGGGCCTCAGGCAGCAGCGGTGCACTGGTCTCAGGGGTCAGGAAAAGGCACAGGGCCTCTATCCAATGCTGGGCCACAGCCTGCAAGGGTCCCAGAAGTGGAGTGCAGAGGATGAGCAGAACAAGACCTCCAGGGAGCCCCCAAGCCACCCCGGCTCCCCTCGGAGTCGATGGTGAAGCTGAGCCACTCGAAGTGCAGAGGAAGCTGCTGTGCGTGAGAGGAGTATTGGTGGGGGGGAGGTGGCATTCTGGGAGGGGGAGGCTGAGTCACTGGGGCCCCAGGGCACCTGGCAGTACCTCAACCTTGGGCAGGAGGGGCCCTGGCAGCATGACATACTGGGGCAGGCCGGGCCAGCAGCCTGTTCTCCACAGCCCGAGGCACCGACACCCACAGACAACTGGCGGGCCAGGAGGTGGGGCCGGGAGGGTCAGGCACAGGCAGGCGGGCAAGGGTCACTCCCTGTCAAAGGCACCAGTCCCCAGATTCCTCCCTACGGAGGCTTCAAGGCTTCACTTTAATGGCTGGATGCCCTAGCCCTAGGGCTCTTTGTGAATGGAGGGCATGAAGTGCTTTTGGCCCCCCATTTCTGGGGGCTCTGCCTGCCAGAGAGGGAAGCTGCACAGCACCTGTTGCTGACCCGTCCTCGCCCCTTGTGTCGGGTGGAGGAGCAGCTGGGCAGAGAACAGACAGACACTGCTGACAAACTGGGCTCCCAAGCCCCCCAAGCCTGAACCTGAAGCCCAGACCCTGGACTCCACTGCAGAGAAGCTTACGTCAGTTTCTCGGTGGCCACGAATTTACTGCCAGAGTCTTGTGGCATGAGATCCGCGCAGGCCTGGGGCCCTGGCCGGGAACCCCTCACTCCCCAAACGTCCCAAGCCCAACCCAGGGGCACTCCCACGCGGAGCCCGCGGCCGACACGGGCGGAGGACGCCCTTGGCAGTGCCTGGGGTCGGGCTGGCTCCCCCGCCCCCCGGAATGTCCCTCCAGCGCCGCGCAACCCCCTAGTCCAGCCCAGCCCAGGCCCACTGGGGAACAAAGCGGCGGGAGAAGCCGGGCGGGCCAAGTGCCCGAGGTATAAACGCGGAGGATGGAAAAAGGGGCGCGAGGAGGACGGAAGGAGCGAGGAGATGGAGGCGCCCGCCGATCCCGCAAGAAAAGTTAGTTTGCGCCCGCCCCCATGGGCACTGACCTCCAGCGCGGGCCCCGCAGCCTCACCTCTCCCGGCCG
>NW_012110918.1:11366611-11371954 GCF_000951035.1 Colobus angolensis palliatus
CCTCTCCCGGCCGCCCGCCTGGGTCCGGCTGGCCCTGCTCGGTCCCTGGCACTCAGGACGGTGGCTCCCACTCCCCCCCTGCCCCCCTTTCTCCTTCTCCTTTTCCAAGGCCGGCTGGGCGCCTCCCGCAGGAAATCCCGCCCCTCCCCCCTCCCTCCCGCCGGATCGGGAACGGAGGGATCGTCCCGGCCGCGCAGTCAAGCTGTCAGTCAGCACCGGCGGCTCCGCCCCCATCCGCGCCAGATCCCGCCCCAACTCGCGCCCGCCGGGACCGGGGGCGCTGACCGAATCAGCGCATGCGCCCAGGTGAAACGGAGGGGCAGGGGGCGCGGGGGGCGCGGGGGGCAGAGGTGACCTGGGGCCCTGGACTTAGACCCAAGGGCGAGATACCCTGGGTCTGACTGGTGGGAGAGAAGACGTAAGGTGAAGGGGGTTGGCAACCAAGATGCGGGACCCCACTTGCAGTACCCCCCGCCCGCGGCCGGCGTCGCCCACCCGTAGCCGCTGGTCGGTCAATGGCACCACCTAGCGGACGGCACCAGAGCGGCCCGCAGGGGCGGCGCGGGGACCCCAGCCTCGAGGAGGCGCTCGTGCCGGGCAGAGGTGGCGCTTCAGCACCGTCGTGGGCCGGACAGCGCCTCTCGCCCCCGGCCCTCGAAACCCAGCTTCGGAGCCCCGCCGTAGGGACCGGACGGAAGAGACCGAAGGAACGGCGAACCTCCCCGGACCGCTCCTGACAGTTCCCGGGTCTTCGGCCTGCAAGGCGGAATTTGCACACCCTTCGCTCGCCCTTCTTCCCTCCTTGCCCATCCCGGGCGGTGGGAACTAAGCAGCGCGGGGCGGCGGAGGGGCGGTCACACGTGTGACCATTCGCACTGCACTCCAGCCGCCGGCTGCTCAGGCTTTACTGGAGAGAAGCCCCGAGGAGGGCTGGGGGCAAAAGAGGGGGCTCCTGCATCTCCAGCAACTTGCGGGCTTGAGCTCCCAGACCCGGCGTCGGGGCGAGCGCCTCCGGGCGGGCGCTAGGACCCGGGATAGTCAGGAGGGCGCAGAGCGGGCTGGGGCGGTGCAGGGGGCGGGGCTGACGGCGGGCGCTAGGATAGCGCGGAGCTCCGGCGGCGGGCGGGGCGTGGCGGCGCGCGTATAGGCCGGCGGCGGCGGGATGGAGTCCGAGCCCGAGCCCGCGGCCGTGGAGGTTCCCGCTGGGCGCGTGCTCAGGTGCAGCGCGGCCTGGCCGGAGGGGGTGTGGGAGGCGCGGGGCCAGCGCGGGTAGGGAAACCGGGCCCGGCGGCCCCCGATGCGCGGCGCTGACTCCGCGTCCCCTTCTCCCCCAGCGCCCGGGAGCTCTTCGCCGCCCGCTCGCGGTCGCAGAAGCTGCCCCAGCGCTCGCATGGCCCCAAGGACTTTCTGCCCGACGGCTCGGCGGCTCAGGCCGAGCGGCTGCGCCGGTGCCGGGAAGAGCTCTGGCAGCTGCTGGCCGAGCAGCGCGTGGAGCGCCTGTGAGAGGGGCGGGCCCGGGGGTGAGGGAACCGGGGGCAAGGCGGGCTGCGGGGCCTCGCGAGTGGACTAACGCAGACCCCTTCCCACTCCTTGCCAGGGGCAGCTTAGTGGCTGCCGAGTGGAGGCCGGAAGAGGGCTTCGTGGAGCTGAAGTCTCCTGCGGTGAGCGGCGGGCTCGGGGACAGGGGACCGCCCTCCCTGCCCTCGTCCCTCCCTTGTGACGCTTGCTCTGGGCCCCACACAGGGCAAGTTCTGGCAGACCATGGGCTTTTCAGAGCAGGGCCGGCAGCGGCTTCACCCGGAAGAGGCCTTGTATCTGCTGGAGTGTGTGAGTGGGACCCGGGAGGTGGGGAAGGAGTTGGGACCAAAGAACGGGAAGGACACGTTTTATCGGAGAAAAAGCACACACAACCCGGTCTTTCGAGAACTGATAACCGAACTTCTAGAGCAGGAGGTAGTACGTTACAGGGAGCAAGGATTCCAGTCCAAATTAGTGATGCTGCCCCACTTTCCTGGTTGGTCACATTCTTGATGCGCTGCTGAGAGGCAGAGGGGGAGGTATCAGAGCTGGGAAGTTGCCCCATCTCTGTGAGGCACTACAGTGAGGGCTCATAAGCTGAGCTGTTGGCCCCACTTCCAGGGCTCCATCCACCTCTTCCACCAAGACCTGCCACTGTCTATCCAGGAAGCTTACCAGCTGCTGCTGACGGACGACACTGTGACCTTCCTGCAGTACCAGGTATCTGCCACCACCCTGCCCCCGGGAGCCACCCATCCACTGAATTAATGAGTATTGACAAGCTCCCATAAGATGCCAGGCACCGTGTCACATGCTGGGGCTGCAGGGCAGACGAGGGCTGTGCTGTCACGAGGCTTACATTGTGGTGGAGGCCTGTTGGCTTCGCATAGAACCCAGGGCTGGAGAAGATAAGGTGGGGGAGGAGAATTCAAAGAGACTGGGCTGTTCATTCAGGTGAGAGAAGCTAGGGGCATGTCCCAGGTTGGGGGTGGGAAGGGTTGTAGTGAGTGAAAAATAGATGAATCTCAGAAATATTTTGAAGAAAGAATGGGTAAGACTTTGCCAATGGATTGGATGTCAGGATTAAGGAGAGAGAAGAACCCAGGATTACCGCCGGTGATTTGGGTATGCGCCAGTGGATGAAGGGTGGGAAGAATAAAGAGGAGCAGATTTGGGAGGATGAAACCAGTCAAAAGAACTCTGTTTCCGATAAGTTAATTTTGAGGAGCTTCTTGGACATGCAAGTGAGTGTCAAGCAGACAGACAATTGGACTCCCAAGTCTGGAGTGTGGGGAGAAGTCAAGACTAGATGCAAATATGGGTACCATGAGCACATGGATGGTATTTAAACTACTGGGCTGTATGGGAGTGTCATCAGAGTAGAGGGCTGGGTCTGAGGCCTGGGGCTTTCTGAGTAGGTTAGGGGGCAGATAAGAAGCAGAAACAGACTGAGGAGTGTCTGGTGATGTAGGAGAAAAACCAAAGTCGCATCACAGAAGCCAAAAGAAGGTCTTTCAAGGAGGAAGTGGTTAGCTGTGCTGAAGCCTGCTGAGAGATCAAGCAGGATGGGGGACTTCTTGTCTATGTCCCTCTGATATGAACGCAGGGACACAAGGTTGAACATGTGGCTCCTTACCAGAAACTTCCCACCTGCATCGGTGGAGGTATGGGGCTGGAGAGATGCCCACCACCTTCTGCCATCGTTTTATTCACATGGTGATCGGCAGCTTCACTCTCGTGAGCTTTGTGTCAAAATACTGAAGTATTTCAGGGCATGGTGGTTTTCTGGTTTCATGGCTATCAATTTTTTGGGATTTGGCTAAATGTCATTTGTGCTGAGTGAGGTAAGCGGGAGGACAGGAATTCAGAGCCTGAGATCTTTGGGGACGGTGTTCATAATGGAGCATGGTCCAACCTTAGTCACAGGGTTTAGAATCTGGGGGTGTACAGGAGGGGCAGCCCTCTCGGCTGTGGGTATGGCCTATGTCTGGAGAAACCATTTGGTGTTTTCAAGAGTGGCCATCTGAGCTTTCCTTTTTTTTTCTTTTGAGGTCTTCAGCCACCTGAAGAGGTTGGGTTATGTGGTTCGACGATTCCAACCAAGGTAAATCCCCTTCCTGTTTCCTTTCCACATATTCTAGTCCTGGGACCTGGCTGACTAGTCCTGGGTAGAAAATGGCCTCTCCTTACCTGGAACCCTTGGCTGGAGTGCAGCTCCTGGGGCACAGACTGGGGGCCTCTGCTGGAAGTGTTCTGAGAGAGGCAGGTTGGGAGGAATCCAGGTCGTTTCGTTTTATTCTGGGTTATGAAATCGAGCCCCCTCTTCAGATGACTTGCGCCTGCAGCTGAGTGTGTGTGAGTACTGAGAGGCAGGATTCGAACAGTGCCTGGCACTTCGTAGGTGCGCAGGCAGATATGTAGAGTGTATGCTTAAATGAAGGACTGGGTGAGGAATTCACCATTAGTAGGGTTTCACATTTTTTATGCCAGGTTAAATGTTTTTTCCTTCAACACTTTAATAATCCAGCATTGGTAAGAGGCAGAGATCTTCAGACTTGGAATGGAAACAGGTATAGCTTTTGCAGTTACAGTATGTCATAAAAGCTCTAAAGCAGCCACATTTTTTCTTTTCTTTTTTTTTTTTTTTTTTGAGACAGAGTCTCACTCTGTCGCCCAGGCTGTAGTGCAGTGGCGTGATCTCACCTCACTGCAGCCTCTGCCTCCTGGGTTCAAGCAATTTTCCTGCCTCAGCCTCCCGAGTAGCTGGGATTACAGGCGTGCGCCACCATGCCTGGCTAAATTTTTTTTTTAATTTTTAGTTCAGATGGGGTTTCACCGTGTTGCCCAGGCTGGTCTCAAACTCCTTACCTCAAGTGATCCTCCTGTCTCAGCCTCCCAAAGTGCTGGGATTACAGGCATGAGCCACCATGCCCAGATCTACATCTTTTCTTTTCTGAAAATGGAACCTATCCTAAGGAAAGAATCGTGGATGTGTATAGTGGTTCACCTGTGAGAATGATCAACAATACTTATTATTTGCCAGGGGCCAGGCTCTGTACACATCGCTGAGAAGAGAAGAGCAAAATCACTGCCCTCACAGAGCTTGGATTTAGTGAGGAGTCACACAGAATACCCTCACTGTGCAAAATCAGCGTACTTGCAAAGAAGAGTTGAACAGGAGACAGGCTCACCCAAATGAGAGGTTGTCCCTTAGAGCAGCTCTGTCCAATAGAACTTTCTATAGTGATGGAAATGTTCTGTGTTGGCTGGGCATGGTGGCTCACGCCTGTAATCCCAGCACTTTGGGAGGCCGAGGTGGGTGGATCACGAGGTCAGGAGTTCAAGACTCACCTGGCCAAGATAGTGAAAACCCATCTCGACTAAAAAAACAAAAATTAGCTGAGCGTGGTGGTGGGTACCTGTAGTCCCAGCTACTCCGGAGGCAGAGGCAGAGAACTGCTTGAACCCAGGAGGCGGAGGTTGCAGTGAGCCGAGATTGCGCCACTGCACTCCAGCCTGGGTGACAGAGCGAGACTGTCTCAAAAAAAAAACAAGAAAATGTTCTGTGTCTGTGATGTCTAATACATGGGGCTAGAGCAACTGACTGTGGGACTGAATGTTTAATTTCATTTAATTTAAATGTATTTAAATCTAAGTTAAGGCCAGGCACGGTGGCTCATGCCTGTAATCCCAGCACTTTGGGAGACCGAGGTGGGCAGATCACAAGATCAGGAGATCAAGACCACAGTGAAACCCCATCTCTACTAAAAAAAAAGTTAGCCCAGCTTCTGGGGAGGCTGAGGCAGGAGAATGGCTTGAACCCAG
>NW_012110918.1:11372321-11377360 GCF_000951035.1 Colobus angolensis palliatus
GCGCCTATAGTCCCAGCTATTCAGGAGGCTGAGACACAATAATTGCTTGAACCCGGGAGGCGGAGGTTGCAGTGAGCTCAGATCTTGCCAGTGCACTCCAGCCTGGGCGAAAAAGTGAAACTCTATCTCAAAAAAAAAAAAAAAGCAAACTTAAATAGCCACCTGTTGCTAGTGGCTCCTGTATTGAACAGCGTAGCCTTAGAGCCTTACTTAATTCATAGCAGGGAGGCCAGGTGCAGTGGCTCACACCTGTAATCCCAGCACTTCAGGAGGCCCAGGTGGGCAGATCACGAGGTCAGGCGATCAAGACCATCCTGGCCAACATGGTGAAACGTCGTCTCTACTAAAAATACAAAAATTAGCTGGGCATGGTGGCATGCACCTGTAGTCCCAGCTACTTGGGAGGCTGAGGTAGAAGAATCGCTTGTACCCGGGAGGTGGAGGTTGCAGTGAGCCAAGATCGTGCTGCTGCACTCCAGCCTGGCGACGAAATTAGACTCTGTCTCGAAAAAAATTCACAGCAGGGAAGAATGCTGCAGTGTCAGGGGGCTGTGTCAACAATATATTATTGAGTGAAAAAAAATCACAAAGCAGTATGCTAGTATAATGCCATTTTGGTTAGGAAAAAATATACAGAGAGATTATTCAGTGTGTACACAAAAGAAAGAAAAATGTTAACAACAGTTATCCAAAGTTTTTATTTTTCTATATTTTCCAAGTTTGCTAGCTCCTCTGGGCCATTGCCTAGGCAGAGGCACATGGCTGGGCCCCTGTGGCTGGGCCTGTACTCCTCATGCAGGTCTGCTTAGGGCCTTAGCCCTTGAGTGTGCCTCCGATCCTGGCCCACTGACTGTCCCCTTGGCCCATTTCCTTACACATCCCACCAGATCCCCAGGCTGAGGAGGTGCGTCAGTGGCCCACCCACTGTTCTCACCCCACAGCTCTGTCCTGTACCCATATGAGAGGCAGCTTAACCTGGATGCCAGCGTGCAGCACTTGGAGGATGGAGATGGCAAGAGAAAGAGGAGCAGCTCCAGCCCTTGGTAACGCCCACATCAGGGTTGCCCCCCAGGGAGTGCTAATTAATGTCTGGGACCTTGGAAAATGCACAGGCTTTCTAAGAACTAGGCTTGGGCAGCTCCCACGCAAGCTCAGGGAGACACTAGGGGACCTGCTTTCAGCTCCCATGGGACGTGTGCACCTTAGCAACCAGGGGCAGATGTGCTGCTTTTCCCCCACGTCCCTCAGGTCCATTAATAAGAAGGCCAAGGCCCTGGACAACTCCCTGCAACCCAAGAGTCTGGCAGCCTCCAGCCCACCTCCCTGCAGCCAGCCCAGCCAATGCCCAGAGGAGAAACCCCAGGAGTCGAGCCCCATAAAGGGCCCAGGGGGCCCCTTTAAGCTTCTGGGCTCCCTGGGGCCCAGCCCTGGCCCAGCCAGGGAGGGGGTGGGGTGCAGCTGGGAGAGTGACAGAGCCGAGAACGGAGTCACGGGGGCCGGTAAGCGGCGCTGGAACTTCGAGCAGATCTCATTCCCCAACATGGCTTCAGACAGCCGCCACACCCTCCTGCGCGCCCCAGCCCCAGAACTGCTCCCGGCCAACGTGGCTGGGCGGGAGACAGATGCTGAGTCCTGGTGCCAGAAGCTGAACCAGCGCAAGGAGAAGCTCTCGAGGCGGGAACGGGAGCACCACGTGGAGGCCACGCGGTTCCGGGAAGATGTCAACGCTGATCCCGAGGTGCAGAGCTGTTCCAGCTGGCGGGAGTACAAGGAGCTGCTGCAGCGGCGGCACCTGCAGAGGAGCCAGAGCTGGGCCCCTCACCTGTGGGGCCAGTCCGTCACCCCCCTGCTGAGTCCCAGCCAGGCCAGCTCCCCAGGTACCCCCTCAGCCTGCCACATCCTCGAGGGCCACTGGCAGCTGAGGAATCACAGGACTTTGGAAAGGGCATGGATGAACCGGGATGGATTGAGGCTTAAGAAAGATGTGGGAGGAGGGAGCCGACCCACAAGGACGGTCAGTTCTCCCGCGGCTGCAGCAGGGCCTGTGTGGGAATGCTTAGAGATGGTGAGTCAGGAGAGGTAAGGAGGGGTGGAAACTATAATCATATCCTTAAAATCATAAACAACATGCATGTGGATGGCTTTGCCACCAACTAGCTGTGATCGCAACCTGTTAGATGGAAAAAGGAGGTGCCTTCTTGGCCAAGTGAAAGAAAGGCTTGCTGTCTGCTCTAAGCACAGGGAACCAATGGGGAAAGAATAAGCTCAATGTGTTAACGGATCCCAAATTACTTAAAGCCTTCATGGGAACGCGGTAGATTGTAGGTAACTAGATAGGGTTGCGAGATCAGTTCAATTTGACTTTCAGTATAAATCTAATTTTTCAGTATCAGTATGTTCCAAAAATTGCATGGGATATGCTTATACTAAAAAAAAAAAAAAAAAAAAAAAATGTTGCTAGGCTGGACACGGCTCATGCCTGTAATCCCAGCACTGGGAGGCCAAGGTGGGCAGATCACCTGAGGTCAGGAGTTCGAGACCAACCCGGCCAACGTGGTGAAACCCTGTCTCTACTAAAAATACAAAAGTTAGCCAGGTGTGGTGGTGCAAACCTGTAATCCCAGCTACTCAGGAGGCTGAGGCAGGAGAATTGCTTGAACCTGGGAGGCGGAGGTCGCAGTGAGCCAAGATCATGCCACTATACTCCAGCCTGGGTGACAGAGTGAGACTCTTGTTTTAAAAAAAAAGGGGGGGAAAAAAGTTGCTAAATCTGGCCATCCTAGATGGCAGACTGAGAAATGTGACTCCCCTCCCAGTACCTTGTTTTCTCTGTCCTTGTAGCCGTGGTCCTTCAGCATATTTCTGTGCTGCAGAAAACACACCTTGCTGATGGAGGTGCCCAGTAAGTTTCCAAGCAGTGCCATCTCTGCAGTACCTTGGCTGCCAGGAGTTGGTGGTTAGGATTTGGCTCCTGAAAACTGTTCCAGGGATCCCTACCCCTACGCCTAGCTCTGAGCAATAACTACTATTTATGTGTGTCTGGGGAAGAGGAAGAACAACCAGTGGGTTAGCCCAAGGGTTCAGAGTCCCCAACCCTCAGGTGGCACCTCTGTGAGGCTGCTTCCTGTCACTGATGGAGGGAAAGGGTGGGATGGAAGAGAAAGGTTGGGGAGAAAAGTTCATGTCATAACGTTTCGCATTGTATTGTCAGGCTGCTGGAGAAGTCTGGGGGCTTGGAAATCAGCTTTGATGTTTACCAGGCTGACGCTGTGGCCACATTCCGAAAGAATAACCCTGGCAAACCCTATGCCCGGATGTGCATTAGTGGGTATGCAGTGAGCCAGCATTGCCCCTCCCCCAGCTGCTGCCAGTTCTCCTGTGAACCAAGTGGGACTCCTCTGTGCTCCCCTGGCCAGTGTGCCAATCTCTGAGAGGAACCTGAGGTCCAGAGAGGCTAAGTGACCTACACAAGGCCACACAGCCAGTTTGTGCTGCCCTACTCTGAGCTCCTTGTTGCTGGCATTTTAGGGTAGTCTCTCTCCAATGCCATTTTAGTCTAAGACTCACCCAGCAGAAGGGATGTAGATGGTGGAAATTTACAGGCTAAGAGTGGTGAGCACCTTGCTCTTCTTAGCACCTCCCCAACCAGGGCTCTGGGGCCCTCTTCATTAGAGTCCTGTGTTTTGCAGACAGAAGAGCTCATGGGCCAGAATTCTTGCACCCCAACTCCTTCCGTAGAACCTCTTATCTGGGAGCCGTAGAGCTTAGGAGTGGGCTATGGCCGGGTCTCACTCTAACCTTTTGTCCCTGCAGATTTGATGAGCCTGTCCCAGACCTCCGCAGCCTCAAGCGGTTGTCTTACCAGAGTGGGGATGTTCCTCTGATCTTTGCTCTGGTGGATCATGGTGACATCTCCTTCTACAGCTTCAGGGACTTCACGTTGCCCCAGGATGTGGAGCACTGACCTCACGGCTCTGCAGGGGATAGAGCTCGCTCCAGGCGACCGGGACTGTCTGTTCTCAGGGACCATCTCGGCTGCCTCCTGTACCGACTCTAACCTGTAGCTTCAGGGGCCAGTATGGGCCTTGGCCCTGGGTGTCTGATAATCACAGAGTAAAACTGTGACCCTCTCCCCTTCCCTGCTGCCTTGCAGTGACCCCTCTGGAACTCAGGACTCGATTTTAAGGACCCGGGAGGTGGGGCAGAAGAGAGGACTCTGTGCCTTTAACGAGAGGGTGCCTGCTTCGTGCCATAAAGCCAAAGCCATTACAAATAGATTTCTTTTCTGCTGTTTCTGTATGTACTGGGTAAACCCCTCTCGCCCCCGTCCCGTTGTCAGTGGAACTGCCCCCAGCCCCTCACCCCTGCTTTGCCCACTCAAGGAGATCCGCGTCTTCTGGTGCGGGATCTAAGAGTGAGAGAAGCCCGCGGGAGGGCAGGAACGCGACCTCGAACCTTTTGAGCCTTTCCCAGGCCTGCGTCGGAGGGGATGTGGAGTTGCAGGGTTTCCTGAAGGGAGGAGGGAGGATGGCGCGCCGTCGGCCCTCCCTGGGCGCAGCGGGGTGCGGGTGGCGAGAGGCGCCACCTGCAGCTGGGCCGTGGAGCGCGCTGCAGCCCCGCCCTCCGCGCCCTTTCCGCTCCCGCTTCTCGTCGCTCCAACCTCCTCCCTCGCTTTTGCTAAAAATTCCACCCGCTGTTGCAGACCCTCCGGCCGACACGGAGGAGGTGGGCTTCCCCTCCGCCCCGCCCGGAGGAAAGGCGTCTAGCCGCGACGTCCCGGTCCCCACACCACCCCTCTTGTGGGGCTAGAAACCCGGCCCTGCGTCCCCCGGTCACCCTGTCTGGGCTGGGCTCTGGCAGAGGAGCTGGCCCGGATCCGCCCCTCCCTCGGCAGCTCCGGGGAGTTGGAGGGACGTCTCCCCTGGAGTCTGGGAGGTGGCCCGGGACCCGCGGGCGTTCCGGGAACTATTTCCGCTTGCGGGAGGCGGCGGGACACTGGGTGCGGCGCGCCGTTCTGCGTCCAGGTGCTCGCAGGTGAG
>NW_012110918.1:11378170-11380550 GCF_000951035.1 Colobus angolensis palliatus
GCCCCGGCGGCTTAGCCCCTGCCCCTGCCATCTGGGCTGTGTCCCTGCCGGCCCTTTGTGCCTCCTAATCCCCGGACGCAGGAAGCCCGCGGGAGGGACTTCGGTCTCCGGCCTTTCTCCAGCCGGGGCGGCTTTGGACACCTTCACATGACAGTGCGGAGACCCAGTCTGCCCTCCATGCTGACGGGTGGGGTTTGCGTCGTGGGATTTGGCGAGAAGTGGAAAATTCTATCTTGCCAAAGAAAGTGTGCCTGAGTTTGCTCCAGCTGGACGAGTAGTGGACATACTGGGCCTTGGCTGTGGGGAGAACTGACCGTAACCAGGGGAGCTGTAGAGTGGCGCTTTGAGACTCTCACCTGTACAGGTGAGCTTTGAGTGAGTAGGGCGCCCCTTCCCCTGGCTATCCCTATGCGACTGCAGACTGCCGGCAGCCCTAACCTGGGCTCCCGGGACCCCCTGCAGGAGTTGGTAGTTCAAGAGAAACCTTGAGTTCTCTTGAAGGGGCTACAGAGAGGATTCTGAGCAGGGAGCGGGCAGGGAGGGAATGAGTGTGTCAAGGTGACAAGGAAACCCTGGTAGGAAGAGCAGAGCTGCCACAGAAGAGCTGTGGCCCAGCCCGGGGGAAGCTAAGGTCAGAAGTGGCATTTGAGGCTGGGTGCATTGGCTCAGCGCTGTAATCCCAGCACTTTGGGAAGCCAAGGTGGGAGGATCACCTGAGCCCAAGAGTTTGAGACCAGCCTGGGCAGCATAGTGAGACCTCGTCTCTACAAATAATAGCAAAAATTAGCCAGGCATGGTGGCGTGCACCTGTAGTCCCAGCTGTTCAGGAGCCTGAGGTGGGAGGATTGCCTGAGCCCAGGAGGTAGAGGTTGCAGTGAGTCATTATAGCGCCACCACACCCCAGCCTAGGGACAGAGTGAGACCCTGTCTCAAAAAATAAAATAAAATAAAGTGGCATTTGAGGAAAACTGTCTGGGTCTGTGTGAGCAGAGGCACGAGGAGAATTGTGGGAGAGATGGCTCAACTTTATTTTATGAACTGGGATTTGGGGTTTAGTTTTCTTAGGCGATCTTCCCACAGTGGCTAGCTGTGGCAGACAGAACTCAAACTCAGCTCTTGGGCTTCTAATCAGAGTTCACTCCTTTCCTCTGAAGTTAGACTGAGCCCATCTTTGTGGGGACCCCTGGACAGCGTTTCCAGGGTCCAGGGTCATTTGGCATCCCCATTCTTCCTTGAGGCAATGGAGTTTCCCCTTTGGTGTCAGATTAATATGCTTTTAATTACATTAAAATGACACTACATTCGTAAAAATGAAAGAGAAAAAAAGTAACTTTTTTCTCTTTTTTTTCTTTTTTTTAAACTAAGTTGACCAAATTCTTTTTTCTTTAATAATGTATTTTTTAATTTGTAGAGATGGGATCTCACCTTATGTTACCCAGGCTAATCTCAAACTCCTGGACTCAAGTGACCCTCCCACCAAAGCGTTGGGATTACAGCTGAGCCACTGTGCCCAGCTGTTACTAACTCTTTTTTTGAGACAGGGTCTTGCTCTGTCACCCAAGCTAGAGTGCAGTGGTGCAATCACTGGGAGACGGAGGCTCACTGCAGCCTCGACCTCCCAGGCTCAAGTGATTCTCCCACCTCAGCCTTCTGAGTAGCTGGGACTATAAGCGCATAGCACCTTGCACAACTAATTTTGTATTTTTTTTAGAAAGGGGGTTTTGCCATGTTGCCCAGGCTGGTCTCAAATCCCTGGGCTCAAGTGATCCTCCTGCCTCCCAAAGTGTTGGGATTACAGGTGTGAACTGCCACGCCAGACCTGTTAGTATAAATAACTTTTTAATATACCACAACATTAAAAGAAAAAAAGGCCAGGCGTGGTGGCTCACACCTGTAATCCCAGCACTTTGGAAGGCCGAGGTGGGCCGATCGCCTGAAGTCAGGAGTTTGAGACCAGCTGACCAACATGGAGAAACCCCGTCTCTATTAAATATACAAAATTAGCTGGCCGTGGTGGCACATGCCTGTAATCCTAGCTACTGGGAAAGCTGAGGCAGGAGAATTGCTTGAACCTGGAAGGTGGAGATTGTGGTGACCCAAGATCGCACCATTGCACTCCAGCCTGACCAATAAGAGCGAAACTCGTCTCAAAACAAACAAAAAATGGCCCATAGGCCGGGCGCGGTGGCTCAAGCCTGTAATCCCAGCACTTTGGGAGGCAGAGGCAGGCGGGTCACGAGGTCAGGAGATCGAGACCATCCTGGCTAACACAGTGAAACCCCCGTCTCCACTAAAAATACAAAAAACTAGCCGGGCGAGGTGGCGGGTGCCTGTAGTCCCAGCTACTCGGGAGACTGAGGCAGGAGAATGGCGTGAACCC
>NW_012110918.1:11382117-11384289 GCF_000951035.1 Colobus angolensis palliatus
AATAATAATAATAATAATAATTTAAAGAAAAGATTTTTAGTGTCTTTCTAGGCATCAGGTGTAGTTTTGACTCGTTCCTTGCCGAGTTCTTGCTGTGTGACCTTAGTGTGGTCACTGACCCATGTTGAGCTTTGTTTTCACACATGACAAGATGAGAAAGGTCACCAGCACATGTGGCCTGCCACACAGCAGGCACCCAATGAGGGTGGACTCAGCTTCCATGAAGCATAAGAGGCGTCAGTCACTCCCAGGCCTTGGGGTGGGCACTTGGACCTTTTGGAAGTGCCTGATGGGTTTAGGGAATTTGTCTTCTCTGGAAATCAGCTGACGGCTCATGAATTTCTGATATTTTAAAGTCTCTGGCTGGACATTTTGGCTCATGCCTGTAATCCCAGTGCTTTGGGAGGTGGAGGAGGGAGGATTGCTTGAGCCCAGGAGTTCAAGACCAGCCTGGGCAACAGTGAGATCGCATCTCTACAAAAATTTTTTTTAAAAATTAGCTGGGCATTGGCTGGGCGTGGTGTCTCCCGCCTTTAATCCCAGCACTTTGGAAGGCCGAGACAGACGGATCACAAGTTCAGGAGATCAAGATCATCCTGGCGAGCACAGTGAAACTCTGTCTCTACTAAAAATACAAAAAATTAGCTGGGCATGGTAGCGGGTGCCTGTAGTCCCGGCTGCTCAGGAGGCTGAAGCAGGAGAATGGTGTGAATCCGGGAGGCGAAGCTTGCAGTGAGCCGAGATCGCACCACTGCACTCCAGCCTGGGCGACAGAGTGAAACTCCGTCTCAAAAAAAAAAAAAAAAAAAAATTAGCTGGGCATCGTGGTGTGCACCTGTTGTCTCAGTTACATGGGATCTCGGGAGGATCGCTTGAGCCCAGGAGTTTGAGGCTACAGTGAACTGTGATGGCACCACTGCACTCCAGCCTGGGTGACAGAGTGAGACCCTAACTCAGAAAAAGAAAAACAGTCTCTGGGGGTCAGAAGTTTTTCAGCGAGGGCCTTTTTCAGGAGTTGAGGGCCGCAGTGGAGGGTGTGGCCTCTCCTAAACTGACCTTGCATTCCAGTGGCCCTTGATGCTTCCCTTGCTCCTTGGGAGGGCCGGGAGTGAGAGCCGGTTGCCTGGGAGTCTTTCCTGGGGTGGGGGTGTTGGGGAGTGGAGGATTAAACTTGCTCTGCATTGTGCTCCAGCTGGGGGTTGCTTGCTGGGTACACCCTCCTCACCCTGTTGGGCGGCAGGGCAGAGAGCACAGGCCTGTGCTGCTCTGTTGGCATTAAGGAGACTTTCTAGGAATGCCATCGTGCCCCCTTTCAACCTTGCTTGGGAAAGGATGTCCTCTCCTGCCAGGACTTCCCCAGCCCTAGGACCCTCCCTTCGGAAGACGAGGTGCTGCCTGGGGCCGGGTGGCCCGTAAGCCCCTGCCCACACTGTGGGAGATCTGCACATCTCTGGCAAGAGCCTGCAGGAGCCATCTAAGGAGTTTAGTTTCCCCGGGGAGCTATTCGGCCTTTCTGGTCTTTCCAGATGAGTCAAAAGCAGCTGTTGAGATGCCTGAGTTGGGGACCAGGATGGAGGCCCAAGAGACCGATGTTCTCTCTCCTGGGCTGACTGCTTTGAGCAGCGCTGGCAGCCTGGACTCATTTGTCCTCAGTCCTCAGCTCTGAGAGGCCCTCTTAGCTCTGTTAGGTGATATCGTTCTCAGGGTTCCTCCTGGGGCAAGGCATGCCAGGTCTGCTTGGCAACGCTGTTTTCCTCTGTCAGGAGCAATTTGCAGGGAGAAAACTGGGGACAGGGCAGGAGACGGGCATCCCCCAGCGGGGCCACCTTCAGTGCTTGCCCTCCCCAGCCCTGGCTCCCTAGGAATTCCAAGGAGACCCTCACTCGCTGTGCCCATGGCCATGGCTTTGACTAGGTCCCTTTGGGGTGGCCCTCCCCCCAGCCCTGCCTCTCAGAGGACAGTGGCTTTGAATACTCACCCCACTCTTCTTCCCAGGAACCACAGTGAATTCTTGAGCTAGGAGAGGCTGCTCTGGGCGTGGGGTCAAGGAGGCTGCGAGGCACCTGACTCTACCCTTCAGGAATCCGGCAGAGACTGGAGCCTTCTCTTCAGACACCTGACTCAGTGTTCCCAGAGTTTGATGAGAAGGACATCTGATGTATATATATATAT
>NW_012110918.1:11388284-11435961 GCF_000951035.1 Colobus angolensis palliatus
AACAGCATGTCAGTCTTAACGTCCAAGGGCCCTGGCCTTGGCTGGAGACTTGAGGACAGGGGAGGGAAGTTCCCTGAGAACCCTGTGGGGTCCTAACTCAGTGTTTCGTGGGGTCAGTGTTTGGCAGGTACTTTTCCTGGTTAATCCCTAGTCAGTCCTAACTCTTTGTTAATTCATTCAAGTATTTTCTTTTTCTTTTTTTTTTTTGAGACTGAGTCTCGCTCTGTCGCCCAGGCTGGAGTGCAGTGGCGCGATCTTGGCTCACTGCAAGCTCCGCCTCCCAGGTTCATGCCATTCTCCTGCCTCAGCCTCCCAAGTAACGTGACTACAGGCGCCCACCACCACACCCGGCTAATTTCTTGTATTTTTAGTAGAGGTGGGTTTCACTGTGTTAGCCAGGATGGTCTCAATCTCCTGACCTTGTGATCCACCTGCCTGGGCCTCCCAAAGTGCTGGGATTACAGGCGTGAGCCACCGCGCCCGGCCTGTTCAAGTATTTTCTGATGCCTGTTGTGTGGTTCTACATGTTGGATGTGATCCTTAAACAAAGCAAAGATGTCAGCCATCATGGAAAGTTCTTTCTAAAGGGTGAGAAGCCTGAGTGACAGAAAGTAAAAGTAACTAATAAATTATGTGTTAAAAGGCGATACGGGCTATAGGGTAAAAAGAACTAAAGCAACAATTGCGAACCCGCATGGTAGGGGGCAAGTTACAACTTTAACAGGTGGTTAGAGTGGGCCTCTGCCAGAAGGTGACATTTGAGCAAAGCCTTGAAGGAAGTGAGGGAGCTGTTCAAATAAAATTCCAGTCCCTCCCACGAGGCACTGGGGATGCAGCCATGGATGAGGCCAGCATGATCCCTACCTCCTGGAGCTGACATCTGGAAGCTTCTGGGGACAGCTGTTCCAGTTTTAGGGCAGGTAGGAGGGATCTGATTGGATGGGCTGGGTGGCCTGCCCACGCCAGCCCCAGGCAGGTGGTCCATCTTCTCCCCAGAATGGGTTTGCATTTCCTGGGACTTGACTTTCTGCCAGTCACTTCCCTGGAGAGAGAGTCTGGTGTTAGATTGTGAAAGGGGGCTAAGGCCCCCAGAATGGGGGTGCATGCCCACCTTCCACCCCATCTCACAGGCCCAGGGTGGGCAACAGAAAGGAAACTTCAGGAGGAGTCTAGGCACGGCGGGAGGATCCTCTTGGGGTTGTGTGGTGGTTGTGGTTCCATAGGATAGATGGTCGGGGGGATGGAGGCTGACCCCAAATGGGGCCCATCCAGCCTGTGAGCAGGCAGCCAGCCCCTTTGTCCTGGGGGAGAGGCCTGACTTGAGCAGAGGATTCTGGAGTCAGATTGGAATGCAAATTGGGACTTGGATTTTTTTTTTTTTTTTTTTTTCTTAGAAAGGGTGTTGCTCTATCACCCAGGCTGGAGCACAGTGGTGCCATGATAGCTCACTGCAGCCTCAACCTCCTGGGCTCAAGTGATCTTCCCACCTCAGCCTCCTGAGTAGCTGGGACTATAAGTGTGAGCCACCATGGCTGGCTAATTTTTAAGTTTTTTGCTGAGACAAGGTCTCCCTAAGTTGCCCAGGCTGGTCTCAAACTCCTAGGTCCTAGATCCTCCTGCCTCGACCTCCCAAAGTGCTGGGATTACAGGCATAAGCCACTGAGCTTGGCAAAGGACTTGGACTCTTATTAACTGTTTGAGCTTGGGGCCACTCCTAATCGATCACTTCATAAGTAATTGTAAGAATTAAATGAGATGGATGTAAAGTTTTAAAGTCACATCCAACCATAGCTAGCTCTCAATACCTTTTACTGCTTAACAGCAGCGGGGATGGCAGTCCTCTGGTCATGCCCCCATTCCCTCTGGTTTGTGTTCCCCTAGATCCCACTCCATGGAACTGCCCTTCAGCCAAGGTTTGGTTGCTAAGCTGCTGGCCAGGGACCTGCCTGGTACTTCTGGGAGACTGGGCTTCCCAGGACTACATGGGCACTTGCAAAGCGGCTACAGGCATCTGAGTTGGCACAGATGCCGCAGGGGTCAGCAGCTGCCTCTGTGGTTTAGATCCCTACCCACCACTACCATCAGAGTAGGAGGGTGCAGGGGCGGATTCACATCCGTCAAACAGGAGGCCACAGCCACACTCAGGCCTCACACAGGATGTTGCAGAGGGGAAGGCAGCCTCTTCATCAGCAGCGGGCTGTGGGGAGCACGAGCGAAGAGGAGAGGAGAGCATGGGACATCAGGCGGCACGCCCTGAGAGCAGGCAGCTGGCACTGGGTGCGGCCCGTGGCTGTCTCTGGTTTGGGCTGGGTCTGGAGTCCTGCCGCTGGGTGTGGACTCTCCCAGCAGATCAATGAGATCAATGGAACTTCCCGAGCTATGGAGGGAGCTTCTTGAGGGCTGGCCTCTCCCACATCTCCAGGCCAGAGGGCTGGCTTGGCTTGGCCAAGCCTTGATCTCACAGGAACAAATTAGTCCAGGTGCCCCAAACAGTGACCGGGCGGGAGAAGCAGTCTGACCTGGGAATCCCCTCTCCTCTCTGGGGCACAATCACATCTGCCGCTTAGAGCAAGGGGGGCCCCAGGCAAGACCACCCTGTGCAGTTATTCTCTCTCTGCCTCCACTGGTCTCTTTCCCGAGCTCTTGAGATGGAAGGCGGGCCAGGGTGTGGATTTTCTGGCATATCACCAAGTGGAGAGCGCTCCTGTTCTTTGCAGGTGGGTGTCCGGGTGTGTGAACACCTGTCCTAGACTCAGAAAAGTTTTGCTGGCCAGCTGCAGAGGTGGGGGAGTGGAACAGTGAGGAGGGAGGGAAACTGGCCAATCAGCTGCCCACAGGGAGCTCTCAGGCTGGTTCCACATACAAGGCACAGGCTTGGGTAGAAAGTGGATGGGAACCAGCCACAAGGCAGCAAACCTCATGCGGCCCGGCTCTAAACCCTGGTGCCCGCCACAAGGGAACAGAGCAGGGCAGAACAGGGAGGGTGGCTCAGAGGCTGGTCTGGTGACAGGCCGGAGTGGAGACTGAGGTTGGATGGCCTTGACAAGTTAGTGGGGTAGAGAAGGTCTTCCTAAGAAGTCTCATCTCAGAGGTGGCACTCTGGCTAGGTGGCAACTCCAGTGACTGCCCTAGACCGTTTCTGGTGTTAGACTTGGGGACTTGTGGCTCCTGAACTTGTCTCTTCTCCACGTTCCTCCCAGGTGTGTCACTTAAGTGCACAGCACCTTAGAGTTTGCCAAGCCCGCTCTCTGGCCCCGCTTTAAAGCCTCGGTTCGATGGAATAGAAAAGTCCTTTCTACTCAGGACCCTGAAGCCCACGATCGCACAGCTAGTCCCACCGGCCTGTCTCCCGGCCTTCCGGGCCTGTCTAACTATTGGGTGTCTCTAGGGGGTACCTCTCCCTACTCAGGTTGCGGTGGCTGGAGAGGAGCCCACGCCTGGTGAGCACAGGAACATTCCACCAGCAGGACGGGCTGGACCCACCCTCCCACCTGACCATGTGTGGGGCCTCATCCCTTCTCTGGTTTGATCCTCTTATCCACCCTGCCTAGGAGGTAGATAAACAAAAAGGAGAAAAAAGAATCACCACTAATCCCATAACCCTTCCAAGTACATTGTCAAACATAGGTATTTTTAATAGATTCTGCCTGATTCTTGGATTCTTTGTACATATAGTCCCATGCCATGAAATGGTCTTTTGTCTATTTATTGATTGATTGATTGAGATGGAGTCTCGCTCTGTTACCCAGGCTGGAGTGCAGTGGCATGATCTGGGCTCACTGCACCCTCCACCTCCCGAGTTCAAGCAATTCTCCTGCCTCAGCCCTCCGAGCAGCTGGGGTTACAGGCACCTACCACCATGCCCGGCTAATTTTTTTTTAGTAGAGACGGGGTTTTGCCATGTTGGCCAGGCTGCTCTCAAACTCCTGATCTCAAGTGATCCACCCACCTCGGCCTCCCAGAGTGCTGGGATTACAGACATGAGCCACAGCACCTGGCCCTTTTGTTCCTTTTAATGACTGCAAGCCTTTTGTCATAGGCCTGAGCACACTTCACCTGTCCCCTGTTGTGGGCCATTTAGGTTGCTTCTGATTTTTTCTGACAGTTTCATAAACAGCACATCAGGCCAGGAGACATGCATGAGGCTGGGAGGCTGTCCCTGTCCGCCGCGGTTTTCACAGAGCATTTTATCCTAAGGTGTGTTTCTTCCCCATCGGAACCCATCTTGACCCTTCTCAGGACTCTGAGATAAAATGGTCCCTTTACCCGTTAGGATAAAATGATCCCAGGCTGGGTGCAGTGGCTCACGCCTATAATCCCAGGACTTTGGGGGCCAAGGCGGGCGGATCACTTGAGGTCTGGAGTTCGAGACCAGCCTGGCCAACATGGTAAAACCCCGGCTCTACTAAAAATACAAAAAAATTAGCCAGGCGTGGTGGTGGACACCTGTAATCCCATAATCCCAGCTACTCGGGAGGCTGAGGCAGGAGAATTGCTTGAACTTGGGAGACATAGTTGCAGTGAGCCAAGATCACACCACTGCACTCCAGCCTGGGGGACAGAGTGAGACTCCGTCTCTAAAAACAAAACAAAAAATCCCTTAAAACCATAGTGGACAGGGACAGCCTCCCAGGACTCTGAGAATGGTCAGGATGGGTTCAGATGGGAAGGTTTTTTCGAAGGTGACTTTTTTTTTTTTTTTTGAGACAGTCTCTCTCTGTTACCTGGGCTGTAGTGCAGTGGTACAATCTTTGTTCACTACAGCCTCCGCCTCCTGGGTTCAAACGAGTCTCCTGCCTCAGCCTCCTGAGTAACTGGGACCACATGGCGTCTGTCACCACGCCTGGCTAATTTTGTGTCTTTTTAGTAGAGACGAGGTTTCGCTGTGTTGGCCAAGCTGATCTCAAACTCCTGGTCTCAAGTAATTCGCCCGCCTTGGCCTCCCAAAGTGCTGGGATTACAGGCATGAGCCACTGTGCCCAGTATGGAAGGGGGCCGGGCTGATTGAGCGGGCAAGAAGGTATTTCAGACAGAGCATGGCCAGGGTAGGGCTGAATAGATGGAGCAGCCAGCGCAGGGCCAAGGCGGCCAGGGACATGGAGGAGGGAACGGGGGCAGAGGGCAGGCCCCATCAGGTCCCTGCCTAGGACAGCTCAGGAGGCCCACTTTGTCATCTCTCTCATGTCATCTACATAGATCTCTGCATTGGGCCCCCCACTTGTCTTCATCCTAAAACATGCAAGCCTCTCTCATCTTGAAGCTTTGCAGCTGTTGTTCCTTCTGCCTAATGCACTGTGCCTCAAGTTGTCTGTGGCTGGCCCCTTCCCACCAGTCAGTCTCGGTGGAGACCTCCCTTCCTTCCTCTGTTCATTCATTCATTCAACAGATAACGAGTGAGCCCTCGCTGTGTGCACTCAGATACAGCAGTGAATAAAAGGACAAAAGGCCTTGAATAGGAAAAAGAAAGCTACTGCTTGTGGAGGATTACACAGGTGATCAACCTGATTAATAAGTAAACTATTCAGTGTTTCCAAGCGTGGCCAGGTCCAAGGAGAAAAGCGACGCAGGGAAGGAGAGAGAATGTCCCAGGAGATTGCAGCTTCAGGTAGGGTAGGACATGAAGGTATCTGGAGGAAAGTGACCCAGGCAGTAGGAACAGGGAACGCACAGGTTCTGACAAAGGAATGGTCACTGAGACCTCTCGGCTGCCAAAGCCTAGTTGCTGGATCGCTGGATCTTCGCATCCCCTTTTTTTTCTTTCTTTTTTTTTTTTTTTTTTTTTTTTTTTAGAAACAGAGTCTTGCTCTGTGGCCCAGGCTGGAGTGCAGTGGTCCAGTCATAGCTCACTGCAGCCTCGAACTCCTGGGCTCCACTGATCTTCCTGCCTCAGCCTCCCAAGTAGCTGGGACCACAGGTGCTTGCCGCTGTGCCTGGCTAATGCTTTTTGTTTGTTAGTTTGTTTGTTTTGAGACAGAGTTTCACTCTGTCATCTAGGCTTGAGTGCAGTGGTGCGATCTCAGCTCACTGTAACCCACCTCCCAGGTTCAAATGATTCTCCTGCCTCAGCCTCCTGCGTAGCTGGAACTACAGGTGCGCCCCACCACGCTCGGCTAATTTTTGTATTTTTAGTAGAGGCAGGGTTTCACCATGTTGGTCAGGCTGGTCTCGAACTCCTGACCTCAAGTGATCCGCCCGCCTTGGCCTCCCAGAGTGCTGGGATTACAGGTGTGAGTTACCGCGGCTGTCTGGAAATCATCCCATTTTCTGATTTGTGTCCTGTGAAGTGTCTGTTGCTCCCCTGTCACTGCTGTATCCCTGTGCTAGGACAGTGTCTGCTCCATGCCAAGCTCCTGCTCCTTCTATTCGATCCTTGTGGGAGGGAGTGCCATCCACCTCTACAGAGGAGCTGCCTCTGGAGGCCATGCGGCTCGGGGGAGCTGTGCTGTGCTGTGATGGCGAGCCCTGGCCTGTTGGCCCCTAGCCCAGGGCTCTTTCCCTCACAACCCTGCAATCCCTGGCTCCCTCTAGGAGTGGGCTGAGTAGGTAGGATCTGTTCTTACCAGGCAGCTCTAGGCCTGGCTTTCTGACGTTTTTCTGCAGAGAACCTGCTTGTCTGGGGTGGGGAGCTGAGGAGCCACCTGGAGGTGAGTCCCGCCAGGCCTAGACCAGCCCCCTCTTCAAGGAAGCGTGGTGCTTTTCCATGCCTTGACCTGGGCAGTAGGTTGATTGGAGTGAGGGGATGCCATGCCCACCCTGCCTTGGTCCTCCTGGCTCCATCACCCCATGCCCATGAGGTCCCAGCCCCATGTGGGAAGAGCAGCAGGTCCATATAAGGCCACCAGCTCTGCCCAGCCAGACCTCGCCAGCACCCTGTCAGCAGTGGCCAGTCACCAGGCCCCAGACTGCTGGTTGGGCTCTGAGCGGCCAGCATCTGGGAGCATGTCTGCGCATGTCCCTGCCTTTTAACTTCAGGGGCGTCGTTGGGCATCCTTTGTTCTGTATTATCCATCCTTCACTGCTACCCTGAGAGAGCCCTTCTGACTTGGGGTCCAGTCCGAGTTCTGCCGCTTCCTACTTGGTTACGTTGGACACGGTGTTTTGCTGCTGTGGTCTGTTTCCTTGCCTGTCTAGTGGGGACGTTCCGCTTACCTTTCAGACGGCTTCCCAGATCAGGGTGGTGTGAGGGGCTCCATGCTCACAAACTCACTCAGTGCCAAGGAAAGGAGGTGGCTAGGACATTCAGCGGCCCATGACTGTGGCTCTCTGGGTGCTGGGGTTTAGGGAGGATTTTCTCCTCTGTATTTGCTTTTTCTACAATGGTCACAGATTACTTGAGCAAAATGTTTTTTGTTTTTTGTTTTTTTTTCAGACGGAAGTCTCGCTCTTTCACCCAGGCTGGAGTGCAGTGGTGTGAGCTTGGCTCACTGCAAGCTCCGCGTCCCGGGTTCACACCATTCTCCTGCCTCAGCCTCCTGAGTAGCTGGGACTACAGGTGCCCACCACCGCGCCCGGCTAATTTTTTATATTTTTAGTAGAGACGGGGTTTCACTGTGTTGGCCAGGATGGTCTCCACCTCCTGACCTCGTGATCCTCCCACCTCGGCCTCCCAAAGCGCTGGGATTAGAGCAAAATGTTTTAAACAGAATAGGATGCAGAGGGTCTGGTACACTCACTCCCTGCTGCATGGCAGGTGCTCCAGGGAGCATTTGGGTGGGTGGGTGGTGCTCAGTGTCTGTGCCCTCCTGACCCGGTGGGGTCCTCCTGATGCCTTTGGTACACCCTGTCTTCCTCCTTCCTGCCGGCACCTCCTCCCAGCCCCCAGTTCTGCCTTGTCACCTTTAAGCCTGTGTGGAGTCTTTGGCACGAATGGCCCTGTGCCCTCTTGTCCCCTCCCTGGAGTCTGCAGGCTGTGGTCGCTCTCCAGGGAGCCCCCACCAAGCTTCCTCTGACTTCTGACCCAGTGACCTTGGCCTGGGCCCTGGGTGGGGGTGTGAGCCCTCCAGGAGTCCAACTGGTTTATGAGCGTGAGCTGCCCTCCCCCAGGCTGGAACACTGGGCCGGCAGATCCGGTGTCCCCTCACTTCCATTCCAGAAGCCCTCGGGGCTTTCTGGTGCCTGTTCTCTGAACTGCCTTGGGACCTTGGATCAAGTGGGCCCTGGGAGTTTCGGGCCACCTGCCCTTCCCCAGCAAAGTGGGAGCCCCACCTCTGGTCTGACTCCTCCAAAATGTGAAGGCAGGAACATCCTGGACTGACCCTCTTTTTCACTTTCCCCAGAAGGTGACAACGCTCTGGGGGCTGGTTCCTGGTGTTCGTTTTTGAGGTAACTGACCCTGCAGATCCTTTCACTCAAGGGGGATGTGGCTCTGCTTTTTTTTTTTTTTTTTTTTGAGACATTGTTTTTGCTCTGTTGCCCAGGCTGGAGTGCAATGGCCTGATCTTGGCTCACTACAACCTACGCCTCTTGGGTTCTAGCAATTCTCCTGCCTTAGCCTCCCAAATAACTGGGATTACAGGTGTCCATCACCACACCCGGCTAACTTTTGTATTTTTAGTAGAGACGAGGGTTCACCATGTTGGCCAGGCTGGTCTCAAACTCTTGACCTCATGTGATCCACCTGCCTCGGCCTCCCAAAGTGCTGGGATTACAATACTGCCTCTTTTTCACAGTGTGATTTTGCAAAATCAGGTCACCCTCCCAGCATAGCAAGCCCTTGGTTCCTCTGCCCGAAGACACCCCCAACTCTGCCACCCACGTTACCTGCCTTCCCCCACCCTGCCCAGATCACATGGGATCCTATCATATGCAAAGTCCTGATCTGATGGTTAATTTTTGCCACCTCCCAAGAACCAGAATTCCTTCAAACCTCAGCTTAGATGCCTTCTTCTCAAATATGACCTGCCCTTCCCACTTCGGGCCAGGTGTTCCCTCTCCCTCCTGCAGCCCGAGCACTCAACACTGGGCTGCCCTGTCTCTACCTGCCCCTGCCTGGAGTATGCGCCTCCAGGGTGGGACCTGAATCTGCTTCCTTCCCCCATCCTGCTGGGAGTGGATGGAGCTGTGCCCAGGGTGGGCCTTGCTGTCCTGTGGTCAGCAGGAGGCTGAGCTACTGGAAGCCAGAAGCTGGAGCACAGAGGCTCCTTCCCCTTCCCCCAAGGATAATCCAGAAATAGTTTCCCCTTGGGCTGGGAATGGATTCTATGGTGGGCGGAGAGTTTGGGGCCCTTGAGCTGGTTTCTTTATTGGGAGCAGATTTCTCCTGATTATTCTCCACTTGGGCCCATGGGAAAGAGAACCTTTCTGAGCACACCCCATGAAAGCACAGGGAAGCTGGACTGGGGCTAGCCAGAGAGAGGGGACAGGACCGGCAGAGACCCCGGGCGCGGTGGCAGGGGCCAGCACCCCCGACTTGAGTGCCCTGTGCCACCCGTGCCCACTCAAGTTCCTCGTAGCTGTGACTGGTTGGAGGGGCTGAGGCAGAGGGTCCCTGGACAGCCTTCCCCGAGGTCAGAAGGAGGAAGCATTTGCCTGGTGCCCTGGCCTGGAGTCACTACAGGCCTCACCCGTGCCCCGACTTGGGCTCTGATCTGGGAAGGATAGCCTTGGTGTTTCTACCTTCCAAAAGACTTTAGAGGAAGAGGCTTGTGAAGTTTCCCTTTCTGCTTAGCTGGAGTTTCATGGTTTCTCGGAAAACAGGTTAACAATTAAGCTAATTAACCTCAGGGCCCGCGGGCCCTCCTTGTGCTTATAAAGCCAGGCTAAATGGCTTCCTCCCCCAGCTTTTCCTGCCCCCATTATAAGGCCACAGGTGGTGAGAGCCTTCAGCCCTGAGGTGGGCTGGCCTCTAGATCTGAGCGTGGGGAAGCCAGGGTGCATGGGCGGTCACAGTGAAGCTGGCCTGGCGCCTGGCCCCACGGTGGCTGCCTACTGGACTCGGAGAGAGAGGCCCCGCTCCACCTGTTTGGGCCGGGCCTAATCGATACCTGAGTGCCAGGACAGGCCCCTGCAACTCCTTCTCTTTCTCCAGGTCTCCAGTGGGGGCTGCAGACTAAGCAAAATGAGGCGGTTCCTGAGGCCAGGGCACGACCCTGTGCGGGAGAGGCTCAAGCGGGACCTGTTCCAGTTTAACAAGGTAAGTTAGGGAGAGCAGGGAAGATGACCGACCCCCAGGTTTTGGGCCGGGCGGCTTAGGCTGGGGCTGAGGCATCTCTTACCTGGATTAAGGTACAGCTCTTATGTGGCTGCCTGCAGTGCCTCTTGGGACTCAGACTTTGGAAATGGGGCCTGGTTAAAGGGCTTTTATAGGAAAGAGGAATAGGTTGCCCTCACGAGTTGGAACTTCTCATCCCAAGGCTTTCACTGGCTGTGTGACCTCTGCAAGTCACCCCACCTCATCGAGCCTCAGTTTCCCTACCTGTATCATGGGAATAAAACGATCTGCCCTGCCTGCCTCAGCACAGGATTGTCATGGAGGCTTAGGGACGCGTGAGATGAAAGGATGCAGTCTGCAGGGGTGATAATGTTCCAGTTCCCTTGGGGCCCTGGAGTCACAGGCCATGGCTGTTTCTCCCTTCTCAAATTGCCCCTGAAGGAAAATGCAGCTCCCCTGCAGGCTGAACACGTGATTCCTGCTGGCTCTGGCCAGGGTGAGTGGGGAGAGGTGCCCAGGAGAATGAGCCAGAGTTGGCCTCGGACCACCCCAATCCCAAACCTGCACCCAGGAGACCAGAAGCCCTGTGGAGCTTCCCTTCAGGAGCCTGGGGCCTGAGAAGGTCAGGACCGGCCTGGGCCTAGGAGGCGTGCAGTGTGGCTCTTAAACTCCTGGGCCACCAAGCTGTGTGGGGCCTTGGGGGACAAATACCTTCTCACTTGTGCTTTGGCCCCTCTGCTGGGAAGGTGGGCTGCAGGAACCGGGACACTGTGATGTTCTTCTCCCGGAGATCCAGGACCCTCCCAGCATGCTGAGGGCTGGACATGTGGCTTTCGTTGGGGGCTTCCATTTGGGCTCCCCTGCCCCCGAAAGGAAGCAGTGGATATGAGACCAGACAGTCTGGAAGAGAGATACCTCCCTGTGGAGAATGAGGAATTCTCTTTGGTTGTATTTTTGTTTCTGATTTGAGAAGTGTAGAAGTCAGCCTCCGCAGGTGCAAACCCAGCTTTGCCACGTAGAAGCTGGATGGTCGTATGCCTGTCGCCCACACCGTAGGCTTGTTAAGGGCGTACGTGGGATGAGGTAACTTAAGTGCTAGGCACAGTGGCCCAGGAATGCTGGCTGCTGCTCTGGGCTGGATGGGACCTCCCTGACCTCTCTGTTGGGAGAGGTGGGTCGCGGGTTGGAGGGACCTCCCTGAGAGAGGTGGGTCAGCGCTGCCAAGGTGCCCTGCCATTTCCCTCTGGGTTTCTTAGCCTGTGGGAGGAGTTGGTGTCCCTGATGGAGCTTTGCCACAGACATTCGCCTCTGGAATTAGGGCTTTCCTACGCCAACGTGCTTCCCGCCAGCTCGCTTTTGGGCCTTGGGATATGGGGGTGCAGGTGTTGGGAATGGGAGACCTCAGGACACCTACAGCCTCCTACCCTTGCTCTGAAGGGAGTAGCCTATGGGTGCTGGGTCTCAAAGCTTCCATGTCCACAGGGGACGGAAGGGAGCTAGGTGACCCCCATCTGCTTGCAGTCTCTCACTCTGAAAAGGTGGCAGAAACCTGACAGGCTCAGCAAACAGGGCTGAACACCCCCCACCTCTGCCCCCTCGCCCCTTTGCCCCAAATTCTGTCTGTGCAGCTGAGTGAGGCTGAGGTGGAGTTGGGGCGAGGAGTTGTCCCTCCCTCTTTCTCCTATCCCCCAGGGATGTCCCCAAACTTGATTGTTCCACTCCCAGGCCTGGGGGTGGCAGAGGGAGGCTCCTGGGTCTCCTGCTCTGCCTTCCTCTTTCCATTCAAATGCAAGAAGCATGCATTGAGCACTTCCTGGATCCGTGGCCCAAGGCTCAGCGCTGTGGGAATCTCACTGGGCCTCTGCCCTCCACTTTCACAGTCTGCAGGAGGGAGGAGGCTGATGGCTTGACATTTCGGGCCCTGGGAGTGGAGAGGAGGAAGGGGAGAGCCCGGGGAATTTGGGAGCAGGGTAGACTCATCCAGGCTTGGGGAGTGTGGTGGGGCCAGCAGGGTGGGATTGGAGGATGAGGCCAGATCCTCTGGGATCCTGTCTACTCTGCCCCTCCCCAGCCCTGGCTGTGAGGCAGGGAGGCTGCCGGCATCTGAGCCTGATCTGACCCTGCCGCCCCAGGGGGTTGTGAGCAAGGGAGTGAATAGTGGTCCCATTTACAATATAAGAAAGATAAACCTGGAGACGTTTTTACCCTTTGGGCAAAGCAGGTAAGCTCAGAGTAGTTAGTAGTCATTGCGGTGACTAGATAGGTGACAGCCCAGAAGGAAGGGGCTGGAAGCCCAGCCGGTGGGGATGGGGACAAGGCATGATTGAGCAGGGTTTCTCCGCTTCAGCACTCGCAGATATTTGAGGCTGGCTGTGCTGTGGAGGCTGTCCTGTGCATTGCAGATTATTTAGCAGTGTCCTGATCCTACCCACCAGATGCCAGTGGCACATACATACACACACACCTGTCAAGATGTGACAACCAAGAATGTTTCCTGAGGGGTAAAATCGCTCCTGGTTTCAGACCCATGGAATAGAGAACTGTTCAGGGCATCTGACTGCCGAGATCTGCTGATGGGGCAGTAAAGAGTGGGGGCGGGGAGGGGACGTGGCTGTCCAGGATGACCGTGGAGGTTCTGACCTGGGTAGGTGGTGGTGCCAGGTCTTGGGAAGGGGAGCCCAGGCCAGGAGTAGTGAAGAGCAGATTTGAGGAAAAGTAATGTATTTTGAACGTTTTGATTTGGACACAATTGCAACAACAGTGCTCTCCATTTACGAAGAGGTAGCTTGCCCGGAGGTGAGTGGTGCCGACTGCCTGGCTCACCAGCTGTGTGACCTTGAGTAGGTCACGTGCCTCTGAGATAATGATGATCAGAGCCCCTCCATCCGTATAGTTGGTGTGAGGACTACAAGAGTTCCTGCGTGAATCGAAGGCCACGCCTGGCTGGCGGCCGCAGTGTCCAGCAGCACCGTGCTATGGTGGGTGTCATGTGGCTTGAGGTTGAGCTGGGGGAGCCTTGGGACAGGTCCAGCAGATGGTGGGATACCCAGGGCTGGAGCCTGGAGCAGCAAGTGGGCTGTTGGCGTAGGTGAGGGTCAGGCCCCAGACAGCGTTCATGCCTGGCAACTCAGGTCATCTCTTCCAATGGTCCTGGAAGGCCAATCTGCTGGGTGCTATGACAGCTGGGACAGTGGCGCTGTCACAGCTTGATCCCAGGTGGCTTGTAGACACTGGCTTCTGAACCAGTTCTCGCCTTTTCCTCCAACACCTTCTGGCTGGATTCCTTTATACCCACACCAAGCCCAATGCCTCAAAGAGAGCAAGGACATCGCCCGGGGGGCCCTGAGAGGGAGACGTCCTGTTTCTTTGGCTTCAGTACCTGCAGAGGATCTGTGATTGCAAACAGTCTCTGAACTCTGCCAGGGGCTGGCTGTCAGAGTGGTAACTCCAGTTCACCGAAGGCTATGTGCCAGGCATCTGAGGGGTCAGGTAGTGGTTAGGGACAGGGACTTTGCAGCCACATGGCCTGGGTCTAGATGCTGGGTCTGTTGCTTCCTCGCTGTGTAAGACACAGTGGACGCATTACTTAGCCTGTCTGTTCTTTCGTTTCCTCATCTGTAAAATGGGCATTGTAGGGGAGCAAAAACTGGCTTCCCTCCAGCCTTCTAGGTTCTTTGGTTGGGCTATGAATTAAATTGACAGGAGGCCGGGCGCAGTGGCTCACGCCTATAATCCCAGCACTTTCGGAGGCTGAGGTGGGGGTGGATCACGTGAGGTCGGGAGTTAGAGACCAGACTGGCCAACATAGCGAAACCCCCTCTCTACTAAAAATATAAAAATCAGCTGGATATGGTGGCCCACACCTGTAGTTCCAGCTACTAGGGAAGCTGGGGCAGGAGACTCAGTTGAACCCCAGAGGTGGAGGTTGCAGTGAGCCGAGATCACCCCACTGCACTCTAGCCTGGGTGACAGAGTGAGACCCTGTGTCAAAAAAAAAAAAAAAAAATGACTGGGGTGGGGTGTGACCGGGTTATAGGAAGGGGAGGGGAGGAAGTGTATGGTACCTGAAGGTTGTCTTGTTATGCAGAGAAGGTCTCTTGGTAATAAAAGTTGCCTTGGAGAAGCCTTCTTCCTGATACAGATATGGGCTGAGCATACATGATCAGAAAATCTGAAATCCGAAGTGCTCCAAAATCTGAGTTTTTGAAGTGCCAACATGACACTGAAAGGGAGTGCTCATTGGAGCGTTGCAGATTTTGAAATTTTGGATTTGGGATGCTCGACTGATAAATATAATGTAAATATTCCAAAATCCAAAAGGTTCTGAAATCTAAAACACTCTAGTCCCAGTCATGTTAGATGAGGGATATTCAGCCTGAACTTGACTAATGTAGGTTTCCTTTGTGGATGTAAATTTTTTTTACAAAAGGACAGCTTTTCTTTTCTTTTCCTTTTCTTTTTTTTAATTTGAGACAGAGTTTCGCTCTTGTTGCCCAGGCTGGAGTGCAATGGTGCGATGTCAGCTCACCGCAACCTCTGCCTCCTGGGTTCAAGTGATTCTCCAGCCTCAGCCTCCCGTGTAGCTGGGATTACAGACATGCACCACCACACCCGGCTAAAGGACAGCTTTTCAGAGCTACTCCCATGTCTGCACTTTCTGAGAATAACCAGCTCAAAGTACGCCAAAGAAATGGCCGGGCGCCGTGTGTCACGCCTGTAATCTCAGCACTTTGGGAGGCTGAGGCAGGTGGATCACCTGAGATCAGGAGTTCGAGATGCGCCTGGCTAACATGGCGAAACCCTGTCTCTACCAAAAATACAAAAATTAGCTGGGCATGGTGGCGTACGCCTGTAATCCGAGCTACTTGAGAGGGTGAGGCAGGAGAATCACTTGAACCCAGGAGGTGGAAGTTGCAGTGAGCTGAGATCGTGCCACTGCACTCCAGCCTGGGTGACAGAGCGAGATTCTGTCTCAAAAAAAAAAAAAGCCAAAGAAGTTTATTTTGGGGTAGCACATTCTGGTCTCCTATAGTGGTGTTTTGGGTTGGTATGTCCTGAGCTCCAACAGCATCATAATGATCCTAAGGGAGTGTAATTGCTTCGAACGGTGCCTGACACAGGTCGACACCTTCCCAGGACTTGCCTTGTCGTGGTGTCATGCTCACAACAACTCAGGATGGGTGTTGCTCCCATTCTGCAGGGGAGGAGACTGAGGTCTGCCGGGCTTGCACAGCTGGAGCATATCTTGGGGGGGGCACTGGCTGGGGTGAGGACGTCCTGGTTCCACCTGCCGTTTGGCTGTGTGGCCTCAGAGCAGTGGCTTCACCTCTCTTCACAGTTACTTCGCCAGTGAAGTAACTGTTTGCTATATATGGTGGGCCCTCAAGCCCATTGGAGGGATGGACAGACAGACAAGTCAGCTGCAGCACCAGGACAGGGCCACTGAGGACCAAGGGAAGGAACCATGGGACCTCAGGAGGGAGGAAGTGCTGCTAGAGAAGTCAAGGTAAAACCTGTTCCTAGACAACTGTTCACAGCCAGGTCCTCCCCTCGGCCAAACCCAGGCACACCCCAAGCAGCCACACCCATCAGGGCAAACAGGCTGCTGTGCTGGCCGGGCTGCCACAGAAGCACCTGCCTGGGCCTTCCCTGCCTGTGCCCACCCTCCCCTGTCCCCTTAGGCCCTGAACAAACAGTGCGTTCCTGAGCCAGCAGCCCCTGCGGAGGGCCAGGTTGTTCTGTATTGGCTTTTGCATGGCTGGGCCCCTGGTGTCAGGTGACAGCAGCCACACAGGGAGGGCCAGGCTGCTGCCACTGCCAGGAATCTGAGCTGGCCACACCCAGCCAGTATCGGGCAGAGTGGCCCAGCCAGGTGGGCGTGCTCCCCCACGGCCCTGGGCAGCCTCCGAGGGTCTGGTCTCCGCCACTCCCTCCCTCCAACCCCCTGACGAGTGCCAGGGACTCCTCCGGTCCTAGCCCTTGGGCTGGGTCCTCTCTGGCTGCAGGCAGGATGAAGGCCCCGCTGTCTCTGACAACCAGACTTTGCCCACTCCCTCCCCTTCCGGGACCTGGAAAGGAGTCCCAGAGCCAGGAGAGACCTGGGAGGGGCCTTCTCTCCCACTCCAGGCTAATGTTGCAGTCTGGCGGCTTCTGCAAGTCTTTGCTCTCCTTTCCCAGCCCCCCTGTCAAAAGAGTTCATTGTTCTCTCCTCCCTTGGCAGAGGTCACCTGAGCCAGGTATCAGATGTGGGCGGGGCCAGGTAGGCTGGATGCTATGCTCAGGAGGCCCCAGTGGCTGCCAGGCTTTGGTCAGCCTCCTAGTTTGAATCTGAAGAGGGATAGCTAGGGTCCTAGAATAGCTGGGGAGGACTGGTCTTGGAATTCCCTGACCACCCAGGGGCTGTTCCCTGTCCTGCCCTCTGTCCTGAGTGCAGCCATGATTCAGGGTTGCTGTGTGTATCTTTGCAGGAAGGCAGCCCTGGGGCTGAGCCCAACCTCCTGTGCTCAGGTGGGTACCTTCTTTCAGGCAGGCCATATGTACTCCCTCTAACAGGGACCTGGAGCTGTTCTGAACCCTAAACAACAGGGGAGTCGCCACCTAAGTGATAGAGACTTTGTTCACCAGCAGGGAAGCTGAGCCTTACAAGGCTGGTAGGAGTTGGAGGTGGGATAGCCAGGGGGTGGGAAGGGCACCAAAGTAAGGGGCAGGCCAGGCATGGTGGCTTACACCTATAATCCCAGCACTTTGGGAGGCTGAGGCAGTTGGATCACTTGACTCCAGGAGTTCAAAACCAGCCTGGACAACATAGTGAAACCTCATCTCTACAAAAAGTACAAAAAATTAGCTAGGTGTGGTGGTGCATGCCTGTAGTTCCAGCTACTCGGGAGACTGAGGTGAATCACTTGAGCCCGGGGGTCAGAGGTTACAGTGAGCTGAGATCACACCACTGCTCTCCAGCCTGGGCAACAGAGTGAGTCTCAAAAAAAAAAAAAACCACACACGCACAAAGTGGGGGGCAACTGGGGCACAGCCAGAGGTGCCCACGGAGCCTTCATCCTTTCCCTGACTGGTTTTCTCAGGACGCTAGGCCCTGGGTTTCTAGCTCCTCCCTGTCCCTTCTATTAACTGCTCTTAGTCCTGTTCCCAAATCCCAATCCCTTCCCTGTTCCCAACAAGATCCCTTGGGCTTCCCATAAATAACCTAGGGCTCCCCTGCCTCTCTGCCCAGCCCGAGCCCCTGTCCTCGTAGGACTGCCCAGACCCCTGTCAAGGACCTCTGTCCTCCCTTGGCAGAGGTCACCTGAGCCAGGTATCATCTGTGGGCAGAGCCAGGTAGGCTGGATCCTCCCCTCCCCGACCTGGGGAATTCCCTGGGAGACACGTCATTTACATGTGAACCCACTCTCTTGGCCCTGTCAGGTAGAGTCGCTGTGAAGGTCGCTGCCCTTATTTTGGTTTTGGGGGAGCCCTGGTCCCTCCAGAGTTGCCAACTTGGAGAAGTGCCCAAGGTGATACTATGGAACGGTGGGAGCCTTGGAAGGAAGCAGAGGCCTGTGTGTGCTGCGGGGTGGCCTCAGGTCCATCATCTCCAATCCGAGGACAGCTCTGCCCAGTGCAGTCACCAGTACCATCCCGTTTATTCGATGAGAAATGAAGTTCAGGGAGGCCCAGCAGCTCACCCACGACCAGATGCCTTGTATGTGGCAGGAAGGGATGCAAAGCTTAGTGGGTCTGACTCACTGACCCTGTTCTAAATCAGCCTTTGGAAAAGAAGGTGGGGATGGGAGGGAGGGGCGGCCACAGTATCTCTAAGGCTTGAAGGGAATGAGGAATTAATGTGAGTAGTTGAAGGATGGGCCCAACCCTTGGGCTTCGTCTGAGTTAGAGGAAAGATGCAGAGCCAAAGCAGGAGTAGTGACTCCGGTGAAATGTTAGAACTGTCCGCCCTTGACATGTGGCCTGAGAGTCCAGCAAAAACTTGCAGGCTGTTTTCTCCGGCCTGACCTTCTGCTCATGCGCGGAATTGTCGAGGCCAATAGGAATATAATATGAGCTACGTATGTGATTTAAAATTTCCTAGAAGCTGCATCGTAAAATTATTTAAACACGTGAAGTTAATTTTAATTATATATTCTGTCTTGGTGTGGTGGCTCACACCTGTAATCCCACAACTTTGGGAGGTCAAGGTGAGCAGATCACTTAAAGTCAGGAGTTCGAGACCAGCCTGGCCAACATGGTGAAACCCCATCTCTACTAAAAATGTAAAAATTAGCCGGGCGTGGTGGTGCATGCCTGTAGTCTCAGCTACTTGGGAGGCTTAGGCAGGAGAATCGCTTGAACCTGGGAGGAGGAGGTTGCAGTGAGCTGAGATCTCACCACTGCACTCCAATTGGGTTGCAGAGGGAGACTGTGTCTTAAAAACAAAAAAAAATCTAGAAGCTGCATTATAAAATTATTTAAACAAGTGAAATTAATTTTAATCCTATATTCCAGCTGGTCACAGTGGCTCACACCTGTAATCCTAGCACTCTGGCACTCTGGAAGGCTGAGGCCGGTGGATCATTTGAGGCCAGGTGTTTGAGACCAGCCTAGCCAACATGGTAAAACCCCATCTCTATTAAAAATACAAAAATTAGCTGGGCGTGGTGGTGCGCACCTGTAGTCCCAGCTCCTCGGGAGGCTGAGGCAGGAGGATCACTTGAACCCGGGAGGCGTAGGTTGCAGTGAGTTGTCATCGTGCCACTGTATTCCAGTCTGGGTGACAGGTGCGACCCTGTCTCAGAAAAAAAAAAAAGTATATATTCCTTTTAATCCAACATATACAAAATATTTTGACATGTGATTAACTTACTAATGAGATTTTTTCAATTTGTTTTTTTGAATGCTAAATCTGTGAAATCTAGGTGTATTTTACACTTATGGCACATCTCAATTCAGACATTAAATCTTTTTTGGAAGTACTAGATCCGTATTTAGAATTTGGACGACGATTTACAGTGGGAAAAGGGAATTTGAAGCGTGGCCTGCCTTTGTCCACCCCCTGTTCTTCTAGAACCCGAGTTGTTCCAGACATACTTGAAGGGTTTTCAAGAACGGACTTAACCCTCATTGGTGACATGAGCCATACTGCAAGTACTTGGTGGCCCCATGGGGCTCCTGGCTACCGTTCTGGGTTCTGGGCTGCTCGGGGCGTGAGGCCTGCTCCTGGCCAGGCCAGCGGGCTCCTGTGGAGCGTTTCCGCCAGAGTCCTCCAAATTCCAGAGGCTGTTCCCTGAGCTGCCTCTGCTGCTGGGAAAGTGCTTCTGTCCTGGGGAGGCAGCTCCAGCTGCTGACTTCCTGAGGCCCCAGCAACCTGGGGCTGGCCGAAGTCTGGCGGGGCCCCTGGGGGAGCTTGTCCTGCACATCCTATCCCGCTGTCTACTCCCCTTTTCCTGGGAAATGTTTACATTCCAGACACTCAGTTATCTCTATCCACAGCTTCTCCAGGCTCTGCATTTTTCGCATAGCTGAACAGGGACCTGGGCTGGCCTGGGGGCCACTGCTGGGCCCTATCTGGGCCCCTGGCTATCCCATTCAGGTATGACCATTTACAGGGCAGGCCATGTTCCTGGCAAAGAGCCAGGCCTAAGGCACCCCGGCCTATCCCCTGACCTTTTTGTCCCCAGGCATCCCCCAAAATAGGCACTTGTTGGAGTTCTCCTCCCTGCCTGACCCCAGTATGGGATTCATTGTGAGAGCCATTGGACTAGACTGACTGATGCGGGAGGCAAGTAGCAATTGGGTTTGCTAAGCTATCATTGCTAGATCTCAACAGGGACTTTCTGCTGCTTTGAGGCCTGGCAGGGCTGCAAAGTAGGAGAGCCCAGGGCCTAAGGAGGCTGCCTTATTCTTGGGACCTTTTTCTGCAGGGCAGAGTCTTTGTGGTTGTTTTTTGTTTTAAGTCTTTAAAGCAACCAGTTGACATAGCATTGCTGTGTGCTGTTGTCACCTAGCTCTGCAGGGCCACTATCCCCTGGGGTGGGAGGTGGCGGTCAGATTGGGGTAACTGATTAAGAAACTGAACTAAAAACCTTCTTGAAGATGGTTTATCACTCGAAATTTGTAGCGTTTATGTTCATACCTTTCTTAACCCACAATGCTATCCCTGGGACATCTGCCCCAGGAAATCCTCAAGTGTTGCAGACAAAGGAGTCCAAGAATGCCATCAACATGGTTGTGATTGCAAACCCTCTAGCAACAAAGTATATACTCAACAATAAACCCCTGGTGAGTTAGGGTATCTCCAGGTAAAGAATATTCTTTAGCTGTTTTAAAAGTCATTTTAGGCCGGGTATGATGGCTCATACCTGTAATCCCAACACTTTGGGAGGCCGAGGCGGGCAGATCAATTGAGGTCAAGAGGTCAAGACCAGCCTGACCAACATGGTGAAACCCTATCTCTACTAAAAATACAAAAATTAGCCAGGCATGGTGGCACATGCCTGTAATCCTAGCTCCTGAGTAGGCTGAGGCAGGAGAATTGCTTGAACCTGGGAGGCAGAGTTTGCAGCGAGCTGAGATCGCGCCATTGCATTCTAGGCTGGGTGATGAGCAAAACTCTGTCTCAAAAAAAAAAAAAAAAGTCATTTTAGGCAGATTGCAGTGACTCACGCCTATAATCCCAGCACTTTGGGAGGCCTAGGCAGGAGGATCTCTTGAGTCTAGGAGGTCAAGATCAGGCTGGGCAATATGACGAGTACCTGTCTCTGCCAAAAATTAAAAAGTAGCCAGGCATGGCAGGCATGGTGGTGTATGCCTGTAGTCCTAGCTACTTGGGAGGCTGGGGTGGGAGGATCGCTTGAGCCTGTGAGGCCAAGGCTACAGTGAGCCGAAATCACGCCACAGCACCCAACCTGGGAAACAGAGTAAGACCCTCAAAAAAAAAAAAAAATTGTTTTTAGGCCAGGCGCGGTGGCTCACACCTGTAATCCCAGCACTTTGGGAGGCCGAGGTGGGCGGATCGCGAGGTCAGGAGATGAAGACCATCCTGGCTAACGTGGTGAAACCCCATCTCTACTAAAAGTACAAAAAAATTAGCCAGGCGTGCTGGCGGGCACCTGTAGTCCCAGCTACTCGGGAGGCTGAGGCAGGAGAATGGTGTGAACCTGGGAGGCAAAGCTTGCAGTGAGCCGAGATCGCGCTACTGCACTCCAGCCTAGGCGACAGAGCGAGATTGCATCTCAAAAAAAAAAAAAAATTTTTTTTAAAGTCATTTTCAAGCTTTTAACAACCTTGGCTGGCTATAAGTAGGAAAACAGGCCACAAAACTATACCTGTACATTAACTTGTATACGTATATCCATATGGCATGATCCCAATTATATCTTTCTAAATATAGACATGAGGCCGGGCACAGTGGCTCACGCCTGTAATCCCAGCACTTTGGGAGGCCGAGACGGGTAGATCACGAGGTCAGGAGATGAAGACCATCCTGGCTAACACGGTGAAACCCCGTCTCTACTGAAAACACAAAAAAATTAGCCGGGCATTGTGGCGGGCGCCTGTAGTCCCAGCTACTCAGGAGGCTGAAGCAGGAGAATGGCATGAACCCAGGAGGCGGAGCTTGCAGTGAGCCAAGATCGTGCCACTGCACTCCAGTCTGGGTGGCAGAGCGAGACTCCCTCTCAAAAAAAAAACAAAAAAAAAATATGTGCAAACATTCACAAATGCAGAAGACTCAAGGGACTTACACTGAGGTGTTAGCAAGGGTTACTTCTGGTTGTGGGAGTCTGGGTAATTTTTGTTCTTAAACGTCTTTATACCTCCCAAGTTTTTCACAGTGTGTGTGTATTACTTCTGTAATAAATGAAAAAAAAACACGTATCTGCAATGACATTCCAGGAATTCCCTTTCTGGAAAGATGGTTGAAACTCGGTGACAGTAAGAACCTGTGAGACCCAGCTGACTGGGGCCTGGAGGGACCTGGAAGAGCCCAGAGCGGGGCAGGGCCTCTGCGGTACTCGAGGGCCCCGGGTGAGCCCGGAGCTGTGGTGCAACCAAGCTTTTCTCCCGAGAGACCAGTGTCTCCATTGTTTCACACTCCCCCTACTTTCCCCACCCCACATCCGTAAGGCCCCCATGCCACTGAGGAGGGCTGGGTCCGTCACCCAGGGCGCACGTGGTGGAGACACCAAGTCAGTTCCTGGAGAGCATCGAGAGGCTGGCGTGGCGTCCAGGAGGATGAGCTCGAAGGAGTGGCAATGAGGCCAAGGGCAGAGTCACAAAGGGACTGGGGGTGGGGCCTGGTAAGTTTGGGTTAGGCTCCAACACTCAGGTGTCTGGGAGGAACCTGAAAGGTACCAAATCCCTGCTTCCTGCTGGGGTCGTCCAGTGCTGCAGCTCCGGCAGCCATGGTGGTACGAAGGGGAGAGTCTGCAGGCCCACCCCGCGTGCTTCTCGTTGCAGACAGTGGAGCATGGCTTCCCACACCAGCCAAGCGCCCTCGGCTACAGCCCGTCCCTGCGCATCCTGGCCATCGGCACCCGTTCTGGAGCCATCAAGCTGTATCCTCCGTCCCCTCACTCCCACCCAGGCAGGGCCTTGGGGTGGGTGAGATTTGGGGAAGGACATCTTTTTTTCCTTCCTTGCCCATGGGCTGTTGGGATAAAATGAGAGACTTTCCTGATTTCCAGCTTTGGACGTGATTTTATTCCAAAATGAGGTGGGTATGGTTGATGGTGGAGCAGGCACCTGGGCATGGTGGGATGTGACCCTGTCCTTTGCAGGAGGACAGTGAGGTTTGAAATGGACTGAGGAGATACAGGCTTATTTTGTCCCCTGTGTCCTTTCAAGACCGTTCATGTGGTCTGCTCCCTTTACTCAGTTTCCCCCTCTCACTTATTCCTGGAGGTTTCAGGAATCCCCCAGTCCTGGGCAGGGGCTGAGGATGCTGCTCAGAAACCTGTTTTGCAGGGGTTGTGTTGGTGGATCCAGGGGGAAGGACCTGATGCCGGTATCTCAGCCAATGCTCAGTCAGTGAATGGCTGGCTGGTGTGTCAGTAGCAAGGCCTGGGCCCTTCTGTGCCCCTGCCTCCCTCAGTTCCCCACCTCACCACCAGAAAAGCAAGTTACAGGGACCCCTCTTGTCGCTAGGGATGTTTTTAATTAAAAAAAATTTTTTTCAGCACTTTGGGAGGCTGAGGTGGGCGGATCACTTGAGTTCAAGACCAGCCTGGTCAACATGGTAAAACCCTGTCTCTACTAAAAATATTTAAAAAGTTAGCAGGGTGTGGTGGCACCTGCCTGTAATTTCAGCTACTTGGGAGGCTGAGGTGGGAAAATCATTTGAACCTGGGAGGCAGAGGTTGCAGGGAGCTGAGACTGCCACTGCGCTCCAGCCCGGGCAACAGAGCGAGACTCTCTCTCAAAAACAATTTTTTTTTTTTGTGGAGACAAGGTCTTGTGATCTTGCCCAGCCTGGTCTTGAACTCCTGGGCTCAAGCAACTCTCTCGCCTTGGCCTCTCAAAAACTAGGGTTACAGGCATGAGTCACCGCACTCCTAGCCTGCAGTTTTGATTTTTAACCTATCACGATAAGAATCAGAGGTGGACTGGCCCCAGGTCCCTATCCACAAGCAGAGGTGGGGTGGCCTTGGGCCAGGAGAGCTGGGCTCAGGCAGCCATCTTCCAAATTCCACCCCCACCCCCACAGGCGGCAGAGAGTGGAGAGGGCTCCGCCTGGCAGGGACAGTCCTTCCCCGGCCTGAGGCTGGACGTTGTCCAGTTGGGTCATCTTTTATCCAGAGCACTGGTTCTGGCCGACTGGGGGCTCCCGGTGTTTTCAGAGATGAAAAACCGGATCGGATTGGGCACCCCGCCAGTCTGATCTGTGCTCCCAGGGCAGGACCCAAGGGAGTTGAGAGATGAGGGACCACCTCTGATAGCTTGACTGCCACCTCCAGCGGAGCCTGACCTCCCTCTTCCCCTCTGCCCGGTGTGGGGGAGGGGTATGGAGCGCTCGAGTTCCAGGCTGGGCTGGTGTACACAGAGGGCCAGGGCCTTGCTGCCGGCTCAGCCTTCCCTCGCTGGTTAATCATTGCCAGGCCACAGCCAGACTTTGGTTACCAATCCCTGGTGCTGAGGCTGTTGGGGATAGGCCATGTGTTTTTTCACAGGTGCTACCAAGCGACAGCCAACATGTCTGTTGCAGCGCAGGATCAGGGTGGCAGCCTGGCCGTTGCCAGGGTAGGGGCTTCACCTTTCTGTGGGGTTGCTCCCACCGGCCTGACTGGGAAAAATCTCCCAGGGGTCAGGTCACTGGCCTGGTGCCCCAGGGCCAGGGCTGCTGTGTCTCCTCCCCATCCCAGGCTCCATGCATGGGTCCTGCTGCCTGCGGGGAGGGCAGCCCCTCTCTGTGTTTGCACTCATTGCACGTGGGCCCCGAGGGCCTGGCACTCAAGGCGGGCAGGGGATGGTGTCAGGGGATGGTGTCTGGCCTTCCAGAACTTTCCTGAGCCTGCTGATAGCTATGGAGCCCCGGGCGTGGAGTTCATGGGGCTGCACCGGGAGAACAACGCAGTGACGCAGATCCACCTCCTGCCCGGCCAGGTGAGGGACCTGGGGTGGGACAGGAAGCCACCTGCACACCCTCCTTGCCCTCACTGCCTCCAGCAGGGCCGGTGTGGAGAGGCCGGCACGCTCACTGCCTCCAGCAGGGCCGGTGTGGAGAGGCCGGCATTCAGTGGCCCTGGGTTTGCTGCTGATGGAAAGGCCTGGGACCCCTCCCTTTCCATAGCTGGGGCTCATGGGCCACCCTGGGAGTGGCCAGGGGGTCTTTGAAACAACCAGCCCGGGCTGGGCGGCCCCAGTGTGTCAAGGCCTTGCTGGGTAGCAAGACCACATGCTCCCATCCCTGTGCCCTCGCCAGTGCCAGCTGGTCACCCTGCTGGATGACAACAGCCTGCACCTTTGGAGCCTGAAGGTCAAGGGCGGAGCATCGGAGCTGCAGGAGGATGAGAGCTTCACACTGCGTGGCCCCCCAGGGTAAGGGCTCACTCCCCAACCCCTTCCACTCCCAGCCCAGCCTGACCCTTGCCCTTAGCTCTGGAGTGGACTCACCCTTCGTGGGGCCTGTTGCGCCCCTGGCAGTGCCTGGCATGCGTTTGACCTGATGCATCGCCATACCCAGGTGCTCCGAGGAGTGGGTGGGGCTGCAGCCTACCTCCTCCATCCGCTCACACCCCGTGTTATGCTGGAGGCCCCGGCGTCTTTCCTGCCTCGTAGCCCAGCCTCTGCCATCTGTCTCCTGTCTTGGCAGAAAGTGACCAGTGTTTGTCCTGGGCTGAAAAGTTATGAACCCCATAAATTTTTATGGGCTTGTTTTCCCAGGAGTCAGGGGACCCTGTCCATGGGGTCTCCCCTGCTGGGCAGCAGTCAGCTCACGGGCAGCTGTTCTTGTCACAGGGCTGCCCCCAGTGCCACACAGATCACCGTGGTCCTGCCCCATTCCTCGTGCGAACTACTCTACCTGGGCACCGAGAGCGGCAACGTGTTTGTGGTGCAGCTGCCAGCTTTTCGCGCGCTGGAGGACCGGACCATCAGCTCGGACGCGGTGCTGCAGCGGTGAGCCTAGAGCCCGGCTGCTGTTAACCCCATCCCCTCAAGTTAGGCATGGCTTCTCCCCTTGGTCCCAGGACTCTCTCAGGAGCTGTCATTTCTCTGCTGGGAATTCCATGGGGCTAGCAGGGGAGGCTCTTGGCTTCCTGCCTGTCCTCTACTGAGAACCCATTGGCCTATCATAGGTTAGCATCATAGCATTAAAAGGGGGACTTTGGGGGGTCCCTCGTCTAAAGGCCCCAAATGACTGTGTAACGTCACCGACTCTCAGTCCAGTGTCCTTTGCACTTGCCATGGGTTTCAAAACCCCAGGGGCTCCATAGCGGGGAAGTCGGGCCCAGACCTCCCTGCATCACTGGAGCAGCTCCTGGTGCCACCCTGTGCTGTGGGCACTTCGCTGAGGTTCCATTTGCTCGCAGGCTCCGTGGCTAAAAAGCCTTGACCGCCACAGGCGTGTGAGTCTATTGAGATCATTTCAGAAGCTTTGCTTCTTGTCGATGGAACTAGGATAGAGAGGGAGTCGGATCAGGTCCGGTTGTGGAGAATGGGATGGGACCCAAAAAAAGAGGGGATAGCGTCTGACAGGATCATGTGGGGGCCGGGTCGCTTGTGGTGGAATGATCTGTGGCTCCAAGGGGCAGGGGGAGGCCAGGGTGCTGGCCCCTGGCCCTGCAAGGCTTTGGACTGGGCCCGGGACACACTCCTGCAGCTGGCCAGCCCATCTCTCCAGCGCTGGGTGGTAATGAAGCAGGGACCATCTGCCCAGAGCAGGGCATTGCTGGGCTGGGAGGATCCCACTTGGGGCTGTATCCCTCTGAGTGCAGACCTCTGCCTTTCCGGTTCAGCAGGGTAGGGCTGGGGCAGTGTGCCCAAGCTCAGAGCAGAACACTTGGCAGGATGACAAGGACCACAGTGGGACACAGCCTGTGGGCAGGACGGTGTGGAATGTGCACGCCAGCAGGTGGCCACACCAGTGCCCAGCCTCACCCTGTAGTTAGCTGGTGAGAGTCTAGTTGGCAGGGGGCCCACGTGCCCTGAGAGCCCCTCCTGTCGGTTTATTTCATTTTGTATTATATTTTATTTTATTTTTGAGATGGAGTTTCACTCTTGTTGCCCAGGCTGGAATGCAGTGACACGATCTTAGCACACTGCAGCCTCTGCTTCCTGGGTTCAAGCGATTCTCCTGCCTCAGCCTCCCAAGTAGCTGGGATTACAGGCATGCGCCACCACGCCCAGCTAATTTTGTATTTTTAGTAAAGACGGGGTTTCACCATGTTGGTCAGACTAGTCTCAAACTCCCGACCTCAGGTGATCTGCCTGCCTCGGCCTCCCAAAGCGCTGGGATTACAGGCATGAGCCACAGCGCCTGGCCCAGTTTGTTTATTTATTTAAAAAAGCAGTAACAACAAAACATTTTTTTTGACAGAGAGTCTTACTCTGTCCCAGGCCGGAGTACAGTGGCATGATCTCAGCTCATCGCAACCTCTGCTTCCCGGGTTCAAATGATTCTCCTGCCTCAGCCTCCCGAGTAGCTGGGATTACAGGCACACACCATCACGCCCGGCTTGTTTTTGTATTTTTATTTTTATTTTATTTTATTTTTTTTTTGAGGCGGAGTCTCGCTCTGTCGCCCGGACTGGAGTGCAGTGGCCAGATCTCAGCTCACTGCAAGCTCCGCCTCCCGGGTTTGCGCCATTCTCCTGCCTCAGTCTCCTGAGTAGCTGGGACTACAGGCGCCCGCCACCTCGCCCGGCTAGGTTTTGTATTTTTAGTAGAGACGGGGTTTCACCGTGTTAGCCAGGATGGTCTCGATCTCCTGACCTCGTGATCCGCCCGTCTCGGCCTCCCAAAGTGCTGGGATTACAGGCTTGAGCCACCGCGCCCGGCCGTTTTTGTATTTTTAGTAGAGACAGGATTTCACCATGTTGGCCAGGCTGCTCTCGAACTCCTGACCTCAGGTGATCCACCCACTTCCGCCTCCCAAAGTGCTGGGATTACAGGCTTGAGCCACCGCGCCCGGCCGTTTTTGTATTTTTAGTAGAGACAGGATTTCAGCATGTTGGCCAGGCTGCTCTCGAACTCCTGACCTCAGGTGATCCACCCACTTCCGCGTCCCAAAGTGCTGGGGTTACAGGTGTGAGCCACCGCGCCCGGCCCCTTTCGGCAGTTTACATTCTCGTCCACTTGATGACACTTACCTAAGTTTTTAAAACGTCCAGCCCTTTAGTCTTGCAGCTCTATCTCTGAGAAGTCTCTGTGTAAAGATACAGGGTAACAATGATCATTGTAGGGCTGTTTTTAATGGCAAAAAGTTGGAAGCCCTCTAGTTGTCTAATTATTTGCATTTATTAAGAATATCTAGATGGGCACAGTTGCTCACACTTGTAATCTCGGCCCTTTTGGAGACTGAGCTGGGAGGGTTGCTTGAGGCCAGGAATGTGAGACCAGCCTGGGCAACATAGCAAGACCTTGTCTCTCCCCACAAAAAATAAAAATTAACTGGGCAAGGTGGCACACGCCTGTGGTCTTAGCTACTTGGGAGGTGAGAGGATCACTTGAGCCCAGGAGTTGGAGGCTGCAGTGAGCCATGATCAGGTCACTACCCTCCAGCCTGAGTGACAGAATGAGATCCTGTCTCTAAAAAAATTAAAAATTAGGCCGGGCGCAATGGCTCACGCCTGTAATCCCAGCACTTTGGGAGGCGGAGATGGGTGGATCGCCTGAGGTCAGGAGTTCGAGACCAGCCTGGCCACCATCATGAAATCCCGTCTCTACTAATTAGCCTGGCATGGTCGTGGGTGCCTGTAATCTCAGACACTCGGGAGGCTGAACCAGGAGAATCGCTTGAACCTGGGAGGTGGAGGTTGCAGTGAGCCAAGGTCGCACCACTGCACTCCAGCCTGGGCAACAGAGCGAGACTCCATCTCAAAAAAAAAAATTAAATATTAAATATTAAAGTCCCCTTGAACTCTCACTCTTGATTCAGATTCTAATGTCAGTGAGGTCAGTGCTAGCAGTAGATGTGCCAGGTATAGATAATGTGGAGAGCTTGGGTTTAGTGTGGCTTGGGTCCAGGCTGGGTGCGCTTCCCACATCCTCACTGTTGGCTATTGGTCCTGTGCCTGATGCCTTGTGGTTTTTTTGTTGGCTGCAACACCTCCAGCCCTCAGGTCAGCATTCCAGGCCTGGAGACGGGGGAGGGGTCAAGGCTCCAGGGCCAGGCCAACTCACAGAGTTCTGTTTTATGGGGCTAAAAAACTTCTTTATTATTAAACACTCCCTCTTGCAGAAATGCACTGAATATGAATGTACAGTTTAACAGATTCTTGTAGAGCATCCTTACAGCCATCCCCCCAGACATAGAAATAGAACTTTGAGGCCCTCCGGGGGCCTCACGCACCCTTCCTAGTCAAGGCTTCCTCTTGCCCCCACGTTGACGTTTCCAGAAGTCACTGCCTTGCCTTGCCTTATAGTTGTACCGCCTGTGTTTACATCACTGGAGGTTGTCTCCGTGTCCCTGTCTTGTTCTACATGCTGCCCCCTCTCCCCTTGGTGACATGTCCTAGCCATCTTTCCTTTTTTTTTTTGAAATGGAGTGTCACTCTGTCACCCAGGCTGGAGTGCAGTGGCGTGATCTCGGCTCACTGCGATCTCTGCCTCCTGGGTTCAAGCATTTCTCCTGCCTCCACCTCCGGCGTAGCTGGGATTACAGGCATCTGCCACCATGCCCAGCTAATTTTTTGTATTTTTAGTAGAGACAGGGTTTTGCCATGTTGGCCAGGCTGGTCTCGAACCCTTGACCTCAAGTGATGTGCCCACCTTGGGCTCCCAAAGTGCTGGGATTACAGGCATAAGCCACCACACTCAGCCATCCGCCGCGCCCAGCCTCTAGCCATATTTCCATGCTGGCACATGGAGCAGCCACCTCTGCATAGGGAGCCCTGTGGCTGTGCCATGCTGGGGGCCCAGTCCCCCTGGCTGATGGCATCGGAGGCTCACGGCACTCCTCTCACCCAGGTTGCCAGAGGAGGCCCGCCACCGGCGGGTGTTCGAGATGGTGGAGGCGCTGCAGGAGCACCCTCGAGACCCCAACCAGATCCTCATCGGCTACAGCCGAGGTCTTGTTGTCATCTGGGACCTGCAGGGCAGCCGTGTGCTCTACCACTTCCTCAGCAGCCAGGTAGGCAGTGCCCAGGACATGGCGGGCGTCGTGTTGCTGTCCCAGGGCCCCATGTGGCACATACACGCTCTGTGCAGAGGCATGGGGTGCAGGCGATGAGAATGCTGCCTTGGTCCAGCGTGCTGCCCTCTGTCTCTCTCCTCCTCCTCCATAGCAACTGGAGAACATCTGGTGGCAGCGGGACGGCCGCCTACTTGTCAGCTGTCACTCCGATGGCAGCTACTGCCAGTGGCCCGTGTCCAGCGACGCCCAGCAACCAGAGCCCCTCCGCAGCCTCGTGCCTTACGGTCAGTGTTTCACCCGCCGGGCAGGGCCCACACCCAGTGCCTTCTGGATTCAGGTGCAGGATGCTCAACTCTGAAGCAAACTCCAGGGCAAGAGAGGATAAAGGCTTTTTGTCCGAAGCCACACAGCAGCATTCCCCTCACCCAGTTTCTTGGGGGAAGTTCTCAGAGCAAGAGTCCCAAGCACAGATCTACCATGTGGATGTGGGCATGAGCTTGAGGCACCTGTGCCTGTGGGGACTGACACTTGTCTGAGAGTTGGAGGATCTGTTCAAGCCGATTTCTTTCCTTTCAGGTCCCTTTCCTTGCAAAGCGATTACCAAAATCCTCTGGCTGACCACCAGGCAGGGGTAGGTATCCGCGCTGGGCCTCTTTCCTCTCCAGAGCCTTCCTGGAGGGCTGGAAAGGTCACTTAGGCCTCTGCCTGGGAAGATGGTGCTAGTGAACACTCTGAGGTCCCATGTTGGGGTCTTGGACCCCAAGGAGGGGAGAGAGGGTAGATGCTATTCACGGCTTTGAGCGGCCCAATTCCTGCCAAGTTCATTCCTGCTCCTTCCTTCCACCCTCCCAGAGAGACGGTGCTGAGCGGCAGGTCTCAAATTCCTTTAGTGGCAGCCCTGTTTCTTCTGACAAAATCACTTTGGATGATGTTCAAACAGAATTGGGGGCAGGGCTGGGCGCGGTGGCTCACGCCTGTAATCCCAGCACTTTGGGAGGCCGAGACAGGCGGTTCACAAGGTCAGGAGATTGAGACCATCCTGGTTAACACAGTGAAACCCCGTCTCTACTAAAAATACAAAAAACTAGCCGGGTGAGGTGGCGGCACCTGTAGTCCCAGCTGCTTGGGAGGCTGAGGCAGGAGAATGGCATGAACCCAGGAGGCGGAGCTTGCAGTGAGCTGAGATCCAGCCACTGCACTTCAGCCTGGGCGAGAGAGCGAGACTCCGTCTCAAAAAAAAAAAAAAAGAATTGGGGGGAGCACCTGGCTTGAGGCAGGAGTGGCTGCCAAGACTCAGAGCCACCAGCCTGGATGCCTCACCTTACCCCCAAGTACTCCTGGGCTGTAGCAGTTGGAAGGAGATGGGGTCCAGTCTCCCCCGCTCCTGGGAACCTTGACTGAGTGGTCACTTGGATTGCTGGTCTATGGTTGTTGAGGCCGTGCCAGGAGCCCCAGCCCACTGCTGCTTCTCTGTGCCTGCCAGGTTGCCCTTCACCATCTTCCAGGGCGGCATGCCACGGGCCAGCTATGGGGACCGCCACTGCATCTCAGTGATCCACGATGGCCAGCAGACAGCCTTCGACTTCACCTCCCGTGTCATCGACTTCACGGTCCTCACAGAGGCGGACCCTGCAGCCGGTAGGAGAGCTTCGGGAGTGGGTGCCCAGGGTTAGATGTGGGAGGTGTGGGGCAGGGTCATCAGTAAAGACAGAACCAGGTGCGGTGGCTCCCGCCTGTAACCCCAGCACTTTGGGAGGCCAAGGTGGGAGGATCGCTTGAGCCCAGCAGTTCCAGTCCAGCCTGGACAACACAGGGAGACCCTTGTCTCTACAAAAAATAAAAAAATTAGCCGGGTGTCGTGGCACATACCTGTAGTCCCAGCTACTCAGGAGGCTGAGGTGGGAGGATCACTTGAGCCCAGGAGGTGGAGGTTGCGGCAAGCTAGGAGCATGCCACTGCACTCAGCCTGGGTGACATAGCCAGACCGTGTCTCAAAAAAAAAAAGGGGGGGGGGGCTCTGCACAAGTGTTCCGAAGCCTACCACTGTCCCTTAGCCTTACTGCACCCCAAGGTGAAGTGTCATCAAGGCCTACAGCTCCTTTCTCTGCCTCTCTGCCACCCTCCCCAGCTAGAGACCCAGCCCAGCCACACCTCCTGCCTGCCCTGGGCTCTCTGCCCTTTCCAGCCTGTAATGGCACTTAGTCCACAGGGAGCTGATCTGTACTGTTGGATTTAACACCCACCCCGCTGAGGCAAAAGGGTCCTAGCTTAGAGATGGCAAAGCCCGCCTTCTGGGCAGGGCAAATGGTGGCTGTGCAGCCTCCTGGAGCTCCAGCAGGACCAGCGGAGCCCTGAGTCAGCCTCGTAAATAGTGTGACAGGCAAGACCAGAAAGGGCTGCTGTTGAAACCTGGAGAGGAGGCCTGCAGGAGCTCTCCAGCAGGGAGGGCCCTCTCCTAATGACGCTGGCCTGAAAGGGCCTGAGGCCGAAAGGTGAGGGGGCGGGGCTGTTCAGAACACCTGGTCTCTACCCTGTTCAGGGGAACCGCAAACCTGCTTTTCTTTCTTTCTCAGCCTCTCTTCCCTCCTCACACCCTGGATGCTGAGAGCAAGGCCCAGCTCTGCTCTTTCCACAACATTCGGGCCATGTTGGCACAGAGCAGGGGCCTCTTGGGCTATGGTGGCCACACTCCCCGGGCTGAGTTACCTGATTCCCAGCGGAAAGGTCAGGAAGGGAAGGGAGAAACTTGCTGAGCTACAAATTCGAGACTGCTGGGGCTTTCTAGGACAGGCCACCTTCCTGCAGTTGTCCCTCTGTGTCCCCAACTCCCCACAGTCCGGCAGGCCAGGAGATGGGTGCCTGATGAGCAGTGCTTCCCTCAGATGATACATGGGCACCCTGAGGCTCTCACGTGATGGTTCTGCCGTGCGGGGTTGTGACCCAGCTGGCCCTGGTAGGCGTTCCTGTTTAATGAACAACTGCTACATGCCAGGCCCTGTTCTAGAAACAGATGGGGCCCCTGTTCCCATGGAACTTAGATCTGAGTATGTGGACAGAGTGAGCAGGTTGCCAAATAACGTCAGAGGTAAGAAAAAAGCCAGGCAGAGGACAGCAGTGCTGGTTTAGACGAGGGTTAGCAAGGCCTCCCTGATAAGGGGACATATTTGTGCAGACACAGGAACAGTCTGAGAGAGGGCTTGCCCCGTAGGGACATGGGGTGCAGACTGAGCTGGGAGGGCTCTTGGCTTGCTCCAGTGAGGTAGGGGCGAAGAGAGGGCAGAATGGCCCCTGTACGGGTCCAGACGTGGCCAGCGCCAGATCGTATAGAGCCGTGGAGGCACGGTAAGGACTTAGGATTTCAGGGAGATGAGGGCCTGAGCAGGGGTGCCATGATCTAGCCTCTGCTCTAAAAGGATCTGTCTGGCTGCCACGTGGGGAACACAGAGTGGAGCCAAGACGGGAGCCCCATGAGAGTCGAGGGAGAGGTGACCTCAGCTTGGGCTGCAGTGCCGGCCGTGGGGCTGACAGAAGGTGGCTGGGGTTACATTGTCTTCTAACATTCAGCATTGACCGAGGGGCCGGGTCAGGGCTCACAGACTGTTGCTATAAAGTGCTGGGTGGCTTTCTTCACCACAGCTACTCAGCCCAATGCCACTGCAGAGCACATGTAGCCACAGACAACACAAGGGGTGTATCTGTGTTCCAGGACAGCCGTATTGACAGGAAGAGGCAGGAGGCCAGATTTGGCCCTTGGGCTGTAATTTGTTGGCTCCTTGTCTAGGGAGAGGTGAGTGAGGGGAGGAGAGATCAGTCAAGGATGACATGATGCCCCACCTCAAGGCCCGCCCCAAGACAAACTCTCCCACAGAGTTTACTGGGAGCACCAGGAATCCTAGAGAAGATAGTGGCAAGAGGGCGCAGCAAGCTCAGCTGGGCGGGAATCAAATCTGAGGACTTAATCTCTCCGCTGATCTCCAGACCCATAAGGGAGATGCCGAGTACACAGCTGGGGCTTATGGGTCTGGAGTTCAGAGGAGAGATCAGGAAGGTGTCCATTTGGAGTCATCCATACAGAGATGTGTGAAGGCTGCTCAATGATTTTGAAGTTTAAAGAAAAAAAAAGAGGCCAGGCGCAGTGGCTCACGCCTATAATCCCAGAACTTTGGGAGGCCAAGATGGGCGGATCACGAGGTCAGGAGATCAAGACCATCCTGGCTAACACAGTGAAACCCCGTGTCTACTAAAAATACAACAACAACAGCAAAAAATTAGCTGGGCATGGTGGCGGGCACCTGTAGTCCCAGCTACTCGGGAGGCTGAGGCAGGAGAATGATGTGAACCCGGGAGGCGGAGCTTGCAGTGAGCCGAGCTCACACCACTGCACTCCAGCCTGGGCGATAGAGCGAGACTTCGTCTCAACAAAAAAAAAAGAAAAGAAAAAGAGAGAGATGTGAAACCAGGGGCCGTGAGGAGGCTGCCCAGGTGGTGAGGAAGACAGAAGAGAAGCCATGGGAAAGCTGAGCCCGGGCACCCTCAAGCCTTGTAGGCATGGAGTTTGGTGGGGATCTGGCCAAGAACACCTGGGAGCAGCCAGCGGGCAGCAGACCCCAGAGGAGCAGGGAGGACAAGCACTTCAAAGAGGCAGCGTCAGCCAGGGGCAGTAGCTCAGCTGTAATCCTAGCACTTTGGGAGGCCGAGGAGGGCAGATCACCTGAGGTTAGAAGTTCGAGACCAGCCTGGCCAACATGATGAAACCCTGTCTCTACTAAAAATACAAAATTAGCCAGGCCTTGGTGGCACATGCCTGTAATCCCAGCCTGTGCCTGTAATCCCGTGCCTGTAACTCAAGAGGCTGAGGCAGGAGAATCACTTGAACCTGGGAGGCAGAGGTTGTAGTGAGCCGAGATCAGGCCATTGCACTCCAGCCTGGGCAACAAGAGTGAAACTCCATCTCAGAAAAAATAAAAAAGAAAAACACAAAACTTAGCCAGGCGGGGTGATGGGCGCCTGTAATCCCAGCTACCTGGGAGCCTGAGGCAGGAGGATCACTTGAACCGGGAGGTGGAGGTTGCAATGAGCCAAGATCACACCACTGTACTCCAGCCTGGGCAACAGAGTGTGAAACCCTGTCTCAAGAAAAAAAAAAAAAAAAAACAGAAATGGTTTCATTGTCCAGTGCACATTTATTGAACACTAGCTGGGGCCAGGCCTGAGTGAGGTGAGGTGATTGTGTGCAGTAAAGAAAATGCCACCCCTAGCAACTGGTGTGCCGAAGACCACGCTTGCCGCTGCCTGTTGGGAGAGGCTTGGCAGGCGCATCTGAGCAGGGAGAGCAGGTCCCATGGAGGAGGAACCAGGGAAGAGGGTTGGCAGGCACAGCTCCTTGCCTCTGGGGTTCCTATCCTGGTTGGGACCCTGCCTTCCAGCCAGGTGTATCCCCTCCAGGAGCCCTGTGCCAGGTAGCTCTCAGCAGCTTTGCACACAGAGCCAGGGCTGCTGCCCACACCTGCTGCCCTCCTGGAGGTGGAAAGGCTTTGCTCAAGCAGCCAAGAACAGGGCTTTCTGGACCTGCAGATGCCCTGGCTCTAACCCTGGAGCTTCTGATTCCGCAGGGCTGGGCTGCTTCCTCCTGGCCCCAGCCCCTGATCCTTGGCCTGTACCCCAGCCTTTGACGACCCCTATGCCCTGGTGGTGCTGGCTGAGGAGGAGCTGGTGGTGATTGACCTGCAGACAGCAGGCTGGCCACCGGTCCAGCTGCCCTACCTGGCTTCCCTGCACTGTTCCGCCATCACCTGCTCCCACCACGTCTCCAACATCCCCCTGAAGCTGTGGGAGCGGATCATTGCCGCCGGCAGCCAGCAGAACGCACACTTCTCCACCATGGTAGGTCCGGCCCTGGCCCAGCCCCACCGCAAGGCCCGCCCCAAGGCAAACTCTCCCACAGACTTCTTGGTCTCTTTCTCTAGGAGTGGCCAATTGACGGTGGCAGCAGCCTGACCCCAGCCCCACCCCAGAGGGATCTGCTGCTCACAGGGTAGGGGACTTCGATGCTACCCTTCCTCTCCCCAGGAGGATGTGTGGGGTGGGAGCAGAGCCCTGAGGTGGACGAGCCAGCTCCTGGGCACCCGGGCCGGCGTCCCTCTCATGCCCGGCAGATGGGCTCTGCTCACAGGCACGAGGACGGCACGGTGCGGTTCTGGGATGCCTCAGGTGTCTGCTTGCGGCTGCTGTACAAACTCAGCACAGTGCGCGTGTTCCTCACCGACACGGACCCCAACGAGAACCTCAGTGCCCAGGGCGAGGACGAGTGGCCCCCACTCCGCAAGGTGAGGCGAGGAGCCTGGGACCCAGGAAGGGCAGAGGCCAGCTGGGTCCAGCCCCCATGGCCACTCAGAGGGCCCCTCCCCTTCTCCAGGTGGGCTCCTTTGACCCCTACAGTGATGACCCCCGGCTGGGCATCCAGAAGATCTTCCTCTGCAAGTACAGTGGTTACCTGGCTGTGGCAGGCACGGCAGGGCAGGTAGCAGGCTGGGCCGGGGAGGGGGAGCTGGGGAGGAGCGGTGGATGACTGGGACCAGCAGGGACAGGAGCCAGCCACCTGCCGGATGCACATTCTGTGTCCTGTGCTTTTCCAGTGGACGGAGGTGGCTTGATCCCCTTGGCGGGAGGTCCCTCGGATGGTTGTTTCTTCTCCAGAAATCAGAATTAAGGGTGGGCCGGGCATGGTGGCTCACGCCTGTAATCCCAGCACTTTGGGAGACCAAGGCAGGCAGATCACCTGAGGTCAGGAGTTCAAGACCAGCCTGGACAACATGGTGAAACCTCATCTCTACTAAAAATACAAAACTTAGCCAGGCATGGTGGTGTGTGCCTGTAATCTCAGCTACTGGAAGGCTGAGGCAGGAGAATCACTTGAGCCCAGGAGGCGGAGGTTGCAGTGAGCCAAGATCGTGCCACTGCATTCCAGCCCGGGCAACAGAGCAAGACTTGTCTCAAAAAAATAAATAAATAAAAAATAATTAAGAGCTGAGGTTGGACGGAGGCCTCTCCCTGCTTGAGCCTTGGGCCTTGGCCTGGGTTCAGCTCCTTTGCTGTCCCCACTAGTAGCGTCCTGCGGCCCTGCCGTCCCTTTGCTGAGGGCTTGCTGAGCCGCCTGCCACCCCGCCCAGGTGCTGGTACTGGAACTGAATGATGAGGCAGCGGAGCAGGCCGTGGAGCAGGTGGAGGCCGACCTGCTGCAAGACCAAGAGGGCTACCGCTGGAAGGGGCACGAGCGCCTGGCAGCCCGCTCAGGGCCTGTGCGCTTTGAGCCTGGCTTTCAGCCCTTCGTGTTGGTACAGTGCCAGCCCCCAGCTGTGGTCACCTCCTTGGCCCTGCACTCTGAGTGGCGGCTCGTGGCCTTCGGCACCAGCCATGGCTTTGGCCTCTTTGACCACCAGCAGCGGCGGCAGGTCTTTGTTAAGTGAGCAGGGCAGCTGGGGCCGGGGGCTGGGAGTGGGGCCCCCAGGACCTAGCAGCACTGACAGCCTGCCATCCCCCCAAGGTGCACGCTGCACCCCAGTGACCAGCTGGCCTTGGAGGGCCCATTGTCCCGCGTCAAGTCCCTCAAGAAGTCCTTGCGTCAGTCATTCCGCCGGATGCGTCGGAGCCGGGTGTCCAGCCGGAAGCAGCGCCCGGCTGGCCCCCCAGGAGAGGTAAGGCCCGAGGGGAGGTTGTGGGTGGCCACCCACCCAGGTTCGGCTCAGAGCAGCCAGCAGGGGACCACACAGCCCCTGCTCCCCAGGCTTGACGGGCTACAAACAAGACTCAGGGTCTAGGTCGCATGGGTTTGCTGCCATGTGCGACCTCAGACAGGTCACGCTGCTTCTCTCTGCCTCAGCTTCCTGAGCAGAAAGGCAGTAACTGTAATGCTTACCCTAGAACTAATCCCCAGTAAACGTCAATGATTTCCTTTTTCTCTCTACAATGTGCTGGGGACCCAGGGAGTCTCCCCCAAGGGCACCTCCCACTTGGACAAGGTTCCTCCTAGACACAGACCTGGCAGGTGGCTGGCATGGCCAGCCTTCTGATGCAAGGATCGGCATTGAGCAAAGCACTGTTCCTGGGGAGGGGAGGCCAGAGCTGACCCTTAGGCTGGCCCACCCCTTGCAGGTACAGGAGGGGAGCGCCAAGACTGAGCGGCCGGGCCTCCAGAACATGGAGCTGGCACCTGTGCAGCGCAAGATCGAGGCTCGCTCGGCAGAGGACTCCTTCACAGGCTTCGTCCGGACCCTGTACTTTGCTGACACCTACCTGAGGGACAGTGAGTGACCAGCCCGGGGCTGGGGGACGGGGGGCAGTAGATACCCCCTGACTTGGGGGCATGCCGGAGGCTGCTGCCTGCCTGGCTGGTAGGACCTGAGAGGGTTTCTCCTTGTGAGCAGGGGCAGACTGCAGCCCCTGCCTGCTTCCTCCCCTCCCCTGCCTGGGCCTCCAAGTCAGCTTGCCTTGGCTTTATATCCAGGCTGCAGCACCCTTTAGAAGCATGGCTTCAGACCCGTCACTTAGCCTTTCGGGGCCTCAGCTTGCCCCTCTGTAAAATTAGGGAGTGATAGCTTCCTCCTAGAGCAGCTGTGACGATCGGGGATGGCAGAGCCTACTGGCCTCCAGAGAACGTGTCTCTCCCTGGCTGGTTCTCCCCTGCTGTATTGCAGCAAGGGCTGAGCTGACCTGGGATTGGGGTCTTCTATGTTGCGGCCTGTGTGGTTGTCAGAGAGCCTTCCAGCCTCTCCCAGGAGGGAAAACCTGGGAGTAAGCCCTGGTTGCCCAGCTCCACCCGACACCCATGCCAAGGGTCAGACACCCAAACATGGCTTCTCGGCAGGCTCCCGCCACTGCCCCTCGCTGTGGGCTGGCACCAACGGGGGTACCATCTATGCCTTCTCCCTGCGTGTGCCCCCCGCTGAGCGGAGAATGGATGAGCCTGTGCGGGCAGAGCAGGGTGAGTGCTGGGCAGGGAGAGCAGAGGGTGCTCGGGCTGCCTGGGCTAGGGCCAGGGAGTGGCTCCAGCCCCACTACCCCCCTCCACAGTCCCACTACCCACCTCCTCCCCGTAGCTAAGGAGATCCAGCTGATGCACCGGGCGCCGGTGGTGGGCATCCTGGTGCTCGACGGACACAGCGTACCCCTTCCCGAGCCCCTCGAAGTGGCCCATGATCTGTCGAAGAGCCCTGACATGCAGGGAAGCCACCAGCTGCTCGTTGTGTCGGAGGAGCAGTTCAAGGTGCCACACGGGCAGTGGCGGGTCTCCCTGGGACTCCCCGGGACATCCAGGAGGCTCGGACCTTGGGCACAAATGATGGCTGGGCCTCAGCTTGTTTGCATTGGTGTCTGAGGGGCTGCAGAAGCACAGGAAATAAGGGAGAGGGGAGTCTCATGTGAGGACACTGAGGTAGGACCTATGTCTGTGGAAGGGATAAAATCCAGACTGGAGGCCAGGCTCATGCCTATAATCCCAGCACTTTGGGAGGCCAGATCACAAGGTCGGGAGTTCAAGACCAGCCTGGCCAACATGGTGAAACCCCAACTCTACTAAAAAAAATACAAAAAAAAATTAGCCCGGTGTGATGGCGGCCACCTGTAATCCCAGCTCTACTCGGGAGACTGAGGCAGGAGAATTGCTTGAGGCGGAGGTTGCAGTAAGCCGAGATCACGCTACTGTACTTCAGCCTGGGCAACAGAGCAAGACTCTATCTCGGAAAAAAAAAAGGCTGGGCGCGGTGGCTTCCACCTGTAATCCCGGCACTTTGGGAGGCCAAGGCAGGCAGATCATGAGGTCAGGAGATCAAGACCATCCTGGCTAACACGGTGAAACCCCATCCCTACTAAAAATACAGAAATTTAGCCGGGTGTGGTAGCGGGCTCCTGTAATCCCAGCTACTTGGGAAGCTGAGGCAGGCGAATGATGTGAACCTAGGAGGCGGAGCTTGCAGTGAACCGAGATCGCGCCACTGCACTCCAGCCTGGGTGACAGTGCAAGACTCTGTCTCAAAAAGAAAAAAAAAATTCCAGACAGGGAAGTCAGTGACCTCGGCATCCCCCCAGGCTGTGTCTGTGCCTCTGAGAGCCAAGGGTTTGCCAGGACCCTGGGAGGCATGCGGGGAGGGGAGGCCCCAGCACCCACAGCACCGCGCAGGAGAACTGGTTTGGCCATGGGCATGAACGACCACCCCGCACCCCCAGGTGTTCACGCTGCCCAAGGTGAGTGCCAAGCTGAAGCTGAAGCTGACGGCCCTGGAGGGCTCAAGGGTGAGGCGGGTCAGCGTGGCCCACTTCGGCAGTCGTCGAGCTGAGGACTATGGGGAGCACCACCTGGCAGTCCTCACCAATCTGGGTGACATCCAGGTGGTGTCGCTGCCACTGCTGAAGCCCCAGGTGCGCTACAGCTGCATCCGCCGGGAGGACGTCAGTGGCATCGCCTCCTGCGTCTTCACCAAATATGGCCAAGGTGTTTGAGCTGGGCTGGGCGGGTGTGGGGGCCCCGGGCACTGCAGGGACAGGAAGGGTGGCCAGGGGTGTTGTGGCCATGGCCAGACTGGATGGTCCTTAAGCGGAGAACTGCGAGGGAACGCTAGCCCCTACTCCCCCAGGTTGGGAAGCGGCCTTGGCAGCCACCAGGCCAGGCCACTAGCATTGCTCCCACTCCCCAGGCTTCTACCTGATCTCACCCTCGGAGTTCGAGCGCTTCTCTCTCTCCACCAAGTGGCTGGTGGAGCCCCGGTGTCTGGTGGATTCAGCAGAAACCAAGAACCACCGCCCTGGTAACGGGGCAGGCCCCAAGAAGGCCCCGAGCCGAGCCAGGTGAGTGAAAGGGCCAGAGGCCTCTGCTGCCCCTCCCTGCCCTCTCTGAGATACCCTGAGGCTCTCACTGCTGCCTAGCCAGAGACACCTCCCCACAAGCTCAGCCCACCCTCCCAGGCTCTGGCTTCTATACTTCTTCGCGTGCCCCTTGCCCCGTGCAAGCTGGCAGTCCAGGGCAGGACTCAGTTTACCTCCCAGGCTCTCCTGCTCAGGGCAGGCTGCACCATTGACTTTGTTCTTCATGGGACCAGGGCTCTCAGAGCCGGGCAGGGAGCCTAGAGGCCCTGGTCCTCACTGTCTCTCTCCCCACAGGAACTCAGGGACTCAGAGTGATGGCGAGGGTAAGACAGGCCTCCTGGGCCCATGCACACCTGGGCCACACCCTGCCCAGACCTGGACGGGAGGGAAGGGGTCCTGAGTGAGCAGGTAGTGTTTGGGCTGGGAGTAGAGATGGCATTCCTTCCAGCCCTGGGCTTCCACATCCTGACCTCAGTAAGGAGAGAGCCAGGCCAAGGAGGGCCCAGGCGGGGCTCCCTGACCCGGCCTCTACCTTCAGAGAAGCAGCCCGGCTTGGTGATGGAGCGCGCTCTGCTCAGTGATGAGAGTGAGTTGGGTGGGAGAGTGTGGGGCTGGCAGGAGGGGTGGGGAAGGGGGGGTCAGGGTCAAGGGAGGCTGGGCAGGCCGTTACCCTGAGGCAGGGGACAGATCCATCCGGCACCCATGGTGAAAGGGGGTGGAAAGGCTGTGGCCGGCCGCCCCAAGTGCCTCAGTGGGCCTCTGTTCCCGCCCGGCCTGCAGGAGTCCTGAAGGAAATCCAGAGCACACTGGAGGGAGACCGCGGGTGAGGCGCCGCCCAGGCTGGCTGGGGGGGCCTGAGGCTCTGCCAGGGGGCTCAGGAGCGCTGAGAGTGGAGGCCCCCTGAGGTCATGACTCCCCTGTCTTTGCCCATGCAGGAGCCTCCACTGGCATTCACGTCGAGCAGCCATGGGGTGCAGCCTCAGCAATGGCGGAGGTGGGGGCTCTGGGCTTGAGTGCAGTTGCCGGATGTGCTGGGAAGGGATGGGAGGAAGAGCCCTGGCCCCACTGCCCTGGATCCTACAGGGACCGACACGTGCCCTGATGACCTGGAAAGCACCACGTCTGGGCTCAGTGTGGGCGGCTGGGGCACCCCGTCCTGCCCAGGGTGGTCCTGAGCTGTCCCTGTGTGTCCTTCAGCAGAGTGAGTGGCTGAGCGTCCAGGCTGCACGATGAGCACACACTACTACTGATGGCCTTTTGGAGGTCCCTGCCCCAGCCGGAGAGGCCGGTGCACAGGGCCACAGGGGATAGGGGCGCCCCGGCTTCCACAATGCAGCTGCTCCAGGCCTCGGGAGAGGAGAGGCCCCGGCCCCTGGGGCTGCCCTTCCCGGGCCTCATCTGTCTGGGTCCTTTGGTCAATGTTGCACAGTTTTTATTGCCCCCATCCCTTTTTGTAGTGGGCTGGGGTTTAAGTTATACATGTTAACTGCCTCTGGGTGAAAAAGTTTTTAATAAACACCTATTACCTCTTCACTGGACTGGTCCACCTACTTTAATATTTCAATTGTGTAGAAATTTTCCATGTGAATACAAAGTGGGAGCCGGTACCCTGCCTGTCCCCTGAGGCTCTAGCCCTGGCCTGGGCTGACGTCAGGAGAATCCACTTTGGGAGTCGTGTGAATCAAACTGCTGAGTCGTGTCTGAGCCCGGCTGTGCCTTCCCTCTCTGGGAACACATGGCAAGCACGAACCATCTTGAGTCTGCCTTGTTTCCCTGGGTCCTGGCCACCCCTGGCTGGCCTTTCCCTACTGTCAGGAGGAGAAGGGCACCCCAGTATCTCAGACCTGTTGGCTTCCTCCAGACACCAGGGAGGACTGTGGGGTGCTGCTGAAGGGGAGGTGGTCCCCAAGGAGAAAGGCCTCCCCCAGGGGAGGGGCTGGGTTATTTAGATTGGACATGGGCTGGATCTTTATTGACTGGTCTTCGTTGAGCACCTACTGTATGGCCAGTGCGTGGTGTTCTCTGGTGTCGGAGACAACTGTGGTTCTTGCCACAGTTGGGGCTCATGGTCCTCAGTGGACGCTAGTGAGAAACACACTGTGGGGGTGACCTGAGAGAACCAGGAATTGCCAGAGAGCAGGCAGGCTGTTCCAGACAGAGGACAAGAGGGCTCAGCACCCCTCCAGGAACTCACTCACCGTGGGAGGCAGTGGAGAGTTGAAGGTGGCTGGCAGGCAGGGCCGAAAGTGAGGCCAGACTAGGGAGGCCCAGTGAGGGCCAGTTGTGACAGGCGCCTGCTCTGCCTGAGTGAGGAAAGGCCTGTCCGGAGGAGCTGGGCACCAGGTGTTCCATCTGGCCATGTCCACCTCGAGAAAACCACTTGACCATCCCTTGTTTCTCCAAGGGAAGGTGGAGAGAGACTTCTGAGATGAGCAACTCGGGAACTATGAGGAATATGGGGGAGCAGTTCCCCAAAGGGAGAGGAACACCATGCTGGAAGAAGCAGGGAAGGGACAATGCCTCGCAGACAGACCAGCCAAAGAGACGGGGGACACCTCATGAGACACCTGTATTAGTCCCTTTCCATACTGTTATAAAGAACAAGGGTGGCTGGGCACAGTGGCTCACATCTGTAATCCCAGCACTTTGGAAGGCTGAGGTGGGCAGATCACTTGAAGTCAGGAGTTCAAGACCAGCCTGGTCAACATGGTTAAACCCTGTCTCTACTAAAAATGCAAAAATTAGCCAGGCATGGTGGCTCACGCCTGCGATCCCAGCACTTTGGGAGGCCAAGGCAGGCGGATCACTGGAGGTCAGGAGTTCAAGACCAGCCTGGCCAACATGGTAAAACCCCTTTTCTCCTAAAAATACAAAAATTGGCTGGGCTTGGTGGCGGGTACCTATAACCCCAGCTACTCAGGAGGCTGAGGTGGGAGAAGCACAAACCTGGGAGGCGGAGGTTGCAGTGAGCCAAGATCACACCACTGCACTCCAGACTGGGTAACAGAACAAGACTCCGTCTCAAAAAAAAAAGATAATGGTGATAATGCAAGTACCAGTGAATAGAAGAAAACGGCAGAACTTGCACTTCTGTGGCACAGAGGAGCCTGGTGGCCACAGCACAGGTCTTGCTGATGAAATTGAACAAGAAGTCGAAAACACACAGCCCTGAAAATATCAGGAAGACTCTGAACATGGACTTACTTCCATGCTCATTAGTGCTGAGCTTTGAGCTTCGCTGTAAGTACGCTGCGCTTGGAAGTATTAGCTAATGTTGGTTTGCATATTTCAGTTTAAGAAAATATTCTCATTGGAAGTGTGAGATGAACAATTTGTATTGATGGGTGTGCAAGATGGAAGGACGTTGCATCCTCCTCTCTAGAAAGTGAACTGGAGGGGCCGGAGGCGGTGGCTCACGCCTGTAATCCCAGCACTTTGGGAGGCCGAGACAGGTGGATCATGAGATCAGGAGATCGAGACCAGCCTGGCCAACATGGTGAAACCCCATCTCTACTAAAAACACAAAAATTAGCTAGATGCGGTGGCACGCACCTGTAATTCCAGCCACTCGGGAGGCTGAGGCAGGAGAATCTCTTGAACTCGGGAGGCGGAGGTTGCAGTGAGCTGAGATCATACCACTCCACTCCAGCCTGGGGACAGAACAAGACTCCGTCTCAAAGAAAAAAAAAAAGTTAACTGGAGGAAGCTGGGCTGGCACAGGGAGAGAAGGAGCTGGGGTCCCCACAGCCATCCAGGGGCAAGGTGACAGTGGTGGTGAAATAGAGGCATTGAGGGGTTGGGTTGACAAGGACAGCTGCCAGATGGGAGGAGGTGAGTGAGTGTGAGGGCTACCTTTTGCCTCTAAGGACCAAGGAGGTATACAGAAAGCAACTGGATTCGTGGTCTGGAGATTTATTTATTTTATTTTATTTTTATTTATTTGTTTTTTAGAGACAGGGTGTCACTCTGTCACCTAGGCTGGAGTACAGTGGCATGAGATCATGGCTCACTGCAACCTTGACCTCCAAGACTCAAGTAATCCTCCTGCCTCAGTCATCCAAAGGGCTAGGATTACAGTCATAAGCTACTGAGCCTGGCCATGGAGACTGATTTATTTTAGAAACAGAGTCTTGCTCTGTTGCCCAGGCTGGAGTGCAGTGGTGTGATCATAGTTCACTGTAGCCTGGAACTCTTGGGTTGCAGCAAACTTGTAGCTGGGTCCACAAGTGTGCACCCCCACGCCCAGCTAATTATTATTATTTTTTTTTTTCAAGACAGAGCCTCACTCTGTCGCCCAGGCCAGAGTGCAGTGGCGCGATCTTGGCTCACTGCAATCTCTGTCTCCTAGGTTCAAGTAATTCTCCTGCCTCGGCCTCCCGAGTAGCTGGGATTACAGGCTCCCCCCCCACCACCACCACCACACCCGGCTCATTTTTGTATTTTTAGTAGAGACAGGGTTTCACCTTGTTGGCCAAGCTGGTCTCAAACTCGTGACCTTGTGATCTGCCTGCCTTGGCCTCCCAAAGTGCTGGGATTACAGGCGTGAGCCACCACACCTGTCCTAATTTTTTATTTTTATTTTTATTTTTTATTTATTTTATTTTTTTCAGATGGAGTCTCACTCTGTCACCCAGGCTGGAATGCAGTGGTGCGATCTCGGCTCACTGCAAGCTCTGCCTCCCAGTTCACGCCATTCTCCTGCCTCAGCCTCCTGAGTAGCTGGGACTGCAGGCGCCCGCCACCACACCCAGCTAATTTTTTGTATTTTTAGTAGAGAAGGGATTTCACCGTGTTAGCCAGGATGGTCTCGATCTCCTGACCTCGTGATCTGCCCACCTTGGCCTCCCAAAGTGCTGGGATTACAGGTGTGAGCCACCGCGCCCGGCCTAATTTTTTATTTTTAAATTTTTTGTAGAGACAAGGACTGCCTGTATTGCCCAGGCTGATCTCAAACCCTGGGTCTCAATGGATACCCCTGCCTCAGCCTCCCAAAGTGCTGGGATCATAGGTATGAGCTGCCACACTCTGCCAGTCTGCAGATTTAGATGTGAGGGTCTTGGGCATTCAAAGTGGTGGAGACCTGGTGTTCGTTTAGCCTTTGAGGCCAGGCGGATCCAGCTCTTTTACACTGGCTTTCACGTGACTGGCTGCGTGACCTTGGGTGCATGACCTCACTCCCGAACCTTAGTTTACTTCTCTGTAAAGTGAGGGATAATAACAGGACCTACCTCAGAGGGTTGTAAAGGATTAAATGAGAGGCTGTAAAATCACACAGCACCTGACTCCCAGTAAACACCCAACCCTAGGAGGTGAAAGTTACTGTGGATGTGGGTGAGGCCAGGAGAGAAGATGGCTCCAGAGGAAGGGAGTGTGGAAGGAAGTCCAGAGTCGACACACAGCCCCAGGGAGGAGCTCACTGCACACTGGTGAGGAAAGCAAGCAACGGAAGTCAATGGGGAAGTGGGAAGCGGAGGGGAGAGCCAGGCTCGGGGGTGCGGCCCAGCTCCCCGCATGTCGAGATTAGCCAAGCTGTTCCCTGAAGGCTGTCCAAGGTCAGAGCCAGGAGGGTGGAGCAGTGCAGCTAGGATGGAGGACCCAGGCTGTCTGGTTCCAAAGCTGATTCCAGCAGAGGCGCTGTGGAGCTCCACAATGTGGGCTCAGCAGAAAAGTGGGTATTAAGGGCCACAGGGCCTGGGCTTGGTCCTCAAGTCCATATTTACTGGTTATGTGTCCTTAAGCTACTGGGGTTTTTTTTTTTGAGACAGAGTCTCACTCTGTCGCCCAGGCTGGAGTGCAGTGGCAGTGATCTTGGCTCCCTGCAACCTACGTCTCCCAGGTTCAAGTGATTCTCCTGCCTCTGCCCTCTGAGTAGCTGGGACTACAGGCACATGCCACCATGCCCAACTAATTTTTGTATTTTTAGTAGAGATGGGGTTTTACCATGTTGGCCAGGCTGGTCTCGAACTCCTGACCTCATGATCTGCCTGCCTCAGCCTCGCAAAGTGCTGGGATTACAGGCGTGAGCCACCACGCCTGGCGCTTAAACTACTTTTTAATTTTGTTTTTATTTTTATTTTCAGAGACGGGGTCTCGCTCTGTTACCCAGGCTGGAGTATAGTGGCACAATCATGGGTCACTGCAGCCTTAAACTTCTGGCCTCTCACGATCTTCCCGTATTGGCCTCCTAAAGCGCTAGGATTACAGGCACACACCTGGCTCCTTAAACTACTTAACCTCTCTGAGTCACTTTATCATCTGTAAAATGTGATCCTATTTCATTCCTACAGTTAGAGGAGGTTTAAATAAAATGGTACTTGGGAAGGAAACTGAAGCTCAGAGGGTAAGAAGCCTGCCATACCTACTGAGCTGAGTGAGATACAAGCACCAGCCTGGGTCAGCAGAAAGAAGAAGAGGCACCCAGGCCAGGCACAGTGGCTCACACCTGTAATCCCAGCACTTTGGGAGGCCCAGGCAGGTGGATCACTTGAGGTCAGGAGTTCAAGACCAGTCTGGCCATCATGGCAAAACATTGACTCTACAACAAATACAAAAATTAGCCAGGCATGATGGCGCCCACCTATAATCCCAGCTACTTGGGAAGCTGAGGCAGAAGAACTGCTTGACCCAGGAGGGAGAGGTTGCAGTGAGCCGAGATCACGCCACTGCACTCCAGCCTGGGTGACAGAACAAGACTCCATCTCAAAAACAAAACAAAGCAATAATTAGCCAGGCATGGTGGTGTGTGCCTGAAGTCCCAGCTACTTGGGAGGCTGAGGCCAGGAGTACTTGGAAGGTTGAGGCAGGAGAATCGCTTGAACCTGGGAAGCAGAGGTTGCAGTGAGCCAAGATTGTGCCACTGCACTCCAGCTTGGGCAACAGAGCGAGACTCAAAA
>NW_012110918.1:11439906-11440439 GCF_000951035.1 Colobus angolensis palliatus
CGCCTGCCACCATGTCTGGCTAATTTTTTGTATTTTTTTTTGTAGAGATGGGGTTTCACTGTGTTAGCCAGGATGGTCTCAATCTCTTGACCTTGTGATCCGTAGGCCCAGCTCCTTTTAAATAAAACTTGTAGCCATTGGTTTGTACTGAGTTCCTGTGCTAGACCCAGTAAACCAAACCAAAATGGAGTCACTCTTGCTCAAGTTCCACACCACCAAGCTGAAACTAAGTTGTTTATCTGACCTGCCAAGAAATCAAGAGAGAGATAACGGCCAAATCCCCAAACAGGCCAGTTTTAGCCAGAGTGATAAGGAAGTCCCCTCTGTGTTAACCTTACAAGGAAAATCACTTTGAAACCACCCATCTGGGCAGGGCAGCACTTTGGGAGGCCGAGGAGGGCAGATTATGACGAGGTCAGGGGTTCAAGACCAGCCTGGCCAACATAGTGAAACTTTGTCTCTACTAAAATACAAAAATTAACTGGCTGTGGTGGTGTGTGCCTGTAATCCCAGCTAGTCGGGAGGCTGAGGCA
>NW_012110918.1:11443243-11446587 GCF_000951035.1 Colobus angolensis palliatus
TAGCCAGGATGGTCTCGATCTCCTGACCTCGTGATCCGCCCGCCTCGGCCTCCCAAAGTGCTGGGATTACAGGCTTGAGCCACCGCACCCGGCCAGCAATTACTCTTTATTCCAAAATTATAATAATCCTCGCTCTATAATCACAACCTAGGAAAAACCAGGCCATGCAGAGATAGGAGCTGAGGGGACATAGTGAGAAGTCACCAGAAGACGTGTGAGCCGTCTGTTATGCCTAGACAGGGCCACCAGAGGGCTCCTTGGTCTAGTGGTAACGCCAGCATCTGGGAAGATGCCCGTTACCAAGTGGACCGTGGTCTAGAGGTAGCGTCACTGCCAAGGAAAAGCACCCGCTACTTAGCAGACTGGCAAAGGGAGTCCCCCTTTCCCCGGGGGAGTTTAGAGAAGACTCTACTCTTCCACCTCTTGTGGAGGGCCTTATGTCAGGCCCACCCACAGTTTTTTTTTGTTTGTTTTGTTTTTTTTGAGACGGAGTGTCGCTCTGTCACCCAGGCTGGAGTGCTGTGGCCGGATCTCAGCTCCTGGTCCGCTTTCATGTTCCGTCCTGTACACCTGGCTCTGCCTTTTAGATAACAGTAGCAAAGTTAGTGAGAGTACTAAAAGTCGCTGATACGCAGAAATAATGGCGTAAGCTGTCTCTCTGTCTCCCTCTCTCTGTCCGCCTCGGCTGCCAGGCAGGGAAGGGCCCCCTGTCCAGCGGACATGTGACTCACGTGACCTTGTCAATCATTGGAGATGGCTCACGCTCCTTACCCTGCCCCTTTTGCCTTGTATCCAATAAATAACAGCGCAGCCTGGCATTCAGGGCCACTACCGGTCTACACGTCTTGGTGGTAGTGGTCGCCCAGGTCCACCTGTCTTTTCTTTTATCTCTTTGTCTTGTGTCTTTATTTCTATAATCTCTCGTTTCTGCACACGGGGAGAAAAACCCACTGACCCTGTGGGGCTGGACCCTACAGCTGGGATTACAGGCATGTGCCACCACACCTGGCTAATTTTTGTATTTTTAGTAGAGACAGGGTTTCACCATGTTGGCCAGGCCGGTCTCGAACTCCTGACCTCAAGTAATCCACCCACCTCGGTCTCCCAAGTGCTAGGATTACAGACATGAGCCACTGTGCCTGGCCTCCAGCTAATGTTTGAAAATTTTCTGTAGAGACGGGGTCTTGCTATGTTGCTCTGGATGGTCTGGAACTCCCAGATCAAGTAATCCTCAGCCTCTCAAAGTGCTGAGATTACATTTGTGAGCCACCATGCCCAGCCCACTGTGCTATCTGTGCTATAAGATACAAATCAGGCTGGGCATGGTAGCTCATGCCTGTAGTCCAGCACTTTGGGAGGCCAAGGTGGGTAGATCACAAGGTCAGGAGTTTGAGACCAGCCTAGCCTACATGGTGAAACCCCATCTCTACTAAAAATGCAAAAATTAGCCGAGCGTGGCGGTGTGCACCTGTATTCCTAGCTGCTTAGGAGGCTGAGGTAGGAGAATCGCTTGAACCCAGGAGGTGGAGGTTGCAGCGAGCCGAGATTGCACCACTGCACTCCAGCCTGGGCAACAGAGCAAGACTCCGTCTCAAAAGAAAAAAAATATACAAACCAACAGTGCACAAGTCATAGGAGACTCAGCAAATCCCCACAAACTGAACAAACAGCATCACCCATATCTCAGAGCTTCCTTTGTGTCCCCTTTGAGTCACTACTGACCCTGGGGGGACCACTCTGTAGATCACTTTGCCTGTTTTTGTACTTTATATAAATAGAATGCAGTGGATACTCTTTCATGCCTGGCTTCCTTCACTCACCACTATGCTTGCAAGATTATCCATGTTGTTGCTGACAGCTGTAGACAGTTCTCAATGCTATGTACTAATCTGCCGGGTGAATACCTCACCCCTGTTCTGCTTCTTGCAGGAGAAACGAGTGCTCAGAATATCATTGTCCTTTGCCCCAGCACAGCTGGCAGTGGGGGAGTACAGCTTGCAGACGTCTATAGGCTGAGGTTACCCGTCAGCTCGCAGTCCTTGGAACAGCTGCCTCCCTCTCCAGAAGGCTGCCTCCTTGAGCATGTAGACTGCAAAGGCCAGATCACTGTCAACTTGTTGCTCAAACCAGGCCTCTGGGCTGTGAACAGCCCTCTCAGGCAATGTGGGTGCTGGCAACAGCTGCAACCAGGTCTGAGGCTGGTTCTAGGAGGTGTGCAGAGAGATGGGCGTAAGGCAGGCGTGGGCTGACGAGAGCGTTCTGAGGGAAAGTGCCGCAGTCTGGAATGTCACCTCCCCTGCTCCGTGCTGGGTGCTGCTCCTGGTGAGGAAAGGCCACAGCAAGCCGGTCAGTGGGGACATGGGGATATGGAGGTCCCTGTGGGGCAGGTCACAGGCCTCACCTGGATGACTCATCTGATTCCATCGTGGGTCCCCTGAACCTGCCCCTGCACAGCTGCTTGGCCCCAGAGCCCTCAAGTAGCCGCACAAATCCCGCCCAGGTTTAACAGTCTAATCATCAAGAAACAGTCCTGACCGGGCGAGGTGGCTCACACCTGTAATCCCACCACTTTGGGAGGCCAAGTTGGGCAGATCACTTGAGGCCAGGCCTTCAACACCAGCCTGGGCAACATGGTGAAACCCCGTCTCTACTAAACGTACAAAACTAGCAGGGCATGGTGGTGCACGCCTGTAATCCCAGTTACAGGCTGAGGTGGGAGGATCACTTGAACCTGGGAGGCGGAGGTTGCGGTGAGCCGAGATCGCGCCACTGCACTCCAGCCTGGGCAATAGAGCGAGACTCCGTCTCAAAAAAGAAACAGACCAGGCCGGGCGCGGTGGCTCAAGCCTATAATCCCAGCACTTTGGGAGGCCGAGAAGGGGCGGATCACGAGGTCAGGAGATCGAGACCATCCTGGCTAACACGGTGAAACCCCGTCTCTACTAAAAAAATACAAAAAAACTAGCCGGGCGAGGTGGCGGGCGCCTGTAGTCCCAGCTACTCGGGAGGTAGAGGCAGGAGAATGGCGTAAACCCAGGAGGCGGAGCTTGCAGTGAGCTGAGATCCGGCCACTGCACTCCAGCCTGGGCGACAGAGCAAGACTCCGTCTCAAAAAAAAAAAAAAAGAAACAGACCTGCTCACACCGAATAGAGAGATGTGGAAGGATGAGAAAAGATGAGAAAAGAGTGGTCTCAGAAAAGGAGGCAAAGTGGCTCTAAGAGCGGGAGAGCTGCTTATTTTCACAGAGAAATGAACTTAAAGAGGCTTATTTTTATTTTATTTTATTTTATTTTAATTAATTAATTTTTTGTTTTATTTTTATTTTATTTTAATTAATTAATTA
>NW_012110918.1:11451735-11455464 GCF_000951035.1 Colobus angolensis palliatus
AGTAGCTGGCACTACAGGCACCTGCCAACACGCCCAGCTAATTTTTTGTATTTTTAGTAGAGATGGGGTTTCACCATGTTAGCCAGGATGGTCTCGATCTCCTGACCTCCCAAAGTGCTGGGATTATAGGCGTGAGCCACTGCACTTGGCTATTTTTCTTTTTTTAATACTAGGAACATTTGAATCATTTTCTGTTGGGGTGATCAGACCCAACACCAGGTCATGGGAGTCACAAAGTCCATCGGAGTCAAAGGAATGAGAAAAAGACAGTTTGAGAGAGAAAGTGGGACCAGGGGGCCATTGCAATTGCGGAGGCTGCAAAGGCCTCTATCTCTGGGAGCCCAGGCTATTTACTGGTGCTCAAATAAAGAAACCGGTGGTGAGGATGTGGCGGTTGAAAGGAAACAGTGTATCAAGTGAACAAGAAACATATGGCTGCTTGAGATAATGGGAGTGCTAGAAGCAAGGAGCTCAAGTCTAGCAGACATGCAAGCCCTGCCTCAGCTTCTCTCCCAAAACTCAGCTTTTCTCCCAAGAGTTCTCTTCTAGCTACTTGGAAATGTACAATGGATTAATGTTATCTCTAGTCATCCTACTGATCTATTGAACACTAGATCTTATTTCTTCAAAGCAGCACTGAAATTTTGTCATGTTTCAGAGTGTTGGAAAAGAATGGTGGTCTCCCCTGTTGTAGTGGTGGTAATATAAATCAGCACAACCTTTGTGGAGAAAAATTTGGAAACCTCAAAATTGCAAATGCATGTGCCCTATGGTGCAGCAATTCTACTCATAGTTGATTCTACGCAGATGCTGGCGAAATTCTATTCCAATATTGGCTGTAATTTAGGCAAAAGATGAGATGAAGGCAGGATCTACTTTTTTTTTTTTTTTTGAGAGGGAATCTTGCTCTGTCACCCAGGCTGGAGTAGGGTGGGACAATCTCAGCTCACTGCAATCTCTGCCTCCTGGGTTCAAGTGATTCTCTTGCCTCAGCCTCCTGAGTAGCTGGGGTTACAGGCATGCGCTACCACACCTAGCTAATTTTTGTATTTTTAGTAGAGATGGGGTTTCACCATGTTGACCGGGCTGGTCTTGAACTCCTGACATCAGGTGATCCACCCACCTCGGCCTCCCAAAGTGCTGGGATTACAGGTGTGAGCCACCTCGCTTGGCCAGGATCCACTTTAGATATAAAAACCTATCAATAAGGAATTGGTTCAACCATGGTGCATTTATTTGCAAGGAAGAGAGGGAGGTGAGAAGGGAGGAAGGCAGGCTGGCTTTTTATGGTATTATTATGAAATCGCCAGGTTACACTGTTAAGTGAAAAAGGCAAAGTGGAGACCCCTGAGCTACATAAGCTGCCACTTATGCTAAATGGGAAAAATATATTTGCTTTTCTCTGCATGGGCATGGAAAGTTTTTTCTTGTTTGTTTGTTTGTTTTGTTTTGTTTTTTGAGACAGAGCTTGCTCTGTTGCCCAGGCTGGAGTGCAGTGGTGTGATCTGAGCTCACTGTAAGCTCCGCCTCCTGGGTTCAAGGCATTCTCCTGCCTCAGCCTCTCCATAGTAGCTGGGACTACAAGCACCCACCACCACACCCTGCTAATTTTTTTGTATTTTTAGTAGAGACGGGGTTTCACCGTGTTAGCCAGGATGGTCTCGATCTTCTGACCTCGTGATCCGCCCACCTCAGCCTCCCAAAGTGCTGGGATTACAGACGTGAGCCACCACTCCTGGCCAGCATGGAAAGTTTTGCAAGGAAATACAGAAATGGGTAACCTCAGGGGAACACTGAGTACGCTGAGGGTCAGGAATGGGAGACTTATCTTGTGATGTTTGGATGTTTGAATGATGTGAATGTATTACCTGTTTTAAAAATAGGTATTTTAAAAACACACACATTGGGGCAATCAGGAATTTATGGAGTGTGGTCCTGTTCCATAACTCCAAGGATGTAGACAGGCATGTTTTACACCAGTTCAAGATGTACATTTATGGTTTATCCACTTTTCGGTAAATTGTATTTATTCCACAATTGAAAAGAACAAAAACCCTAACGACTCATGGAGTGCTTCCATGTGCCAGGGTGGGCCTGGTCCCAGACCCCTGGAACCCCCAGAAGGAAGAGGTCCAGACAGGTTCTCTGGGCCCTTCCCTGCTGGGCAAGCACTGAAGTGGGAATGGAGCATGGGACCCCCTCAGTCTGGAGCGGTGCCAGGCTGGTCTGGCTGGCAGCGCCTCCTGGTGGCACGGTTGCCCTGTCCGCAGCTGCAGCGTCTCCTGTTTCCTGGGAGCCTCTGCTCCATTGTTGGCCGAGGGGGTCAGGACCCGCCGCCTTCTGCATTATTGATGGTCCTGTAAGGCGGGCACCCTGGGGAGTAAGAGGAGCCTGCAGCCCCTGCGAGAGCAGAGCCGAGGTAGTGCACTGCACAGAGGGTCACCGCGGTCGGGCAGATCCCCAGGGAGAGGAGAGGACCCCGGCGTCGCGAAGCCCGTTTCCTCTGGGCCAGCCATGGGCAGGAACCAGGGCAAAACGCCCCAGCACCTGGCGAGGCCCGGGAGGCCGGCCTCAGGCGAGCAGGAGTCGGGGTCGGCAAGCGCGGACGGCGGGCCCAGTCAGGAACGACGATCCGATCGCGGCCAGGTAGTCAGGGCGAGACCGGCCGCCGAGCCCGCCACCGCCGGGGGGCAGGGAACCGCTGGTGGCCGCAGGAAGCTCACCGCAGAGGAGAACGGCGGCTGCAGACGCCCAGGGGCTGGGTCGCCCCCAGAGGCCCAGGAGAGGCAAGGCAGCGCGGGGCGTCAGGGACGCGGGCCCAGGGGCGGCCGCAGGGGGCGCCTGGAAGGCAGCCTCTCCCGAGGAGAAGGGCGGAGCGGCCGCCGTAGGAGGAAGGGGAAAGATCGGGGGCCCTCGGCTCAGCGAGGCCGCCGGGCGCCCCGGAGCCTCGATGGGGACACGTCGGGTGGGAACGGAGGCAGCTCCTGTCCGGACAGCGAAGCCCGCGAGGCCCAGGAGAGCGGCAGCCAGCGCGGCGGAGCCCGGGAGCTGCGGCCCACCCTGGAGCCTACGGTCACGGGCTCGGAAGGAACAAAAACCGGGCCGGAGTCAGCGCTGGAGCCAAGCAGCGACGGCCTGGACAGCGACTGGCCCCGCGCAGATCCCTGGGGCCGGGAAAGGTCGTCGGGGACGGGGCCCCTTGGAGCCAGCGAGCATTCCGGGGGCGACTCCGACTCGAGTCTGCTGGAGACCGGACCTGGACGGGGCCCCCGGGCAGCTATGGCCTCCAGGACCTTCGAGGGCAGCTCGCAGGCTCCTCGGAACACCGGGCCAGCCCAGGACGCGAGCGACAACCGGGCGCAGCGGGGCGCCAAGCCAGAAACAATGCAGGCTTTGACGGCCCGGGCTCCGCGCCACCCGGTCGGAAAGGCGGCGGGGCGGGTGCCAGCGGCGGCAGGGGAGGGCGAAGCAGGAGCCCCAGCGGGAGCGGGGCCGGAGGACCCAGCCCCGCTGGCGGCCCTCTTGGTGGTCCGCAGGCTCTTCGCGAGGTCCCCGCCAGGAGCCGCTTCCCAGGCTGTGGGCCCCAGCCGCGCTGGCCTCAAGGAGCGGCTCCTAAATGTAGCACGAGCCCTGGGCCTCTTGCGCTGGCTGCGGCGGCGGCTTCGGCTACGGCCGCGGCAGCCAGAGGGCAAGAGGCAGGGGGCGGGGCCACGGGCGAGCGAGGGGTGG
>NW_012110918.1:11455669-11459388 GCF_000951035.1 Colobus angolensis palliatus
CGGGGCCGCGAGAGAGGGGACGAGGGGCGGCGCCCTGAGCCCGGGCTGCGGTACCGTCTAGCGTTGCGCCTCGCCGGCTTAGCAGGGCTGGGAACGCCGAGGGCTCCTCCTGGCGTTCTCTCGCGCCCCCCGCAGGTCCGGACAAGCCCAGTCCCCGACGACACTTTCGATCAGGAGGACGGGACTCCAGATCCCAAGTTCGCAGTCGTGTTCCCCAGGATCCACAGGGCAGGGTGGGCGTCGAGCAGCCGCAGCTCTGAAGAAGCGTCCACAGATGCCCCCACGGGGGAAGGCCGAGGTTGGCCTCGTGCAGGGGCAGGGGGGCACAGTGAGGAGCGCAGGGCGAGTGGGGAAGGGGTGTCCGGGCTTCGTCGCGGCTCCCTCCTCGCCCCGACTGCCCCCGACGGGCCCTCGCTCGACGAGAGCGGCTCCAGCAGTGAGGCAGAGTCGGAGATCCTGGACGACGAGCCCCCGGTGCACTGGGCGCAGGGCTCCGGTCCCCGCAAGGGTCCTAGGCTTGGCGCCGCCGTGCTGCTGCCCCGACTCGCCCTGGAGACCCGCCTGCAGCAGGAGGGAGACCCGGGCCTCCGCGGGTCCCTGAGGGAGCGGTGGGAACCCGAGGATGAGGACGAGGCGGTGCTGGAGAGGGACCTGGAGCTAAGCCGCGGGCCGGGCCTGGAGGCGCCACCCTTCCCCGGTGCCGAGGGCAGGAGCCTCGAAGACGGTCTAGAAGACATGGAGGACCTGGCCCGCCTGCGGTGAGCGGGCTCGGTGCCAAAGCTGCCGTCCCCGGCTCACAGCTCCTCATACCCACCCTGCCCTCATCTTTATGAATTGCGTGTAGACCCTTATTGAATCCTTAGAAGGATGGGCTTGAACCCTCCTGGCAGGAAGGGGCAGGTGAGGGGCGACAGATGCTACCTCCCCAGGACTGCCTTTCTAATTAGTACAAAGCTTCCTTCTGGGTCAGCGCCAGCCCTACTTGTAGCCTCCCCATTACTTGACAGCCCAGCCCTCATTTTATGGATCAGGCTCTGGGAGGTTGAATGACTTGCCGGAAGTGTCCCTGTAGTGGGCAGCAGAACTAACTCACAACGTCCTGCAGCCACAATTTGTCATCCCTCCACCCTGTTGTCCCCACAGGCTGATGTGTGACAGCTCTGTGCTGCTCTGCCTCAAGAAGAGATTTCACCTGGGCCGAATCTACGTATGGGGAGCCACGGGGAGGGACAGTGGGCCGGGATCCCCTTTCCTCTGGGGACAGAGGGCTCCCCAGCACCCCTGGAGGTTCTCTTTCCTCTTCTTCCCCGGGCTGGGCGCTGAACCCTCTCTGGAGCCCTGCAGAGCAGGACTGGGGGGCTGGGCTCTGTTTACATTCCCCCTGCTCCCTCCACACTCTGATGACAGCTTGTTTTCCTCCCCAGACTTTTGGGGGGCCCCTCTTGCTTGTTTTGAACCCCCACCGGCCCTTGCCTCTCTTCTCACCTGAGGTCCAAGCAAGCTACCACCCCAGGAAGGCCCTCAGCACCACCCCGTATGTGACTCTGCCCCACTGACCCTCTGCTCACCTCCCAGGCAGCCCAGTCCCTGCATGTCCCCTTGACTGAGGTCCCAGGGCCTGTGAGTACCTCTGCTATACCTCGGAGGGTCCCAGGTCCCCATGTCTGGCAACCTTCTCATCTCCCTCAGACACATCTTTGCCATCGTGGCATCAGCCTATGACCTGGCTCAGCATACTGGGCAGGACCCATGCATCCTCCTGCGGTGAGTGGTGGCCATCCTGCATGGCTGAACCCACGGGCCACGCTGAGGGTTGATGGGGTGGGGCCTGAGGTCTTCCCTGGAAGCCACTGGCCTGCTCCATTGCTGAGCTACAGTTCTGGACTCCACAGAGCCGAGCTCCCAGCTGAAACCATCGCATGAGCCCCTGGAATGTGGCATCTTGGGGACTTTTCTTTCTGTTAGGTCTCTCCATGCCCTGGGACTATCTTTCCACATTTCTGAGGGTCTCTCCAGGCTAGCTGTCACTTCTGGGTGGCACATCCCACTTCCTGGATTCAGTGGGGTGGTCCTACGTGCTCCTCCCTGGAGACCCTACCAACCAACACATCCTTAGCTCCTCCCACTGCAGTGGGCACAGCGGCTCAGGGAAGACAGAAGCCTCCAAAAAGATCGTGCAATTCCTAAGCAGCCTGGAGCAGGATCAGACGGGGAACCGAGGGTGTCAGGTGAGGGCCAGGCTGGAGGCACCTCATGGCCGAGCTGGCCCTCTGTCTTCCTCCAGGAGACAGCTGACCATGTCCGAGGGATTATCTTTCTCCTTTCAGCCAGGAGAGGGGGGGGGTCTCCAGGCCTCTGGCGTCCCCTGGGGTCAGCTGAAGGCACTGCCCTTTCTGATGGGACTGACGCCTCCCTGGACCTGCCCCTAGCTGGGATGCCTGCTGGTGGGGGCTACTGCTGCCCAGGGATGCTTGAAGACCCCTCCTTGTGCAGGTGGAGGATGTGCTGCCCATACTCAACAGCTTTGGCCATGCCAAGACCATCCTCAATGCCAATGCCAGCCGCTTCGGCCAGGTCTTCTGCCTCTACCTACAGCAGTGAGTGGCAGGGTTACAGGGGGCACCTACGATCACTTACCCTTGCTGGGTCCTTGGGCTGCTTCCCTGGGGTCCAGACCCTGGTAGGGCTTCTTGTGCACGGGGCCCCTGGGTGGTCTGCATCCTGGGCACTCACCCATCTTCTGTGCCCACAGAGGAGCCATCGTGGGAGCCTCTGTGTCTCATTATCTACTTGAGACCTCCAGGGTGGTGTTTCAGGTAAGGGCGGCCCTTCTATCCACCCCTCCCCAGTTCCCAGAGTAGGAAGGGCAGAGGGTGCCACTGTCAGGGTGTGGCCTTTGAGCCCCTAGGGCACTGAGCCCCTAAGCCAGTCCTGCCCCCAAGGCCCAGGCTGAGCGGAGCTTCCATGTTTTTTACGAGCTGCTGGCAGGGCTGGACTCCATAGAGCGGGAGCGGCTCTCCCTGCAGGGACCAGAGACTTACTACTACCTCAACCAGGTATGGGGAGCCCTTGTGGTGTGGCGGGGAGAAGGCCTGCCCAGAGGAGGATCTTGGCCCAGAGGTCTGAGAAGTAGCAGGAGGCTATGGGGTGGCAGGCCCCGCCCCCTCACCCCTGCTGTGCCCTACAGGGCCAGGCTTGCAGTCTCCAAGGCAAGGAGGATGCCCAGGACTTTGAGGGGCTGGTGAAGGCACTGCAGGGGCTGGGCTTGTGCCCGGAGGAGTTGAATGCCGTCTGGGCTGTGCTGGCCGCCGTCCTGCAGCTGGGCAACATCTGCTTCTCCTCCTCAGAGGTGGGTTCCCCATGGGCAGGGGTCATCCGGGGTGCTGGGTCTGCAGAATCAGGGCAGTGGTGATGACGCCAAATGCTTGTGTGTAGGCGACTACAGAGCACTGGGCTGCCCTGAAAAGCAGGTAGAGCCCCACTGTGGAGATGGGAAAGCTGAGACCTAGAGCTTCTCCGCTCTCCCGATGTCTGTGCCTCCAAGCTGCCACCCCTAAGATGGCATTAGATGAACAGCTATGGTCAGGCATGGTGGGTCACTCCTGTGATCCCAGCACTTTGGCAGGCCAAGGCAGGAGGATCGTGTGAAGCCAGGAGTTTGAGACCAGCCTAGGCAACATAGAGAGACCCCATCTCTATTTAAAAAAAAAAAAAAAAAA
>NW_012110918.1:11460324-11465733 GCF_000951035.1 Colobus angolensis palliatus
TTACCTCTATGTAAAAATGTACTCAAAAAAAAAAAAAAAAAAAAGGAAGTGAACAAGCAGCTATTATGTACCCAGCACTGTGTAGATTACTTTGCATTTGTTTTCTAATTTAGTTTGTGAGACAACCCTCTAGCAAGGGTTACTGCTTCCCCTTTAGCAGTGAGGCCATGGGAGTGCAGGAAGGAAGGAGCCTGGCAGAGCTGTCTGCCAGCAAAGCGGGAAAGTAGGACTCGAACTCAGGGCCCTGAGAACCACAGCCTGGCTCCTAATGGCCCAGATCTCCTCATGTGACATCTCTCTCCTTTGGGTGACAGGGCCACTTGCCAGGCAAAGCCTGGCCTGCCCTGCCTGGGGAGTGTGTGCATTCCTGAAGCAGAGCTCTCCCTGTCCCTCCCTCTCTGTGTAGCGGGAGTCCCAGGAGGTGGCTGCTGTGTCTAGCTGGGCCGAGATCCACACAGCAGCCCGGCTGCTGCGGGTACCACCAGAGTGCCTGGAGGGGGCTGTCACCAGGAGGGTCACGGTGAGCCCGAGGGTCCTGGGGAGAGGGTCCTGGCCTGGCCGACCCGCAGGCTGAGTAAGCACCTTGAGGGCTGCGGGCCTGACATACCAGCTGTGCCTCCTCTGCCCTCCAGGAGACGCCCTATGGCCAGGTCTCACGATCCCTGCCCGTGGAAGGCGCCATTGATGCCAGGTGACCCTAGAGACGGGTGAGAGTCAGAGCAGGGCCCGGGGCACGGCTCTACGTGGCTCACCCTCCCGCCATGCCTACAGGGATGCCCTGGCCAAGGCCCTGTATTCGCGCCTCTTCCACCGGCTTCTGAGGCGGACCAATGCACGGCTGGCACCACCAGGGGAGGGAGGCAGCATTGGCACCATCACTGTCGTGGATGCCTACGGCTTTGAGGTCACCCCTTGGGGTGGGGCCCAGGAAAGGGGGCACCCATATAATTCTGATGGATTTCTGGGATCCCCACAGCTCCAGCTCTCCCTGGGGATGCTCGCGAGGTGCTTGCCTGTCTGGCAGGGCGCCTTCAGGGCTCCTTCTGCATATGCTGGGCTGAGCTTGCTGGGGTGGGGCGCAGGGATGGAGAGGAAAAGGAGCAGGGCTGCCTCTGGAGATTTAGAGTCTTTTGAGGACTCGGACTGGCTGTGCACCTTGGAGTTCTTGCTTCCACTCACCTCCAGAGGACAGTGCCCCTGGCCCCACACCCACGTTCATCCAAGCATGGCCTCTGCTCCCTTCTCTGGTGTTGGGCTGGGCAGCCTGGGCTGGGAGTGCTCTTGGCTTCTCTGGGATGGCTGGAGCCCACCACAAGCCCCAGCCTGGCCCATGCTGTCCTCCTGCTGGGAGGAGTTGCTTAGTGCAGCAGACAGAGCAGAGGTTCGGAGTGGTCCCGCCACTCACTAACTGTGTGGCCTTGGGCAAGTGAATGAACCTCTCTGAGGTCCAGCATTCCCATCTATAAAGTAGAAATCTCTGCAGGACCTACCTTGTGAGTTTCAGAGGCTTAATAGAGATGGTCCATGAGAGAGCTGTGTGCTCCGGGGCAGCTGTTCTGTCCCACTCTGGCCGGTCCTGCCTTCAGCATGGCCTGTCCTCCCTGGCCTTGCAGAGACACAGGAGCCTCAAAGGCATGGAAGACAGAGGCCCCAGGGTGGGCCCGCCCGCAACCCCACTTCCCACACGCTAGGAGGAAAGGGAAGAGGGAGAGTCCCCCATCGGTCTGAGTTGGCAGAGACTCTACATCCCTTTACAGAGGATCCTGCCGCCTCAGGACAGCCAGGAGGGGGCTGGAGGGAGAGGAGGTGGCCCCTGCCCTCAGTCTCTGGACGGGCACTATTCATGGCCCCCTGTTCTGTCCCACACTCTAGTGTGTCCTTGTGACCGTGCCCTCCCTGAGGCTGGCGGTGACGGTGGCCTGTGTGTGCAGCCGAGCTCCTGTGTGTGTGTTTCAAGGGTGCACAAAGCTGCATGAAGCTTCCTAGGAGAGTGCTGAGGGAGCACAGGGGAAGGCACCTGTAATCCCCATAGGAGAAAGCCTGGAAGGCTTCCTGGAGGCAGCAGCCTGGAGTCCTGCTCATGAGGATGCGGGACTCTGATAGCCAGCCTGCTAGTTAGTAGGGAAAGGCGCCTTCCAAGCCACAGGATGGCGGTGACAGGAGGCCTGAAGGCTCGGAGGAGTGCTGCAGCAGAGGGCAGGGGTGTGGGCAACTAGAGGGACCTGTGGCTGGGCTGGGTGGGGCTGAGGTAGCCCATGTGCTGTGCTGGAGCCTTTGGACATGAGCCTGTTGGCTACATAGCACCAGCCCTGGGCATTACTCATCCCTGCGCCCTGGCCAGAATGAAGGAAGCCTCTGGGGTGGTGGGAAGGGCACAGGCCTGTGTGCTGGCCCCTGCCAGCCCCCTGTGCCCACCTCACTGCCCCATGCCCCCAGGCCCTGCGGGTGAATGGCCTGGAGCAACTGTGCAACAACCTCGCCAGCGAGCGCCTGCAGCTCTTCTCCAGCCAGATGCTGCTGGCGCAGGAAGAGGTAAGGGGATTGGGTGTGAACGTGTCAGGTGCCGCTTAGGCATTGCCCAGGCAGAAGCCATCCTTGGTGAAGGAAATTCAGGAACTGAGAGCTCTGCCTGGAAGACCCCTTTCCATGAGGCGTCTCAGTCTTCTGAGCCTCAATATACTATTCCATAAGATAGGAGGGTTATCCCTGCTCCTGCGAAATGGCCAAATGCCGGCTATTCCCAGGAGGAGTGTCGGCGGGAATTGCTGTCCTGGGTGCCTGTCCATCAGCCTCCGAGGGAGTCCTGCCTGGACCTCCTGGTAGACCAGCCCCACAGCCTCCTGAGTATCCTGGATGCCCAGACATGGCTGTCCCAGGTGAGGCCCAGGGTGGTGACCCCCCATCCAGTGTCGGGAAGAAGGAGTGGTGGCCCTGGGTGTCCAGGCTATAGCTGGCAGAGCCTCCCAGAGGGGACATGGTTATGGGATGCAGAGACCCTGCCCACAGTTCCTCAGCACAGCCTGGGACAACAGCAGTGAAGGGGAAGAACCCTGGGCTCCCGCAGAGCTGGATTCACATCTTGTCTTGGGTGATCTTGACCGTGACATCTGTCCTCTGAGGTTCCTCGTGTACTTGCCACAGAAGGGGGACAATAGTGCCTGATGGGCAAGGTGGTGGGGACTGCACGGGGCTCATGAAGGGCTTCTGCGGGTTCCTCACAATTGTGGCTAGGTGGCTACTGAGGCTTCTGACCAGTTCGGGACAAGCCCCAGGGCATCATGCCCCCCTTTCCACAAAAGCTTCCTGACTGCCTCCTGCCTGCTCAGACTTAAATAGCAGGCTCCCTGTTTCACGTTTCAGCGCGCATCCACATGCAGTCACAGCATCCATTCATTCACTGACTCCTTCCCACACTAGACTGGGCTCCACAAGGGCGGGTGCCGGTCTGAAAGGTTTGAGCTCTATTTGCAGCAGGTGTTAAGGAGATAATGAATGAATGAATAACTGTGCCAGGAACTGTGCTAAGGATAGAAAGTGAACAAAATTAGACCCAGTCTCTCCCCTCTTACAGCCTGCAGTGCAGCAGGAGATAAATGTTAATTTAAAAAAACAGGCCTTGGCCAAGCTCGGTGGCTCACGCGTGTAATCCCAGAACTTTGGGAGGCCAAGGTGGGTGAATCCCTTGAGCCCACGAGCTTGAGACCAACATGACAAAACCCTGTCTCTACAGAAAATATAAAAATCAGCCTGGTATGGTGGTGCGAGCCTATAGTTAGAACTACTTGGGAGGCTGAGGTGGATGGATGGCTTGAGCCCAGGAAGTCAAGGATGCAGTGAGCCATGATCATGCCACTGCACTCCAGCCTGAGTGACAGAGTGAGACCTTGTTTCAAAAAAAATAATTAATTATATGTATACATAAAAAAAGCACGCAGAGCCAAATACAAAATCACCCCTGCGCAGTTCCGTGGGTGGGTTTGTGGGACAGGGAGAGCTGAGGGGGTCATGAGCCTCTAGGAGCTGTGGCTGGAATGTGGTGCAGGAGTTTCTGTGGAAGCTCAATATAACTTCCACAGATCCTGAACACGGGGCGACCCTCCCACATTTTCCCAATTAGTGGTTGAAAATGAAAGGTGAGCCAGGCGCAGGAGGCTGAGGCAGGAGAATTACGTGAACCCGGGAGGCAGAGGTTGCAGTCACGCCTGTAATGCCAGCACTTTGGGAGGCTGAGGCGGGCAGATCATGAGGTCAGGAGATCGAGACCATCCTGGCTAACATGGTGAAACCCCGTCTCTACTAAAAAATACAAAAAATTAGCCAGGCGTGGTGGTGGGCACCTGTGGTCCCAGCTACTTGGGAGGCTGAGACAGGAGAACGGCATGAACCTGGGACGTGGAGGTTGCAATTAGCCGAGGTCGCACCACTGCACTCCTCCAGCCTGGGCAACAGAGTGAGACTCTGTCTCAAAAAAAAACAAAAAACAAAAAAACAAAAAATTAGCCGGGCATAGTGGTGGGTGCCTGTAGTCCCAGCTACTGGGGAGGCTGATGCAGGAGAATGGCATGAGCCTGGGCGACAGAGTGAGACTCCGGGTCTCAAAAAAAAAAAAACAAAAAGAAAATGAAAGGTGAAAAATAATGGTAAAATCGTGAAATATGTTATTTTAATAGTTCATTGATCTCTGTCATATTAATGTAATACATGTCTTCATGTATAATATAGCAGGTCACATTAATATATAATATATAATGTTCATTTCTTAATACTTATACATATGTAAAATCTTGTACTAAATAATTAAGAGCATGTTAATTTATAAATGATTGTTTCTCCCAGTTCACATTTCATAACATTTTGTTAAAACTTGTCATGAGTGTCTTTGAGGTCCCAACACTTTTGGAATCCCCCAGCATGGTTTTCCAAGGCTCAGCAATATCACTTAGGTCTATCTTATGTGACATGTACCATTTTCTGAGTCCGAGGTGGGTGCTGAGCCTGGAATTGTTACCCTAAACTCAAGTTCTCATTTACATAACATTAGGCAAGTCCCCCCATGCACTTGGTATTTTATGTTCACTAGCTCAGTAAAATAACGTCCAACCAAGTCGCTTTTTAGTTTTATTTTTATATTTTAAAAAATAGAGGTGGAGTCTCGCTATGTTGCCCAGGCTGTTTTCAACCTTCTGGGCACAAGCAATCCTCCCACCTTTGCCTCTCAAAGTGCTGGGATTACAGGCCTGAGCTACTGCACCTGTCCTTGAGTTACTGTGTGTGTTTGTGTATGTGTGTTTTAACTGACTCTTACTGTCATTCCCAACTGAGTTACTTTTTGAAGGTGATTTTTTTTTTTTTTTTTTGAGACCGAGTCTCGCTGTTGCCCAGGCTGGAGTGCAGTGGCGTGATCTCAGC
>NW_012110918.1:11466690-11472284 GCF_000951035.1 Colobus angolensis palliatus
GCCTCAAGCTCCGGGTCTCAATCATTCCTTCCTCCCAGCTAATTTTACTTTTTTCTTTTCTTTTCTTTTCTTTTTTTGAGACGGAGTTTGGTTCTTGTTGCCCAGGCTGGAGTGCAATGGTGCGGTCTTGGTTCACTGCAACCTCCACCTCCGAGGTTCAAACGATTCTCCTGCCTCAGACTCCTGAGTAGCTGGGATTACAGGCATAAGCTACCATGCCCAGCTAATTTTTTTGTATTTTTAGTAGAGACGGGGTTTCACTGTGTTGGCCAGGCTGGTCATGAACTCCTCACCTCAGGTGATCCACCTGCCTTGACCTCCCAAAGTGCTGGGATTACAGGCATGAGCCACCATGCCTGGCCCCACCCAGCTAATTCTTAATTTTTTTTTTTTTTTTTTTTTGAGTTGGAGTCTCACACTGTCACCCAGGCTGGAGTGCAATGGCACCATCTCGGGTCACTGCAACCTCCACCTCCCGGGTTCAATTAAACTCCCTTGCCTCAGCCACCTGAGTGGCTGGGATTACAGGTGCCTGCCACTATGCCCAGTTAATTTTTTTGTCTTTTTAGTAGAGATGGAATTTCACTATGTTGACCAGGCTGGTCTCAAACTCCTGACCTTGTGATCTGCCTGCCTCGGCCTCCCAAAGTGCTGGGATTACATGTGTGAGCCACCGTGCCCGGCCCAATTTTTAAATTTTTTGTAAAGACAGGATCTCACTATGTTGCCCAGGCTGATCTCAAACCCCTAACTTCAAATGATCCGACCACTTCAGCCTCCAAAGCTACTATAAGGGTAGCCAAACCTGCCCTTATAGTCAGTGTAGGCAGTACTCGTGCTCACCGGGAGAGGGCACCATCCAGGCAAGGACAGCTTGTGCAGAGGCGTGAAGGGAGCGCATGGCTCCTCTCCTAGGCCACGGACCACACCTTCCTCCAGAAGAGCCACTATCACCATGGTGACCACCCCAGCTATGCCAAGCCCCGGCTGCCCCTGCCCGTGTTCACCGTGCAACATTATGCAGGGACTGTCACCTACCAGGTACCTGGCCTCAGGGACAGACCAGGGTGAATCAGCGAGGGCAGTGTCCCCTCCCAAGCTGAGTCACCCAACAGCGGAGAAGAGTGGGTGTGGGGAGGCCCCTTGCAAGGCTTGGACACCTGCCCCTACCTGAGCCATGGGCCCCGCCCAGTTCTGAGCATGGTTTACTGAGTTCTAGGTGACAATTATGGGGTCAGGGAGTGGAAGCCTTGGGGCCCTCCAGACAAGTGGGCAGAGCACAAGCATGGGACCTGATGACCTTGGCAGTTTACTTCACCTTCTGAGCCTCCATTTCCTCACCTGTGAAATGGGCGTGGAGACCTAAGCTCTGGCATTACTGTGAGGGTTAGATGTACTAATGTGGAGATGGCCTGGCAGGTGCCTGGCACATGGTAGGTGTTCACTGAATGAACTTCCCTTCCCCCTTCTGAGTTCTATACCTACCAGGAAGCTGCACGCATGCCTACCCCAGGAGGAGAGGCACTGGGGATGGGGGGGTGGGGGCTGGAACAAAGGGAAGGACAGTAGGGAGAATCAGTTCTCCCTGAAGGAGATGGCACACTTTGCTTGGAGAAGAAAAACTACAAACTACCCAGGAGTTGCCCCCCAAAAAAGAAATACAAGGAGTTCAAGAAAGCTAGAAAAATGTAGATCAAAAGCGTTTTAACATGGAGAGACAGGCAACGTTCTTGTCTAGTGAACCTATTGACTAGCATAGGTTAAAGCCCCAGTGGGGAGAGTGCGGTATTGCTGGGGACTGGACCTTTCCATGGAGTGGAATGGGAAGTCCAGTGACATTCCATGGCTAGCCAAAGGACTGGAAAATCACCAAGGCAGCCTTTCAGGTCACTTGGGGAGAGGGTGGATTCTTCTCCTCCATACCCAGCCTCCCCTCCTTGGTTCCTGCTCCCCTCCCTTTCTCTGCTTCCCTCCCCACCTGCGTGGTCTCTTGTAGGTTCACAAGTTTTTACACAGAAACCGGGATCAGCTGGACCCTGCCGTGGTGGAGATGCTTGGCCAGAGCCAGCTCCAGGTGCCCATCTGCCCTTCCAGGTCCCCATCTGCTCCATACTCTGTCCCCCAATTCTGTCTTTTTCCCCCTGGGTGATCTTGCCCAAGGGCTGGCCCTCAAGCCTGTGGCACCTTGGGCCATGGGCTGAGCTTGCCAGGGTCTGGATGCTGAGGGCTGGCCCATTCTGGCTCTCCTGGGCTGCAGGGTGGATGGGCAGGCCCCAGCAGCCAGCTGGCTCAGCTCTTCACCCCCACAGCTGGTGGGCAGCCTGTTCCAGGAGGCAGAGCCCCAGTCCAGGGGAGGGCGAGGCAGACCCACGCTGGCCTCTCGCTTCCAGCAGGCCCTGGGGGACCTCATAGCCCGGCTGGGCAGGTGAGAACAGCGGCAGCCACACCAGACCCCAGGGAGTTATATGGGGCACTGGTCTGTGCCCAAGTGACCCCCCCTTTCCCTCATCAGGAGCCATGTCTATTTCATCCAGTGCCTCAACCCTAACCCTGGAAAGGTGAGCTCCCCAGCAACTGGCCTCAGGGCCCTCCCCCGCCCTGCACCTCCCTCCCCACAGCTTCAGGCCCCTTGATTCCAGCTGTCTTTGGCTCTGTCTTGTGGCCACAGCTTCCAGGCCTCTTTGACGTGGGACATGTGACAGAGCAACTGCACCAGGCAGCCATACTGGAGGCCGTGGGCACCCGCAGTGCCAACTTCCCCGTGCGTGTGCCCTTTGAGGCCTTCCTGGCCAGGTGGGGCCCAGCACCTCAGGGCAGAACTGACAAGGAGGCCCCAGGAGTGACTGGCAGCCCTGGGGGGTCCTTCCGATTGGAGATGGACTCACTCTGCCCAGGACTGGGCCTAGCACCCAACCCTCCCTCTATCTCCTCGTCCTCTCATCCTCTTTCTCTCTCTCTCCATCTCGCTCTCTTCTACCATTCACCATCCCTCCACGCCTTCTTCATTTCTCCTCCTCTCTGCAAACCTTTCCTGTGCTGATGCCCGGGCACCAGAGATGAGGTGGGAGCAGTACCTGCCCTGGGCGGGGCTCACAGTCTAGTACCCACAGCAGCTGTCCAGGAAGTGCAGGCTGAAGCAGTGAGATGGGAGGGGGGACGGAGTGAGAAAAGAGCCTTTCAGAAGGGCAGGAGGGGCGGGGTGGCACACGGAGCTGCCAGAAATCCCGGAGGCGGCTTTGTTCCCGGAGTTCAGAAACCTCGAGAAAAGCTGGTGACACTGTCTGTTTTGTTGTTTGCCTATCTGGCCTTTGGCTATTGACTGGATGACCTCTTGGGAATCCTCTGAAGGGCTGGAGTTTCCCCCAAGGACAGGGACAGAGTGGGCAGGTGGAGTCACTTCTCGTTGATGTCCAGCCGAGCTGGGCTGGCGGCTGCCCAGAAGGGAGGGGGCAGTTGCTAGGAGCAGCAGCTTCACCCCAGGGCTCTGCGGACTTCCTTAGCCTGTGATGGCCTTGGCAATGGGGATGGCCTGGTTGGGGGACTGAGCCGAAGGCAGGCAGTAGGGATGGGTGTGTCCAGCCTTGAGTCAGATCCTGAGAAGCTCCAGGGCGGAGCATGTTCAGTCTCTGCCATCTGGAAACCTACCAGCTACGGCAATTGTCACCTCCAACAAGAAGCCCTGAGCCCGGAAGCTGAGTAAGAGGAACCTCGAGGTACAGCTCTCCACCCAGCACAGACCAGGTCTGCTGATCTGTGCCATTCCCTGATGCACTGTGGCATCCCGTGACCACAGACTGTCACCCACGTGTCCCCAGAACCTGCAGAGTGCTTGCTTGGTACGGACTAACTACTGAGTGTCCGTTGAGCCAAACTGGTACCACGATCTGGACCTGTGAAGTGTCCTTCAACACTGCCCCACCCACCCCTTCCTGTCATGCCGCTTCCTCCCTTCCACACCCCTCCCTCCCTTCCACATCCCTCCCTCCTTCCCACAAACTTGTCTGGAGACCCACTGTGTTGGGTGGCAAGGAGACTAAGGCCTTGGGAACCACATTCCTGTTGCTCCCGTGGCCCAGAACCAGCCCTCATGCCTCCTGGGCACACCATGTTCACCTGTTTTCCCCCTGAGCTCCAGCACAGAGGCCATCTCTGCCCAAGTTCACTGCAGTGTCTCGGCGCCCAGCGGAGCACCTTCCAAATTTTTTAATGATCTAGAAATGGAATAAATACCAAGGGGCTCAGGGTGTCACACAGCAAGTGTGAAAGGACTGGGCGCGGTGGCTCACGCCTGTAATCCCGGAACTTTGGGAGGCCGAGGCAGGTGGATCACCTGAGGTCAGGAGATCAAGACCAGCCCGACCAATAAGGAGAAACCCCATCTCTACCAAAAATACAAAATTAGCCGGGCATGGTGGCACATGCCAGTAATCCCAGCTACTCAGGAAGCTGAGGCAGGAGAATCACTTGAACCTGGGAGGTGGAGGTTGTGGTGAGCCGAGATCGCACCATTGCACTCCAGCCTGGGCAACAAGAGCGAAACTCTGTCTCAAAATAAATAAAAAAAAAAGTGTAAAAGGAGGTTCTGGCTGTTCTGACCTCAGCTTCATCCTTGGAGCAGGTTCCAGGCCCTGGGGTCGGAAGGGCAGGACGACCTCTCTGACCGGGAGAAGTGTGGTTCCATCCTGAGCCAGGTGCTGGGGGCCAAATCAGCTCTCTGTCACCTCGGAGCCACCAAGGTGGGTGTGTGTATCCCTGTGTGCAGAGGGCAGCATGAATGGGAAAGGAGAGATGCATTCTGGGCCCAAAGGGACAAACGCAGGATTTGGGGATCCATCCAAGTGGTGGGAGACAGAAGAACTGGGCGGCAGGCTGGCGCCAGCACCCCAGAAGAACAAATGGTTTGGCTGGAAGGGAAGAGGCTGAGACCAGAGAAGGAGAGCAGGCGGGGCTGGCACCTGGCTCCTGCCTACAGCCTGCACCTCTGCCCACAGGTCCTGCTGCAGGAGCAGGGCTGGCAGCGGCTGGAGGAGCTCCGGGACCAGCAGCGCTCCCAGGCCCTGGTCAACTTGCACCGTAGCTTCCACACCTGCATCTCCCGCCAGCGCGTCCTGCCCCGGATGCAGGCTCGCATGCGTGGGTTCCAGGCCAGGTCTGCAAGCATTGGAGCCAGGGCTGAAGTGGGTGGGGTGAGGCTGTGGGCTCATCCTCCAGGTGGTGGGGCAGGGTTGGGGAAACATAGTGCCTCAAGGCAAGTCATCCTGCCCCAGTGCCATCCCATCGGCATGTGACTATCCTTGACGGCATTCCCCCCGTACCCATGCAGCCTGTGCTTGAATACCCCAGTCACGAGAAACTCATTACCTGCTGAAGCCACCTGAACTTATGGTCCTGACTCCTTTATCATTCTCTTTTCTAATCTGTTTTCCACACTGTGGGAATAATCTTTTTTTCTTTTCTTTTCTTTTTTTTTTAAGACGGAGTTTTGCTCTTGTTGCAATGGCACAATCTCAGCTCACTGCAACCTCTGCCTCCCGGCTTCAAGCCTCCCACGTAGCTGAGATTTTTTTTTTTTTTTTGAGACGGAGTCTCGCTTT
>NW_012110918.1:11472449-11511933 GCF_000951035.1 Colobus angolensis palliatus
TAGCCAGGATGGTCTCGATCTCCTGACCTCGTGATCCGTCCGTCTCGGCCTCCCAAAGTGCTGGGATTACAGGCTTGAGCCACCACGCCTGGCTTAGATTTTTTAGTAGAGACAGAGTTTCACTATGTTGGCCAGGCTGGTCTCGAACTCTTGACCTTGTGATCTGCCTGCCTCAGTCTCCCAAAGTGCTGGGATTATAGGCGTGAGCCACCACGCCTGGCCTTTTTTGTGTTTTTGTAGGGACGGGGTTTCACCATATTGGCCAGGCTGGTCTCTAGCTCCTGGTCTCAAGTGATCCTCCCACTTCAGCCTCCCAAGGTACAGAGATTACAGGTGTGATACAGGTATGAGCCACTGCATCCAGCCAATGATGTTACTTTTTAATAAATTCTGCTTTTTTTTTTTTTTTTTACAAGACAAGGTCTGGCTCTGTCACTCAGGCTAAAGAGCAGTGACCCAATCATAGCTCCTACCTCAGCCTCCCAAGTAGCTAGAACTACAAGGACACGCCACCATGCCTGGCTAATTTTAAAAATCTTTTTTGTAGAGATGAGGTCTTGCTATGTTGCCCAGGCTGGTCTTGAACTCCTGGTCTCAAGCAATTCTCCTTCCTCAGCCTCCTACAGTGCTGAGACTACAGGCATGAGCTACCGTGCCAAGCTAAGGGAAATGATTTTTTTTTTTTTGGTCAGTGTGCGTACGGGGAACTGATCTGAACCCAGGTAGTCTAGGCCCAGAGTCAGAGTGAGATCTTAATCCCTCAGGCTAAACAGTCTCTCAATTTACTTGTTCTCCTCCCTCCCTCCCTCTCTCCTCCCTCCTCCTCTCTCTCTCTCTTTCCTTCCTTCCTTTTTTCTTTTTCTTTCTTTCTTTTTCTTTCTTTCTTTCTTTCTTTCTTTCTTTCTTTCTTTCTTTCTTTCTTTCTTTCTTTCTTTCTTTCTTTCTTTCTTTTTTCTTTCTCTTTCTTTCTTTTCTTTCTTTTTTCTTCTTTCTTTCTCTCTTTCTTCTTTCTCTTTCTCTTTCTTTTTCTCTTTTCTTTCTCTTTCTTCCCCTTCCTTCCTTCCTTCCTTTTCTGTCTTTCTTTCTTCCTTTTCTCCCTTTCTTTCTCCCTCCCTTCCTCCCTTCCTTCGTTCCTTCCTGACTGAGTCTTGCTCTGTCACCCAGCCCGGAGCACAATGGTGCAATCTAGGCTCACTTGAATCTCTGCCTCCCAGGTTCAAGCAATTCTCATGCCTCAGCCTCCTGAGGAGCTGGGATTACAGGTGTGCTGTAATTTTTGTATTTTTAGTAGAGACAGGGTTTTGCCATGTTGGCCAGGCTGGTCTTAAACTCCTGACCTCAAGTGATCCACTCGCCTTGGCCTCTCAAAGTGTTGCGATTACAGGCGTGAGCCACTGCACCCGACCCTTGCTCTTCTTTTGAAGTATCCTATTCTTTTCCTGTTGTTTCTGTGAAGCATCCAGGGCTTCTCTGGTCCAAAGTCAGCTTTTATATGAATGTCCAGGCTTAGGGGATTCCAGTGCCAGGCAGGAAGCATAAGTTTAGACTCTTCATTTCGTCCCCGCCCTCTCCCGGCCTCCAGGAAGCGGTGCCTCCGGCGGCGGGCAGCTCTGGGACAGCTGAACACCATCTTGCTGGTGGCCCAGCCCCTGCTCCGGAGGCGGCAGAGACTGCAGGTACAGGGGCTTGGCGGGGGGCAGCGCAGGGTAGAAGCCAGGCTGCCTGAGCTGGCCGAACTGGCCAAATCCCAGCAGCATCGACCCTCTCAGCCCAGCATCTCACGGACTGTGGCTTTGGACACAGTGCTCCTTGAACTCATCCCTTTTCCTTCCGGCCGGGGTAGGCTGGGGCCTTTGGAAGGTGCTGTCTTCTTCCATTCCTGCCCACTCTCCCCAGGGCCTGGCTCTTCCCTCTTGCCTAGGGCTCCCATCCCCTCCAGGCTTCCCCTGGGCCCCTTCCGCTCCCCTCTTTTGCCTGATAACTCTGATCTAAGGTCTATAAAGCAGCTCAAAGGTCAATGCCCATGTGCTACCCCCTCTCTGACCCCTCCCTGGCTGGACTTTGTCCCCTGGGACCATTTCTTCCCTTCTTCCTGCCCTCTTCCCGGTGCCCTGGCAGATGGGCACAGACGCCCACAGTGCTAAGGCTGGTGAGGGCCCTGGAGGGCCAGGGGTAGCTGACCCCTCCTGATCTGTTCTCGCTCCTTTGCTGAGAACTTCCCAGGGGCAGGAGGGGACAGCTGAACTTCAGAGCTGGGGAGGTGCCCCCAGGTGACTCACATGAGAGGCATCAGCTCTTTCCACATCTCCTCCAACAGCTTGGGCACTGGCAGGGCCGGCACAGCAGCGAAAGGGCCTTGGAGAGAGTGCCAAGCATGGTAGGTGGCCTGGAAGGTGGGGGGTTCTACATGGGACTATGAACCTGCTGAGACTGGGACGGCTGAGAGGGCTGCCAGGTGCTACTATGGGTCCTGTCCCTCAGGGCCATACACTGCACCTCCTGAGAAGAGGACCGGGGTGCCCTTGGCTCTTGGTTTCCCTCAGAGGGTCCTTGGGGCTCTATTGGTTTGAGTGTCCAGGGTCAGAATCCTTGGTCTTTGCCTGGGCGTGGTGGCTCATACCCGTAATCCCAGCACTTTGAGGCCGAGGTGAGAGGATTGCTTGAGCCCAGGAATTTGAGACCAGCCTGGGTAACATCTCTACAAAAACAATACAAGTTAGCTGGACACAGTAGCACATACCTGTAGTCTCAGCTACTCAAGAGGTTGAGGTGGGAGGGTCACTTGAGCTTGAGCCTCGGAAGTCAAGGCTGCACTGAGCCATGATCGCACCACTGCATTCTAGCCTGGGTGACAGAGTGAGACCCTGTCTCAAATTAAAAAAAAAAAAAAAAAAATACTTGGTCTCTGGAAGGGATGTTTATAATCTTGGGGGTGAGAGTGTGGGGATGGACACTGGTCCCTAGGCCCCTCCTGTGGATCCTGGGTAAATGGGCCCCCTCTGCCAGGAGCTGGGGCGCTTGGAGATTCCGGCTGAGCTGGCCGTCATGCTGAAGACGGTGGAAGGTGAGTCTTGTTGGTGTCTTCTTGTTAGGACCCCCTCTCCAGTCCCTTTACCGTGGGATATGTCTGTCCCTTGTGGTTCCTCCCTCTGATGCTCCAGGCTCCCCTGAGCTCACTGCTCGGGTCCCTATGGACAGGGGCTGATGGCTCGTGGGGAGGGGTGGAGGTGGTCCCAGGGCCAGGTACCACACCTGGGTGTTCCTGGGCTGCCTCCCGGTGCTTGTTCCCAGGCCATCAGGATGCCCTGGCTGGGAGCATCACAGAGTGCCTGCCCCCTGAGGTTCCTGCCCGGCCCAGCCTGACTCTCCCACCAGACATTGACCGGTTCCCTTTCTCCAGCTTCGTCTCCATCGGCTTTCAGGTGGGCGCCCAGGCCTAAGCTCTTCCCGCTGGCCTCACCGTTCTGAGTTAGCACCTGCCTGGCAGAAGCTGCGTTTTTTACCCCACTTTCAGCTATTTCCCTCCTCCCTCCCCAGCCTTTAGGGCTGTGAATAGCGCTGAATTGCTCTGAAAATAACCGTTGAATGTAAATGTCTCACCATAGAGTGTTATCGGTGTTATTGGATGGGAAAAGTTATTTAGATCCACAATGCCACACCTTTGTTGTACCTGCAGTAGTGCCCTGCTTTTGAAGTCATGACCTTAAAGAATGTTTACTGACAAGGGAAACTGTCCAGACTTCAGCAGTAAATACAAATGCAGGATTCAAAACTGCACATACAGTCCAGGCATGGTGGCTCATGCTTGTAATCCCAGCACTTTGGCAGGCCGAGGTGGGTGGATCACCTGAGGTCAGGAGTTCGAGACCAGCCTGGCCAACATGGTGAAACCCAGTCTCTACTAAAAGTACAAAAATTAGCTGGGCATGATGGCAGGTGCCTGTAATCCCAGTTACTCAGGAGGCTGAGACAGGAGAATCACTTGAACCTGGGAGGTGGAGGCTGCAGCGAGCTGCATGATGGCAGGTGCCTGTAATCCCAGTTACTCAGGAAGCTGAGACAGGAGAATCACTTGAACCTGGGAGGTGGAGGCTGCAGCGAGCTGCATGATGGCAGGTGCCTGTAATCCCAGTTACTCAGGAAGCTGAGACAGGAGAATCACTTGAACCTGGGAGGTGGAGGCTGCAGCGAGCTGCATGATGGCAGGTGCCTGTAATCCCAGTTACTCAGGAGGCTGAGACAGGAGAATCACTTGAACCTGGGAGGTGGAGGCTGCAGTGAGCTGAGATTGTGCCACTGCACTCCAGCCTGGGGCAACACTGGGGTGACAGAGCAAGACTCTTGCCTCAAAAGAAAAAAAAAAAAAACAGCATTAAGATGCATTTCTGTCCAGCCCTCTGCCTCTCCCGAAGTGCCTGCTCTGGTGGGGCTCCCCTGGGTCTGACAGCTGGTAAGTGTGGACTAGCCCTCCTTCCTTGCAGGAGCCATCCCTGCCCAGGCCAGGGCAGCCACTGGCGAAGCCCCTAACCCAGCTGGACGGAGAGAACCCTCAGCATGCCCTGGACATCAACAAAGTGGTGAGTGACACATTGGAGAAGGGACAGGATGGGCGCCTGGGAGCCCTGCACGTCTTGTCCTTACCCAGCTGTGTTGGCAGATGCTGCGGCTTCTGGGGGACGGATCCCTGGAGTCCTGGCAGAGGCAGACCATGGGCACATACCTGGTGCGGCAGGGGCAGTGCCGGCCAGGGCTGCGGAATGAGCTCTTCAGCCAGCTGGTGGCCCAGCTATGGCAGAACCCAGACGAACAGCAGAGCCAGCGGGGCTGGGCCCTCATGGCTGTTCTGCTCAGCGCCTTTCCCCCACTGCCTGTCCTGCAGAAGCCGCTGCTCAAGTAAGGGGCCTGGAAGGTGGGGACCTGGCAGGTGGGGTCGCTGGATCACCCTGCCTCCACTGCAGCCTGTGCCTGCCCTGCAGGTTCGTGTCTGACCAGGCCCCCAGGGGCATGGCAGCGCTGTGCCAGCACAAGCTGCTGGGGGCCTTGGAGCAGTCGCAGTTGGCCCCAGGGGCCACTCGGGCCCACCCTCCAACCCAGCTGGAGTGGATGGCCGGATGGCGGCGAGGCCGCATGGCGCTGGACGTGTTCACCTTCAGCGGTGAGGGTTGCCTCTGGCTGACGCCTCCCAGGCCTGAAGTGGGGCCAGCCCTACCCCTTTGCCCTCCCTGGAACCCCTTCCTGCCCCAGCCTTCCTGCTGCCCTGTCCTCAGTGACCCTGTTCTCTCTCCCCTCTGTCCTGCTTTTGAAACCCTCATGGGGACAGCAGCCCCTTCCTGTCAGGGTGGACCCTGCTGTCCCTCACTCTTACCCCCGACCCCCGCGCCCCTATAGAGGAGTGCTACTCAGCCGAGGTGGAGTCCTGGACCACTGGGGAGCAGCTGGCTGGGTGGATCCTGCAGAGCAGGTATGGCGACCGGGGATGGGGGACAGTGTGGCCAAAGTGATCATTGTGCCCCCAGTCTCGGGGGGCAGGGAGGGGAGGTGCCCCGGGGTGGGCAGGGGCCAGACTGCAGATGGTGATGGGGAACCAGGAGCAGATTAGAAATGAGGGGCATGGGAGCTCCCACGGCCCAGATTCTAACTCAGTAGGTCAGAAAATAAATGCCCACACTGAAGCCCTTGTGGAAATGGCGGGCCGTGAGGTGAGGAGTAGTCCCCGCTGCCGAGACAACCTGGGTCCCGGACCAGGTGGTTCCAGGGCCACCCTCCCTTCCCCAGTCCTCCGCCTTGTGGTCCTTGCCCCTTCTGGATGGCCGCCTGCCTCACTGACTGCCCCTCTCCCACCTAGAGGTCTGGAGGTGCCTCCCCGGGGCTGGTCCGTGTCACTGCATTCCAGGGACACATGGCAGGACTTGGCTGGCTGCGACTTTGTGCTGGACCTGATCAGCCAGACTGAGGACCTGGGGGACCCAGCTGCTCCCCACAGCTACCCCATCACTCCTCTTGGCTCGTAGGTGCCACCCAGCACCCCTCTCCCTGGCCTGCTCCTGCTGGGGAACCCCACAGCCACCCTGCCACACCCAGGGGTTTATAGGAGCTGCCACAGGCCCAGCCCTCCCACCCGGCCTCCTCCCAACCATGGGGCGACCCCCACAGCAGCTTCTACCTCTTGCCCCAGCCTGGGTGACCCTCAGCTTTGGCCACCCCCTTAACTAGATCCTGTTTCCTGCAGAGCCGAGGCCATTCCCCTTGCCCCTAGCATCCAGGCCCCCTCACTGCCCCCAGGACCCCCTCCAGGTCCAGCTCCAACGCTGCCCAGTAGGGACCACACAGGTAAGGCTGCAGTGGGCACATGGACGTTGGCAGAGCACGGGAAGCCCCACGCCCCGGGCCGTGGCACCAACCCTCTCCCTGTCCTACAGGGGAGGTCCAGAGACCAGGGAGCCTGGATGGCTTCCTGGACCAGATCTTCCAGCCAGTGATGTCCTCCGGCCTCAGTGTGAGTCCAGTACAGCCCCTGCATAGCCCTGCCCCAACCCCCCGGGATCTCTGCTGCCCCTTCCATTTTTCTCAGGGCTCTCGCTCTGACCTGTGACCATTGTCCCTTCAGGATCTGGAACAAAGCTGGGCCGTGAGCAGCCGCATGAAGGGAGGGGGCGCCATTGGGCCCACACAGCAGGGCTACCCCATGGGTGAGTGAGGGGCTGATTCCTCACCCAGGGCCTCCGGGCCCGGCAGCATGGCAGGCATGGCCTGGGACCTCTCCGGCAGTGGCGATCGGTGCCCTGGCCAGCTCCCTGGTGCCTGATGCTCTTCTCTGTGCCTGGGGCTGGAGGGAGGTGGCATGTGGGTCGAGGCAGGGACTGACAGGGTGGGCGTGTTCCCTCAGTGTACCCAGGAATGATTCAGATGCCTGGATACCAGCCAGGCATGGTCCCTGCACCCATGCCCATGATGCCAGCAATGGGCACGGTCCCTGCCATGCCAGGTAAGGCTGGGCTGGGGGCACCAGAGTCCCTTCTCAGGAGAGCAGTCACCAGCTCTGGGACTGGAGGAGGGAGGGTCTTGCTAGGAGTCCCGAGTGCACAGTGGGAGGCGAGCTTTTGGCCATGGTGCCCACCGCTCTGGCCGCCTGCCGCCCTCACAGCCATGGTGGTGCCGCCGCAGCTGCCGCTTCCCAGCCTGGACTCAGGGCAGCTGCCCATCCAGCAGCAGACCTTCATCAACCAGCAGGCACTGATCCTGGTGAGCGCTGGCCGGGCCCTGGGGCTACCTGGTGGAGGGAGGTCTATGGCTTGGGGATGAGGATCTGAACCAGCTGCTCCTCCTGCTTCAGGCCCAGCAGATGACAGCTCAGGCCATGACCCTGTCCCTGGAGCAGCAGACGCAGCAGCGGCAGCGGCAGGCTCAGGCCTCCGAAGCTGCGTCCCAGGCCTCACCCTCAGCCATCACCTCCAAGCCCAGGAAGCCCCCCACACCCCTGGAGAAGCCACAGCATGACCTGGAATCAGAGGGTGGCTGCCTGAGGGTGAGGAGGTGACCGTGTCCTCAGGAAGGGGTGTGGGGTGGGGGCTGCAGGGGCAGGGGAGATGGGCAGGGTGAGTAGGCAAGCGCAGGGAAGAGGCTGCTGGCCCAGGACTGGGGACCCGAGGGGTGTGGCGAGTGTGGCACCCAGGCTAGCTAAGCTGCCGCTCACTTCTGCTCCTGCCAGGAGACCTCCGAGGAGGCTGAAGACAGGCCCTGTCGGCCCAAGAGCTTCCAGCAGAAACGGAACTATTTCCAGAAGATGGGTGAGGGCACTTGGGGCGGCAGGCCCCTGTAGAAACACGGCCAGTGCCCCTAGCCTGGGCCAGGGAGGGTGGGGTGTGCTCTGCTCCCCGGAGTTGGTGCGGCCCATCCAGGAGCCCAGCTGGGCTAGTGTGGTAACTTGGAAGGCCATCTGGACACTTGCAGGACAGCCGCAGATCACAGTGAGGACTGTGAAGCCTCCCGCCAAGGTCCAGATCCCCCAGGGGGAGGCGCAGGAGGAGGAGGAGGAGGAGGAGCACGAGGAGCAAGAAGTGGAAACAAGAGCAGGTTGTGGGGAGCTGGGCAGGGCCTGGGGCTCCTGTGGCTCTGCACAGCGTTTAACAGTCTTTCCTGTTTTCCTGGTCAGTGCCGTCCCCTCCTCCTCCCCCTATCATGAAGAAGCCATTGAAGCAAGGTGGGGCCAAAGCTGCAAAAGAGGCTGAGGCTGAGCCAGTCAAGGAGACAGCGGCCAAGGGCCGTGGCCAAGGGCCAGCCCAAGGCAGGGGGATCGTGGTGCGCAGCTCAGACCCCAAGTCCAAACGGCCACAACCCAGCAGGGAAATTGGCAACATCATCCGCATGTACCAGAGCCGCCCAGGCCCGGTGCCTGTGCCTGTGCAGCCATCCAGGTGGGCCCCCAGGGGGAGGTGGCCAGGGCTGTCCCGCTCCTCGGGGAATCACCCTATGAACTTAGTGACCTCTCGCTTCTCCCACGAGGCCTCCCAAAGCTTTCCCGAAGAAAATCAACCCCAAGGACGAGGCTTTGGCCAAGCTGGGTATCAATGGTATCCACTCGCCCCCGCCGGTGAGCGCCCCAGCCTGTCCCCCCAAGAGTGTGCGCTGCTGCACTGGGGAGCCCAAGGCTCTCTGGGGTGAACTTGGCCTTGTGCTGTGAATCAGCCCGTATGCTTTCTCTACATCCTCCCAGATGCTGTTCCCCAGCCCAGGAAAGGGCCCCCCGCCAGCTGTGGCTCCTCGACCCAAGGCCCCACTACAGCTTGGGCCCTCTAGCTCCATCAAGGAAAAGCAGGGGCCCCTTCTGGACCTGTTTGGCCAGAAGCTGCCCACTGCCCAGACACCCCCACCTCCACCAGCGCCACCACTGCCTCTGCCCGAGGACCCAGGGACTCTTTCAGCTGAGCGTCGTTGTAAGGAACCACACTTCCCCTGCACCATGGGCTTCGCTGGGGCAGAGGCAGGGTTCGCACAGACTCTCGGTGCCCGAGGCTGAAGGCATTTTGGTGTGGCTGAGGCCAGCTGTTTGGGCTTCTGGACTTTGGAGCCATATGTAGCTGAGGAGTCCCAGCTTCCGTGTTCCCACCCAGGGCAGGGCCTGGGCATCTTTGGGGCTGTCACTGAGAGGCTGTCACACACAGGGTGTTGTCCTTGACACATACCCGACAGCTCTGTGGAGGAGCCAGTGGCATCACACACAGGGTGTTACCCCTGACACATACCCGACAGCTCTGTGAGGAAGTTGGTGGCCCTGGCTGACGTGGTCATAGAGGGCCCACGAGTCTCAGGGACTCCAGGGAAAGTTTAGGGCCAGAAATGGAGGCAGGAGATGGTGCCGTGGAAGGAGTAAGGCAGCTGGAGGTTGAGAGAGCCGGGCCCTTGGCGGGTTCTTGGGGACGAAGATCTTCCCTCCCGTGCCCCCATCACTCTGGCTCTGAAGCCCCTCGCTGAGGCGCCTCACCCCTTCCTCTCTGCCAGGCTTGACACAGCCCATGGAGGACCAGGGAGTTTCCACCCAGCTACTCGCGCCCTCTGGCAGCGTGTGCTTCTCCTACACTGGCAAGCCCTGGAAGTTGTTCCTACGCAAGGAGGTGGGCATGAGGGTGGGGCCTTGGCCTAGCCTTTTTGGGCTGGCAGGGAGGTGGCAGGCTTTGTGTGTCCCAGTCTGGGACCCCAGCATCCCCTCCCCACAGCCCACCATCTCAAGGCTGATTTTCCAGGCCTGGGAGGGCAGAGGCTGGCTAGGCAGAGGCACCAGACCCACCGATCTTTGCCGTTCTGTGCCCTCCTCCAGGTGTTCTACCCACGGGAGAACTTGAGCCATCCCTACTACCTGCGGCTGCTCTGTGAGCAGGTGAGAGCTGGCCCACCTGCCAGCCTGAGCCATCTGCAGAGATAGCATCCCTGGTGCTCTTTGTGTAATGGCTGGGCCAGGTTAACACCATGTAGGGCATGTTGGCAGCCAGCACTAGGGGGCACTTCTGTGTGCCCAGCCCTGCCTTCATTGAATCTTCACAACATCACTAAGAAGTAGGGACCATGGCCAGGCGCGGTGCTCACGCCTGTAATCCCAGCACTTTGGGAGGCCAAGGCGGGTGGATCACGAGGTCAGGAGTTCGGTACCAGCCTGGCCACCATGGTGAAACTCCATCTCTACCAAAAATACAAAAATTAGGCATGATGGTGCACACCTGTAATCCCAGCTACTTGGGAGGCTGAGGCAGAATTGCTTGAACCCGGGAGACAGAGGTTGTAGTGAACCGAGATTGTGCCACTGGAGTGCAACCGAGACTGCACTCCAGCCTGGGTGACAGAGCGAGACTGTGTCTCAACAACAACAACAACAACAACAAGTAGGGACCATTATTCACATAGTTTTATAGATAAAGATTAAAAGCAAAGTGTGTACAGTGCACAACACGGGCTCTAGCACACAGTAGGTACTTAATAAATGGTTGTACTTTGCCACCTCTGAACGCTCCCAGGAGTGAGCCTCTGTTCCCCCAAATTCTGCAGTAGCAGCCGCCCCCTGCCCCGAACAATCATACACCTGGGCTGACCCAGAGGCAGTTACCATGGGGTCTCTGGGCAGTGCGTGAAAAGGGAGGGCTGGCAGTTGCAGGGGAGGGGACATGTGAGACGTGTGAATGGAGGTGGCCCAAGCCCTCCGTCCCTCCCTGCCCCACCTAGGCCTTCTGCTTAGCATACAGGCCACGGAGGCCAGGGCGCCCTCCGTCGGCCTCCCCAGCTTTTCCTTCATGCATGTTGATGGCTGCTCTGGGGGTGGGCTCTGTCTCAGGACCCAGTGGTGACTACCTAGCTCTGCCCCCAGATCCTGCGGGACACCTTCTCCGAGTCCTGTATCCGGATTTCCCAGGATGAGCGGCGGAAAATGAAAGACCTGCTGGGTATGGGTCCAGGGACCGTGGAGTTGGGAGCTTCAGTGCTGGGGGCTGCGCCTGCCCTGAAGGAGGGAGCAGCATGGCAGCAAACTCTAGAGCCCCCTCTGTGTGAGCAGAGGACAGCCCGGGTCCTTCCTGCCCACAGGAGACTTGGAGGTGGACCTGGGTTCTCTCACCACCACTGAAGACGGCATCAAGAAGCGCATCGTGGTGGCTGCTCGGGACAACTGGGCCAATTACTTCTCCCGCTTCTTTCCTGTCTCGGTCAGTGGCGCTGGGGTGGGGAGTTGGGATGCCAGGCCCCCGGCCTGGATCGTGGGGTGCATGGGCACGGACCCTCCACAAGCAGGAGAGCTGGGGGGCAGGCTCCAGGGGAAGCACAAAGCCCAGCCACCAGCCCTGGGCAGCTCCAGGGCGTCTGGGGCAGTAGCAGGACCCAGGAGCCTGCCTGAGACCCACCACTTTCCTGTAGGGTGAGAGTGGCAGCGACGTGCAGCTGCTAGCCGTGTCCCACCGCGGGCTGCGACTGCTCAAGGTGACCCAAGCCTCCAGCCTCCGCCCCGACCAGCTGAAGATTCTCTGCTCATACAGGTGCGCTGGCCCACGACCCTGGGCTAGAGGTGGGGGCAGGTGGCAAGGTGACCCCAGCTCATGCCCGGCCCCTGCGCAGCTTCGCGGAGGTGCTGGGTGTGGAGTGCCGGGGCAGCTCCACCCTGCAGCTGTCGTTGAAGAGCGAGGAGCTGGTGTTGCACACAGCCCGGGCAAGGGCCATCGAGGCGCTGGTTAAGCTGTTCCTCAGTGAGCTTAAGAAGGCAAGTGTGGGGTGCGGGTTGGGAGGCCGGGCGGGCAGCCCTCACCAATGCTGCATCTCCCCATGTCCGTCTTCCCTGTGGGGGCAGGGGCTGGGGGTTTGGGCTAAATCCCTGGAAGTCTGGGGTGCTAGGTGGAGGGGGAGGCCAGCAGGGGGAGCAGGTGGGAAGGCAAGGACAGGGAGGCGCAGGCAGGCTCCCTGCTCCAGGCCCTCACCCGTTTGCCCGCAGGACTCTGGCTATGTCATCGCCCTGCGCAGCTACATCACTGACAACTGCAGCCTCCTCAGCTTCCACCGTGGGGACCTCATCAAGCTGCTGCCGGTGGCCACCCTGGAGCCAGGTATCGCCAGAGGCCGGCAGGGGCTCACACAGGGAGGGCATCCACTTGGCAGAGGCTGCCTAGGGGCGGAGGGTCCGGTGGGTGAGCCACATCTCTGGGTGCCTTCCAGGCTGGCAGTTTGGCTCTGCTGGGGGCCGTTCCGGACTCTTTCCTGCCGACATAGTGCAGCCGGCTGCCGCTCCCGACTTTTCCTTCTCCAAGGAGCAGAGGAGTGGCTGGCACAAGGGTCAGCTGTCCAACGGGGAACCAGGGCTGGCTCGGTGGGACAGGGCCTCAGAGGTGAGGAAGATAGCAGAAGGAGAACCACAGGCAAGGCCTGCCTGAGACTGAGGAAGGAAAGGGGTTTGACCGCCCCCGAGGCTGCCATGCAGTGGGACCACCCTGCTGTCCGCCTCCTGTGGCTGCCCCTCTGCCCCCTCCTGGTGGCTCGCCTTGTCTCTCCAGCAAGACTGTGCACTCCTTACAGGCAGGGCAGGGCAGGGCTGGGCTGGGCGCTGCTCTTGGGTCCCGTGTGGCACTTAGTTCAATGCTGCCCTAGCAGATGCTTAATAAACAGCTCTTCACTTTCCTGGCTTCTGGTCTTGCTCCTTTGGTGTCTGGCTGGAGAGGGATGGGGCTGGGGCAGGACCCCTAGGACAGGGCACTGGACACTCAGGTGGCACCAGGTTTCTTGTGCTCCCAGCGCCCTGCCCACCCGTGGAGCCAGGCACACAGTGACGACTCGGAGGCCACCAGCCTGCCCTCCTCTGTGTCCTATGCCTCTCTGTCCACCGACTCCCACAACTACACCATGCGGGAATTCGCCCTGCGTTACTTCCGGAAGTCCCAGGCCTTGTGAGTGCACTGGGCCGACCCCTGTGCCTCTCTATCCTCAGTCTTCCCAAGAGGGAGCGCCCTGCTCTGAACCACTGGGCTGTGCTCTTAGCCCAGCCTGGCTGGCTGGGATGAGGGCAGGAGGGCCAAACAAGCTGGGCTGTCTCCCCCTGCCCCCCACAGGCTGGGCCAGACAGATGGAGGTGCCACAGGGAAGGACACAGACAGCCTGGTGCAGTACACCAAGGTGGGGGAGAGGCAGGGAGGGATCTGGCCGGTGGATCTGCCCTCTGACCCCCGCATCCCCCACACCCATGGCCTCCTCTCTTTGGCCACAGGCTCCCATTCAGGAGTCGCTCCTCACCCTCAGTGATGACGTGAACAAGCTGGCTGTGGCCAGCTTCCTGGGTGAGTGGCCATGGGCATCCTGGGTCCCCGTGTCTGCAGTGCCATGGACCTGGGTGTCTGGTCCCTTTATCTCCTTGAGCTCTGCCTGGCTCCATCCCAGTCTGCCAACTCCAGGAAGCTCCCTGGTGGTTCCTGGACTCCAGGGCCCTCACCGCCTACTACTCCCACCCAAGGCTTGTGGGTTGTGTGGAGTCTGGGGTTGGAAGGCAGTCCATGGGTCCAGAGGATGCTATGTGCTGTGTGGGGCCTCGGGTACCCAGGAGCCTCAGTTTCCCCATGAGTCGAACTGTAACCAGCTGCCCTGGCTGGCATCCATGCATTTTGAGAGTGAGGCATCAGATGGCAGGTGAAGGCCCTGCACAGCAACAGCATGAGCCGGGCCAGCCCCAGCACAGCCCCAGCTATGTGCCCTGCTTCTTATCCTGCCTGCAGCCCTGATGCGGTTTATGGGTGACCAGTCCAAGCCCCGGGGCAAGGATGAGATGGATCTGCTCTATGAACTGCTAAAGGTAAGCCTGAGCTGTGTGACCCCCAGCACCTGTGCCTGTCTTCCTGTCTGGGCCTGAAGGAGATCCCCTTCTCTTGGTCACTGTCCTTCATATCATTCCAAAGTATTTACTGAGCACCCATTGCGTGCAGGGGGCGTGGCTGTGAAGCCAGCAGGCTAAGTCTCTGCAGTGCTTACGATAACTTATGTGTCTGGGAGTGAGAGGTCACTGGAGAGTAAGAATGCAGGGAAGGGGCTGCAGTGGAGAAGGCTTTGTGGCAGGAGCCTTCCTACAGGGAGGGAAGGAGTGAGCACGGGGTGACACAGAAGGGCAGGCAACAGTTCAGATGTGGTGGGAAGCCTCGGCATCATCATGCACCAGCAAGGCCAGTGTGGCTGAGCCTCGTGAGCAGCACAGAGAACAGAGGAGGACGGGGAGCAGACGGTGGGTCCAGGCCACCACAGGCCTTGTAGCCATCATTGGCTTCTGATTGTTGGAAAGATGGGAAACCACCAAGAGGATTCTGGAGAAAGACTCGGCTTACATTTCACAGGGTCACTCGGCTGTTGTTTGAGATTCTGGGGGTCTAAGTTTAAAAGCAAAAGGAAGTTATCGCAGTGGTCCCAGGTGAGGGATGGTGCTGGCAGCAAGGGAGAAGCAGAAGATTCAGAGCCAGCAGAGTGTGCTGATCAATCGCATGTGGGCTACGGGAAGGAGGACAACTACTGTCTTCAAGGAGCAGGTCTTGGCTGGTGGAGGAATCTGTTTCGAACACGTGAAGTCTGAAATCCCAGACTTCCCAGTGGAGGAGTCCGGGGTTCAAGGGAGAAGGCTGGAGGCAGGCACCTCATCAGATGGAAGCAGCTGAGGCCACAGGGAGAGGGGCAGACAGAGAGAGGTTCAAGGGCACGGCACTGCTCAGAGGTCAAGGAGTTAAGGTGAAGCCAGCAGAGATGACTAAGAGATCAGAGAAGCAGGGGCTGGACATGTGGCTCACGCCTGTAATCCCAGCACTCTGGGAGGCCGAGGTGGGTGGATCACCTGAGGTAGTTCTAGACCAACCTGGTCAACATGGTGAAACCCCGTCTCTACCAAAATCACAAAAATTAGCTGGGCGTGGTGGAGCACTCCTGTAATACTCAGAAGGTTGAGGCAGGAGAATTGCTTGAACCCAGGAGGGTGGAGGTTGCAGTGAGCTGAGATGGCACCACTGCACTTCAGCCTGGGCGACAGAGCAAGACTGTCTCAAAAAATAAAATAAATCAATGAAAAGGCCAGGCACGGAGGCCCACACCTGTAACCCCAGCACTTTGGAGGCCAAGGCGGGCAGATCATCTGAGGTCAGAGATTAAACCTGGCCAACATATGAAACCCCATCTCTGCTAAAAATAGCCAGGTGTGGTGGTGCGTGCCTATAGTACCCGGGAGGCTGAGGCGGGGAATTGCTTGAACCTGGGAAACAGATTGCAGTGAGCCGAGATCACGCCATCGCATTCCAGCCTGCGTGACAGAGGGAGACAGGGAAGCAGCGAAGAAAGTGACTGAGTAGCCAGTGCAGTGATGCTCTTAAGCTGAGGGAGACATCTTGACCCAGCCCCCGCCCATGGCCTAGCAGGATTTCTCCAGGGCTTCAGACCCCAGGCTCACCGCTCCCATCCCTCACCCCACCTGGCCTTCCTATCCCCACAGCTGTGCCAGGAGGAGAAGCTGAGGGATGAGATTTACTGCCAGGTTATCAAGCAGGTCACAGGACATCCCCGGCCGTGAGTGGGGACCGGTGGGGTGGAGAGGCTTCTGGGGGCAGCTGGGCACCGTGGCCTGGCCAGGCTGAAGCCCGAGCTCTCTGCCCTGCAGGGAACACTGCACTCGAGGCTGGAGCTTCCTCAGCCTTCTCACAGGCTGCTTCTCTCCGTCGACCAGGCTGATGCCCTACCTGACCAAGTTCCTGCAGGATTCAGGCCCCAGCCAAGGTGCCCGTGGGAGGGGAAGATGGAGGAGGGGCAGGGGTTTCTAGGACTGGGAACTTGGAGGGCTTGGGGAGGCCTGGCCACCTCATAACCCCAGCCTGGCTCCTCTGCAGAGCTGGCCCGGAGCAGCCAGGAGCACCTCCAGCGCACAGTCAAATATGGGGGGCGCCGGTGGATGCCCCCACCGGGTGAAATGAAGGCTTTCCTGGTACTGGGGGTGGCGGATGGGCATTGTGGGACACCCTGGGGTGGGGGGGTGTCCCCCACAGGAGACCACTGGCCGACTGACCCTGCAACCTGCCTTGGCAGAAAGGACAAGCCACTCGCCAGCTTCTTATTCACCTGCCAGGGGGTGTGGATTACAGGACGAATATCCATACTTTCACGGTGAGCTTGGGGGCCACCAAGGGAGGCGGCCTTGGGCATCAGTTCTGGGCCCCCCAGCGTCCCTCCCCCTCATCACAGCCTGTCCACATGCCCAGGTGGCAGCAGAAGTGCAGGAAGAGCTGTGCCAGCAAATGGGCATCACAGAGCCTCAGGAAGTGCAGGAATTCGCCCTCTTCCTCATCAAAGAGAAGGGTGAGCTTGGGGACGGAGCCTCACTGTGGGGCCACTCCTCCGCCCGGGGGTGAGGTGGTTTGGTTTCTGCTGGGGTGGCAGGGTGGGGTGTGCGTGGTCTGAGCAGCGGTGGACCTGGGCTCCCCATGCAGGCAAGCTGGTGCGGCCCCTGCGGCCTGCTGAATACCTCAACAGCGTGGCAGTGGACCAGGACGTGAGCCTGCACAGCCGGCGGCTCAGCTGGGAGACGCCACTGCACTTCGATAACTCCATCTACATCAGCACCCACTACAGCCAGGTCAGCCTGCCTGCCTCCCAGCCGCTGCTGCAGTTTGAGGGCGCGGCTTCCTGCCTGGGCGACTTCCAAGCCCCCCCTCCCCACAAGGGTGTGGGTCTGTGGTGGCTGGGGGGTGACGGTAGCAAAACTAGGCTTGAGCCCCTAGAGCCACCAACTGATGGGGCTTTGGGCCACCTCTGCCCTCCTCACCATGCTCCCCGCACAGGTGCTGCGCGACTACCTCCAGGGGAAGCTGCCGGTCAGCGCCAAGGCGGACACGCAGCTCGCCAGGCTGGCCGCCCTGCAGCACCTCAGCAAGGCCAACAGGAACACCCCCTCAGAGTGAGTGGGGGCACCTCCCACCCCTAAGCCCCTCCCCTTCTCCAAGGTCAAGGCCATTTGACTGGTACCCTTCCTGGCCCTAACTGGACTGGCCCAGAGCAGTGGGGCCTGGTGGACATCTGTCCTCTCCACCCCACCGGGAGCTCCTCTGGTTCAGGGCCCTCACCTCATTTATGTGTATGGATCCCTAGTCTTGCCCACAATAGGCACTGGTTCAGTTATTTGGCACATTCTGTATGCCCACCCCTGTACCAGGTGGTCAGGGGCCAAACTGACCCCGGCCCCGCATCCTAGGCAGGACCTGCTAGCTTATGTGCCACAGCAGCTGCAACGGCAGGTGAACACAGCCTCCATCAAGAACCTGATGGATCAGGAGCTGAGACAGCTGGGAGGACACAGCCCCCAGGAAGCACAGATCAGCTTCATTGGTGGGTCTGGGGCTAGGGACCGCTGGGCTGGGGGCTGGAGGCCAAGAGGGAAGGAATGCAGGTAGAGGGGCGAGGAAGGGTCTGCACCTGCCCTGTCCCTCTCAGCTGACCTGAGGGGCAAAGCAGTGCAGGTTCCAGGGCCCTAGCAGTCAGAATTCCTGCCTGCACCCTCTCCACCTGCAGAGGCCGTGAGCCAGCTGCCCCTCTTCGGCTATACCGTCTACATAGCGCTGAGAGCGAGCATGCAGGCCCTGTCGGGACCCGCTCTCCTGGGGCTCAGTCGCCAGCATCTCATCCTCATGGATCCCAGCTCCCAGGTGGGCAGCGCTCTTGCCCCAGCTCTGGCCTAGGGACCCTTGGGCCATTCCATCACCCACAGTGACCCCTCCCTGGAGAGGAGACCAGCCCTGCTCTCTGCTGCCCCCAGAATCTGTACTGTCGCATTGCCCTGACGAGCCTGCAGCGGCTCCACCTGCTAAGCCCACTGGAGGAGACGGGGCCCCCTGGCCTGGAACTCAACTATGGCACAGCTGACAACCCCCAGACCCTCTGGTTTGAGCTGCCACAGGTGAGCGGCCAGGCCTCTGGCCACCTTGGGAAGGTGGATGTGAGGGCCTCGCCCCGGCATGGCATGCAGTGGGAGCCCAGGCCCAGGCCGATGCCCACTGCTCCGGATGCTGTGGGCCGGGGCAGAGGCGAGGGGCTGGTTGGGGAGCCCTCTTGTAACAGGCCTTTCTCTGGGCAGGCCCAGGAGCTGCTATACACCACTGTCTTCCTGATAGACAGCAATGCCTCTTGCACTGAGTGGCCCAGCGTCAACTGAGAGGAGCGTAGGCCAGGGAGAGACGAGGGTGAGGCCTCCCCTGGCCCAAGTCTCACCCAGATGGTCTGCCTTGGATGCTATCAGATCACTGTTCCAGAACCTGCCACAGCACAGCCCAGCCGGCCCACAGGCAGGCCATGAGGCAGGGGCTGCTATCATGTCACCAACAGGCAAAGAAAACAGCCAGACCCCCTCCAGGATGGCCTGGGCCCAAAGAGGGCTGCAGGAACTCGCCTGGGGAATCTGAGGTTGCCCAGGCTGAGGGAGACGCCCACCGGCCCCAGGCTCCGCCCAGGCCCCACATTAGCACAATCCCAGGCATGGGAGAAACAGCTGCTGAGGAAATAAAACTCCCCGGAGAAAAGGGCTGTGTGCACGAGTGCATGCGCCACCACACGACTTTATTCCTCTCCCAAACACCTCGTCAGGCCTGGCCTTCCTGAGCAGGAGCTGAGCAGAAACGGGGCCTGGCTGCCTCTCCTCTGCCACAGCTCTGACCTGGGCAAGGCTGGAAGCTGGCATCGTAATGGATGGGGAGCGGGTGGAGGACCTGAGGTTCCCCTGAATAGGTCCCAATACCTTGGACAGGTGGGCCTTGTCCTGACTTAAAACTTGGGGAGGGGCCACTCTTCCTTCGCCGCCTTCTGGCAGCAGCTCCACCATCCTCCACCTTCTGTCCGGGCATGTGTCCTAGAAAACCCAGCCATGAGGGCCAGGAGAGGCAGGAGGCTCTGAGAAGGGTCTATAGGCTTTGCAAGCAGAAAGAAAGGTGGGCTGACCTCTGACCTGGAGTCAGGGGGTGTCTGGGGTCATCCCCAAAGCCAAGTATGGTTGGAAGGGAGAAGGACTGAGAAAAGGCGATGGCACTGGCATCAGCAGGCGAGGCCCAGGCTGGCCCATGCTAGAATCTGGTGGAGGACGCGGGCCTTGCCCAGCCACCAGTTGGTCATCTCTGGGGGTCACACAGGCTGTGCCAGTCAGCTTCGCTCTCACACCGAGCTCGGCCATGGAAGAAGTGCCTGATGAGGTTCTGGGCCTCTTCTTTCACTACAGATTCAGGGTGGGGGCATGAGGTGAGTGTCCGCCTCCTCCCTGTAGACCACCCTCCCAAGTACCTCCTGGCCCCGGCAATGCCAGCGCTCACCGCTCCTTCCAGGAGAGGTCTTCTGAGTCAGCAAGTGTGAGAGGTGGCGGGCAAAGCCTTTAAACAACTCCTGGAAGGGAGAGGGAGAAGAGAAGCAGAGAGCAGGACCCTGCCCTGACCCCAGAGCGACCCACAGCCACGACCCGATGGCAAGGCAGGCCCCAGGGAGGACGGGCGCGGGACTGGCCCTGGCCCAGCCTGCTCTGGCCCACCGTGTTCTGGGGCTCACACTCCCTGCCTCCCGTCCCCACTACACCCACATTCCCCAGGCCTGGGAGAAGGCAGAGTCCACCCACTCCCCCTACCTTGGAAGCAAACTTGCCCTCCTTGTAGAAAGGGGTCAAGCACTTGACCACAACATTTGCAGCCTCCTTCAAGGAGATGCCAGGAGCTGAGAGCTGACAGGGGTCTTGAGCTATGGGATTCAAGGTGCCCTGATCGCTGGCCGAGACGCTGCCCTTGACCTCGGCTAAGACGGAGGGCTTGGCTGAGGGGCGCAGTCTCTTCTGAGGCTGGCTCTCTGGGTTCTCCTGAGAAGGGCCACAGCAGAGGGTCATTCTTGAGTTCCCTTCCACTGACCTGCTCCCCTCCTCCAAAGACTAGGCCCCCACACCAGCCGCCCCCACACCAGCCCAGCCCATCTGCCGCCGGGTATGGAAAGAAGCACTGATTTTCCCTGACCCCTTGACCAGGGCACAACAGCTCCTGGCCTCGCCCACAGCCCTTCTCTCCTTCCCAACGGCCTCATCCCTGCCGGCACCTGCTGCGATGGAGGCCGCTTGCCCTTCCATGTGTCCTTTGCAGGGGTGGGCTGGACTTCAGGGGTGCCCTGACCGCTGGGCAGGCGGGTGCTGGTGGAGAAGAGCAGGCATCACAGCTCTGGGTCCCAGCGGCTCCCTCAGCCTAGGAGGCCTAGGAGGGCCCATCTTACGGATGAGCTCCGAGCTTCAGACGCCCAGTGAGCAAAGGGGATGCTGCCATGTGGCTTCCAGAAGATTCTATGACTACCTCTACCCTTACCTTGGCCTCTCCCTGAGGCACTCTTCAGTCTGGGGAGGGGCAGGCAAACGTCCCCCGGCTCCATCTTCCTCCCCTGTGTATTTCTCTGGGGCCATCAGTGGTCCCTGAACCCCCTCACGGGAGGGGCAGGCACCTTCTGCCTCTGGGGCTGATGCCAGCGGCACTGGGCTTTCCACCCTTCGGCAGAAGAAGCGGGCGATGCTCTGAGAATCCTTGTGGGCTGCTGCGGCCAGGAGCTGCTGTTTCTTGCTAGCCCGGCCCCTGGCAAGGGAACTGCCCCCAGAGGAACTTTTTGCCTTCTTCTCAGGGGAGGGCCCCCCACAGTGAGCGCTGCCTCCAGGGACCTCCCCTCTGGGCCCAGGGAGGGGCTCACTCCTGTCCTCATCCAAGAGGCCACAGGGCCGGCTCGGGGGCTCGCGCTCGCCTCCCCGCTTGCGCTGGGGGGCTTGCTCCCTGATCCGAGTCGTCTCCATCAGTTCCGTGGCCGTCTGGAACGGGCGGGAGCCTTTGGGGAAACCAGCTCCCACCCGCTTGGGTTTGAGCTGTAAATGTGAGCAGGAGGAGAGGAGGTTCAGCCCACCAGGCCTCCTCGAGGGCTCCGCTGGCTGGACCAGTCGCTCACATTGGGCCGGGGCTCTCAGGAGTGTGGGAGGGAAGAGGCAGGCAGGACCCTGCTGGGAAGCCAGGCCATGGCAAGAGGTGCACCCGAGGACAGAGGGAAGTGGAGCCTTTCCTGGTCACAGGTCTGGAGGCCACTGGGCCACAGCTCACCGAGTACACATGGGAGGCCGGTGGGATGTCATACTCATTGGGCTCGGGGGGCTCAGCTTGGGCACTGCAGCTCTTGGCACTGCCTCCCACGTCATAGGGCTGCCCATCCTTGGAGGCTCTGTGGATATCGGCCACCTGGGCAGGGATGGGCAGGGAGGCTGTGGTACCCGCCAGCTCCTCCTGACATGCCCTACCCAGCCCTCCTTTTCCACTAGGCACTAGAAGTGGGTTTCTGTGGCCAGTGGCTGCAGACAACTAACCACTGGGCAAGTTTTAGGCCTCCCATCCTCACAGGGTTGGCTAAAAACACCTCCGGCTAATGGAGAATGGAGCTCTGCCCCCATAAACTGTCTCTGGGGTAGGCTGGGGAGGGTGTGTTCTGGGGTGCCCGTGCCCGGAGAGCTGGCAGACAGCTTCTGCCTCAGAGCATGGAGAGGCCCTTGCAACGACCCTTGGTCCGCCTGCACCAGGCTCACCTTCTTCAGCACGCTGGCCTTGTACAGGTTGGCCACCTTAGCATTCCGGAATGTCTCATGTTCCAGCGCCACGGCCTTGGCCCGGAGGTCAGCTCTGTGGGTGCAAGGTAACAGGCACAAGGTATCAGGTGGGCCCGGGCTTCTCCCTGCCAAGCTCCTGTGGGACTTGAGGCCTCGTGGGGTAGGCCTTGGGCACAGGGATTCTGACTAGGACTCTCTGGGCACCCTGTGGTTTACTGTCCCTCAGCAGCTGTTGGCAGCACCTAAGTTGCAGCCATGCCTGGCCCTGGTGGGGTTTAGGTGCAGTCCCCTGGAGTAGGAGAGGTACAATCTGGGGAGAGGCGGCCCAAACAGGCCAGGGTTGATAGGGTCCTGCAGTCTCCAAGGGAATGAGAGCTTGGAGGGCTCCTCTGCCCAGTGACCGTGGAACTCACTCATCAGTGGTACATGTGGACTGGCGGTTATTGCTCAGCGCCTCCTCCAGAAGCCCCAGACAGTGTTCCCGTGCCTGGCACAGGAGAGTAAGATTGGTCACACGGCCTCGAGGCTGGGGGAGGGCCCTGGGGGGTGTCTGAGGAGCTGCCTGTCTCTTACCTTCACAGTCAGCCTGGGGATCCTCCTGCTACAAGCCTCTTTCAGGGGACAGTTCTCATCTGTGGGGGGGGAGGTCCTTGGTCCTTTCATTCCACCTTCTGCGCTCTGAGGTCCCCCACACCCCAGATGAGAATCCTCCTTCCATGCCCCGGGAAGAGCCCACAAGCCTCTAGGAACATTTTTGTACTGACCTGGGGGTACAAATTCTTCTATCTTGGGGTCTTTGCCCTGGAGGACAACATGAAGGGTCCATGAGGCATCCTGCCCTGCCACAGGACAGTCCCATCCAGCACCGGAGAAGGGGCTGAGAGGTGCGAGCAGGGGGCCACCAGGGGCCCCGCAGAAGCCACCGAGCACCTCCCCTCACCTTGCGCAGCTGCATCTGCTTCTGATAGAAGAGGTTCCACTCCCGCTTGTGGGCCTCATCTCTGCCTTCATCCCCGCTGCCTCCAGAACCTTCATCGTACCTAGGGACAGGCCAGGCATAAGTGGGCCTGGCCTGGACTCTGCCCTCCCCATGTGTGCTGCTGCTAGGACGGCAATGTCCCTGATGTCCTACCAGCTCAAGGGGGGATTGCAGCATCGTAGCACCTCTGGTCTGGCCTTAGCGCCAAGGGAATGCTGGACGATTCCAGTGGGTTAGAGTCCCTGGCTTCTTGGCCCCTTACCTGCTGAAGCCCCCGTAGCCCTTGCGGCCTCCCTCATATAGCTCAGGGTCAAAGCCATTCCCCTGGGAGGGCCCGATGCAGGTCTTGCTCCAACTGCTGCTGCGCTCCAAGGCCTCCAGCTGCCTCCGCACGGCCATGGGGTTCTGGCAGTGGTCGCAGCCTTTGGCGCAGGCAGGCGGCGCATCCCCGAAGTACTTGGCAATGGCAGCATGGCGGCACCTGGAGCAGGAAGCACCGCAGAGGTGAGGGGCAGAGAGCCCAGCTGGCTGGCGTCTGTTCACCCGAGCCCTAATCGCTGGCCGAGCGAGCACTGCCGTGTCTGGCACCATGCCAGGAGCCCCACACCCCCCCATCTCATCCAAGCCGTACTGGGCATCGTTTGGCTCTGCCCACTACACAGATGAGGACAATGAGGTGAACAAACTTTCCTAAGGTCACGCAACACATGGGGGTCTCCCGGGAAGCAGGATATGAACCCCACTCTGTCCAGTTACTCCTCTGCTCCTCCCCTCTGTCCTCTGGCAATGGGATGTACTGCACAGAGTTCAGACTCTGGGTGCAGATGCTGGCTCTGCCATGAAGGCTGTCTTTTGGGTGACACATTTCACTTCCTAAAGCCCATGCATTCCCATCAGTAAGATGGTGCAGGCCGGGCGCGGTGGCTCAAGCCTGTAATCCCAGCACTTTGGGAGGCCGAGACGGGTGGATCACGAGGTCAGGAGATCGAGACCATCCTGGCTAACCCGGTGAAACCCCGTCTCTACTAAAAAATACAAAAAACTAGCCGGGCGAGGTGGCGGGCGCCTGTAGTCCCAGCTACTCGGGAGGCTGAGGCAGGAGAATGGCGTGAACCTGGGAGGCGGAGCTTGCAGTGAGCTGAGATCCGGCCACTGCACTCCAGCCTGGGCGACAGAGCGAGACTCTGTCTCAAGAAAAAAAAAAAAAAAGATGGTGCAGCAAGGCAGCGACCTCACGGACTGAGTGAACATGGCTGAGATGTCTGAAGTGTATTACAGTGTAGTCACACCCCATGGAATGACTGCATAGCCAACGGTGGTCCCCTAAGATTCTAACACTGTATTTCTACTGTACCTTTTCTATGCTTATGTGTGCTTAGATATGTGAATACCACCGTGTTACAACTGCATATGGTACTTGGGACAGTAACATGATGTACAGGTTTGTGGTCTAGGAGCAACAAGCTGTCCCACATGGCCTGGGTGTGTAGGAGGCTATGCCACTTAATGTTTTTTTTCCTTCTCTTCCCTGGAATCGCCATTTGATTTGTTTAAGTATACCTGTGACTGTGCAATGACAAGTTAAATTTCTCAAAACTTATTTGCATTGCTAAGGCAGGCATGACGGTGTAGTAATATGTCCCATCATCAACCTCTGAGGGTGTCCCAGGTGGGGCCTTTAGCCAGGGAGATGCAGCCTTGCCTGGAGTCCTCCTCTTGTCTTCCTCTGTCTCAACCCTGCTGCAGCCCTCCTGGGGTGAGTGGCCTCTGCCCATGCTGGGAGCAGGGAGCAGCCTCTGGCTGGCCCACGAGGCTCTGTCGCATCTCTGTTCCCTATGCATGGGGGTGGCTGTCGACCCTTGGGGCAGGTGCAGAGGCTGCAAGAGGGGCCATAGCTCTCTCAGGCTCCTTACAAACAGCCATTCCTGCCCCCAGGAACGTGGCACAGGGTAGGGAAGCCCAAGAGGAGATGCTGGAACAGAGGCAGGGCTGTCTGGGGTGCCACATCCCAGGGACGAGAATAGCTGGTGTTAACTGCTGTAACTAGAACTCCTCCCAGTGTGAGCACTGCTGGGGCTGCAAGAAGCCCTTTGAGGGGCTGCGACCCCAAGGCGCAGGCTCAAAGATCCAAGGCTGATTGTAACACCCCCCTAAGGAAGCAGGGCCTGGCTGACTCCTTTAGCTGAGTGAACGCAGCTCTGAAGCCTGACCTGGGCTGGAACAGCCGAGGCGGCCACCAGAGGGTGCTCCTGCCCCCGCTCTGCTCCAAAGAGTAAATACGACAAACGGTCCATCCCCAGGAGTCCGTGCGTCTGCACAGCGGCCGCCTGTCCAGCCTTCTGGGAGGCTCTGGCATCCAAGCGGTGTGACCACATGGCTGGCTTCCTCCCCCTGCCCTCCCCAAGCCCTGACTCACTGGGGTTTTGTGCTCGGACTCAAAGAGCTCCATTGACAGTGGGGCTGGGGTCAGTTTCTCTCCACACAGCCTGGCCTGCTGGGTGGCACAACCAGGCAAATGTCACAGGGCCCGGCCCCTGCACTCTGGAGCCCTGCCCTGACAGCTGGGCCAGGAGTGCGGTCACAGCCCCGGCAGAAGGCCCTCACCTCACGAGGAACATGAGATGCCTTGCCGGGCGGGCAGGCCACTCCCGGGTCACTCAGGATTCCAAGTTCTCCCCCAAGACGCCTTCAGACGCTGAGTGGTACAAGGGCCTCCCCAGGGACTGGCTGCAAAGCCTCCAGCTCGGCTTGGGAGGGCACCAGCTCCCCACTGTTTACTGTTGTTCCTGAGAGGCCAGAGGGAGGGGCCAGCCAGGGAGTGGCCAGAGGGTCAGAAGGGGTGGCCTTCCCGCGGGCAGGGTGGGTGCCCCAGACCTGAGAGCACTGCAGGACTCCCCTCCACAGGCTCAGGTGGCGCCTCCCCAGGGTCCTCCCGGCCAGGGAGGCAGAGAGCTGACTTCCTTCTTCAGCTCCCAACTCAGGCCCAGCCCACGGCATGGGAGTGGGGGAGAGGGAGAGGAGGGGAAAGGAAGAAGGAGGAGGAGAGAGGGAGCTCATCCCGTCCCCGAGCAGCCCTCTCAGGGCAGAGGTGAGGCACCGGGACATGAAGTTGGAGGACAAGTTCCCACGCAGGGCTTCCTCGGGCTCCCCCTCGCGACGGTAATTTGACACTTGGATCTCCAGGACGACCAACAACAAAAAAGCCAGGCAGAGACAGCAGCTGGCTGTCAGCAGAGGGGCTGGGCTGAGGCGCCCAGGGGAGCTGCGGCACCCACGGAGGAAGTACGAGGACAGCACGTGGAGGCTCCGCGCTGGGGCACTGCTGCTCAGCCCCCGACACCTGAGCTCCCAGGTGAGTGGAAATGGCCACAGAAGAAGGGAGGATCGTGAGGGAGCAGCAAGGGTCTCCTGCCCCCAGGGTGAAGGGCCACAGTCTACCATAAACACAGAGAGGTCTTGGGGGACATGCTGGGCCACTTTCCTGCGGGGAAATCAGACAGCCTCCTGCACGCACCTGCGCTCTCCCTCCTGCTGGGACCCTGCACTAGGGGAGGGCCAGGGGCTCTGCTCAGCGCGCCTCCCGCTCCGCCTGCTGTGCAGCAGAGGGGCCCCGAGGGCCTGCTTATTCTGCAAGTTCATTTCAGCTCTTTTATTCAGGGGGCTTAAAAGAGGGATTTGGCTGTCCAGCTTGGAAGAGAACGGCTGCTGGCCTGCTGAGCCTCCCTTTTTCCCAGGATTAGGGCAGAGCCCTGTCGAGGTCAGTGCGGGGTCTGCCCAGCCAGTGTGTGGCACCCCCAGGATGCAGCAGGACTCCACCCATCTGTGTCCGTTCAGGGGCTTGGCCCACTCACTGCCAGTGTTCTCAGTTCAGGGCTCGGCCTGGGTCCTCCTCCCTGGGCCCACCTAGAACTGCATGAGCTTCCAGATCTCCCCCTGGTGATGAGCCTTGAACACCAAACCAGGAACCTGGATGACTGACTTTCGACCCAGGCTCAGGTGGGGAGAAGGTCACAGAAATGAGGCTGGGAGGGACCACGCTGGCCACCAGGACTTCTGCTGTGCCACTGTGACGCACAGGTTGATGTGACACCGCCCCTAAGGAAGCAGGGCCCGACTGTTTGGTTCTTTGGGGAGCACTGAGAGCAGCCCTCCTGGGCAGGGCCCGTGAGCCGAGGCCGCCTACTCCTCCTGCCTCCCTGTCCTCGAGCCTGCGTTAAAGCCACCACCTCCCATACGTTTTCCTCAAAGCAAACAAGCTGGCATCTAGTAAGAAAGGAAAACAATGACCCAGGGAAATGCGGAAACCAAGGACCAGCCACGTGTTCCCGGCTCGGCAGAGGCTGGGGGCTTCGGCTGGGGCTGGTGCCTGTGGTGTTGGGAGGCGCACAGCAGGGAAGAGTCAGGCCAGGTGGGGGTGAGGGCACAGTGGTGAGCCTGGAAACCCCACTGGCTGTCACTCACAAGACGCCCCAGGCAGGCAGGTGGGGATCCCTGTCCTGCATCCACAGGACACACATGGACAGGGTCTCTCCAACATAGTTCCTGAACCAGGACGGAGAGGGAATCAACGGCCAGTTTCTGTAGCTGCAGAAGGAGCGCCTACTGTTTCTAACACCAGCAGCAGAAAGCGCTTCCTCCTGTCCTGGGTGGCTACAGGAGCAGGGCCTGCCAGGGATTCAAGCACCACTTTCTACTTCTAGTTGGAGCCAGGGCAAAAACGGGAGTCACCCAAAGGCTCAGTGCCAGAAACAGGGGCATCCCCCCGGCTGCTCAGGCACAGGACCCTGCAAATCTCCCACAAGTGTCAGTTATGCCTCCTTCTAGTTGGACCTCAAACAAGATAATGCCTGGTAGGACAAGAGTGGCTGAAACCCACCATGACGAAACAACAGGGCAGAGCAAGCAGCCCTCTGGGGCCCCGCGCCGCCAGCACACCTCGCTTATCAGTCTCAAACACGCCGCCTGCTACCAGCCTTTCCTTGTGGGACGCCTGGGGTTGTAGTATCAGCTCTGCGAGGAGGAAACAGGGAAGCTTCGGGACCAAGTGGCAGCTGTCTGGCCTGCGGGATGCCTGCCTGTTGCAAGGCTCCGTGTGCCAGGAGATGCCACACAAAGGAATGCTTCCCATCCCTCTGGCTCTGTCAGCCTTCTCTGCCCTGCGTGTTTCCCCAGTGCCGACCACTACTGCAGCCAGGGCGCACCCTCTGAAGGCTCCAAGCAGGGCTGGCTGGGCAGCCTGGGCAGCAGGATGGCCTGGTGGCAGCTGGGCTACACTCCCTCTTAGGGCCAGAGGAAGCCACCACTTGCTCTGGCAGCCACTCAGGAACCCCTGAGGATCCTGAGAAACCTCCAACCAAGGCACTACTGAGCGTGGGGCTGGGAGGGATTCTAGTTGCCCTGGTTCACAAGTGGGCACTACCGAACGTGGGGTTGGGAGGACTGGTTGCCCTGCTTCATAGGTGGGAAGGGTGGTTTCGGAAGGTGTTGGGTGAACCTGAGATAGAAAGACTGGAAAAATACAGGATCATCAGTAGCCCTCCTGGGCTTCCCTGCCTTCCTCCTGCCACACCTAGGAAGGGAAAGGGGAGGAGAGGTGGCCAGCCTCAGCGCTCCCATGTTCCCCTCGCCACAGCTGGGAACACTAAGGTTCCCTTAGGAGCAGCGGCTGGGGCACACGCTACACAGTCACCTGATGGCTGCTGGTTATATTGGGCACCAAGCGTCAGGCACTTCTTGGCCTGGCTTTAAATAGCCCGCTGGGAAGACCGGCTGGGGACTGGCTGGAATGCGCGTCCGCCGCTTTACAGAACAGGAACCCCCTGTTCCCCCACCTGCTCCATGAAGGTTCAGTCGCGGGCTTATGCTCCAAAGGACAAGATATCAACTGCAAAACAAAGGGAGTCCTGGGGTTCCTCTCCAGCTCTCTGGGGGCAGAACAGCCACGTCCAGCAGTCTCACTTCTGCTCACTGTGTGACAGGATATCGTCTGAGTACCCCTGGGTCAGACCCTAGGGCTGGGTGAGGCTGGCCATGCCTGGCTGGCAAATTCAGCCTCCAGTCAGCCCCCTAGGGAAGCCCTGGACACAAAGCTATGCCACTATCCACAGCCGCAGCCTGCTGCTGCTGGGAACTGACACTTTTCCCAGCTGGGGGCCGGGGTCCACCGGGCATGAGTCTGCAGCTCTCCCATTTTGCAGACCCTGGAGGAGGCTGGCTAGAGCTCCTCAACAACAAACCCCACTTTTCCTGCACCAGTAAATTTAGCCTCAGTCCAACCATCTTCCTCCCTGTTCTGGTGAGCATGACCCCAGGTCTCCATGCCACTTCTCGCTCATAAGGAAAAGCTCCCCGCTGCAATCTCTCCCTGCCCGCGTCCTCTTTTAAGGAGTGTCTCTGCTGGGCTACACGAGGCCATGTAGGCACAGTGCCAATCAAGCTGAAAACGCCAGACCAAGTGCAGAGAGGGAGGGGAGAAAGGCAGCCGAGCTCCTGAACCACGCACCAACTGTCCCGTAAGGGACATTGTCGGCATTGTCGTCCCTCTAAGAATGAGGGAACCTGGAAAGCTAGAGCGTGAGGATGGCACGGAGGTACCGGAACCAAGAGGGGACCACTGTCCTTGTGCAAGCCTGCTCCACCTGGCCAGAGGGAATGTCCCATTCGGTCTGACCAGAGGGGACAGTCCTACGCTCAGGCTGGCTAGGCACACAAGACCTGTACCTGTGGTGACAAGGACTCCAGGTAGTCTCAAAGGGCCTGGTGTGGCCCTGGCCTGGTGGTGATATGCTGATAAAAGCAGCTTCAGATCCACAACGTGGGCTGGGGCTGGCTGAGCACAGCCAGTTGGCTTCCAGGGGCTCTGGGCCCTCGCTGCTGTACTGAGCCCACTGCAAGGGCAATGCCCTCAGGGGGGCTGCTCCTGGCTATCTTGCTGGTCTAAGCTGCAGACAGACCTCCATGGGGAGACAGCGTGGGGCACCAGTGGGGGTGCTGGCTGGGGCCCTGTCCTGCTGTGTAACCTCAGAGAAGCTGCTTGCTCTCTTGGGTCTCAGTTTCCCCATGTGTAGAAGGAAGGAGGTGGGAACGGATGATCTGTGGCAGTCTAGGACCCTATGCCTCTCAGTCCATTTGAACACTGAGATCCTCACCTCTGCAGAAATGCAGTCACTCCAGGTGAGGTGTGAGAAGCTGGGTGGATTGAACTCAGGCAACCTCCCGCTTTTGACAGGAACTCACCTAATTTTCCATGGAGCCATCTTCTGCCTGCCACCCTCATTGTCACTTAAAAAAACAGTTCCCCAGGCCAGGCGCAGTGGCTCACATCTGTAATCCCAACACTTTGGGAGGCCAAGGAGGGCGGGTTACCTGAGGTCAGGAGTTTGAGACCAGGCTAACGTGGTGAAATCCCGTTTCTACTAAAACTACAAAAATTAGCTGGGCATGGTGGCACGTGCCTGTAATCCCAGCTACTCGGGAGGCTGAGGCAGGAGAATCACTTGAACCTGGGAGGCAGAGGTTGCAGTGAGCTGAGATCATGCTATTGCACTCTAGCTTGGGCAACAAGAGGGAAACTCCATCTCAAAAAAAACCAAAACCGAAACCAAAACCATAGCTCCCCACTTCCAGCTCGCCAACCTTCCTTCAGGGCACACACCACACACATCCTGGGACAGACACCTAAAAGGTGTTGGGGGTGCTAGTGACGCTGCACAGGGTGACAGCCCCCAAAGCCAGTGAGATCCCTCCCAGGGGGCATTCTCATGTGCTGGGCACTGCCCCCGTGGCTGTCTACAACATGCTGCTAGACGGTCAGTCCTCTCAACAGCCTCAAAACATGGGCATCTCATTCCATATCAGAGACATGAAGCAACCTGTTCATGTCACAAAAGGAAGAAGTAGAGGTGGCATTCAAGGAGGGGCAGCTGAACACACGAGAGCAGGCCCCTGGCAGAGAAGGAAATCCAGAAGGTACATGCCAGCTGCCATCTTGCTTCTGAAGGATTATGAGGCAGAAGAGGGGGCAAGGTCTAAGTGACAAGTGGGACTAACTGGGGGCCAGCAGGGAGTCCGACCTTCTGCAGCGGGTGGGCTGCCTCAGCGGGCGGGGGTTCCTCACCCTCCTGGGTGCTCGTGCAAACGCCACATGGCCTCAAGGATGGCTGCAGGCCAAGTGCAGGGTGGAGGGCTCCATTCAGTGACCTTCACGGTGGTTCTAAACCAGCTCTGCCAAGGCAGCAGCAATGGGAGTGACCGGCCTCACTGCAGCCATCCCAGTGAGAACCGGCTGAGACCCGGGACGAGGCAACGATCATTACAAGGGCACGAGCCCCTGGCCACCTGTTCCCACCACCACCCTGGATTAGAGCAACTGCCTTGGTGAACTGGATCAGGCTGGGTTGGGACAAGGCTGTCTCTGGCCCCTCTCTAAAGAGGCACCAGCTCCCTCATGCCCACAGGAGAGGCAGAAGGGGAAAGCGGCTCAAAGACACAACAGCCCAACAGCCTCAGCCTGGAGCTGCACCTTGGGCTTCTTGGGCACCCTGAGACAGGAAGAGGCTCTTCTGGGGCAGGGGTGGGAGTGGAGAGGACTTTCCTGGTCAGGCCAGAGAAACAGATGAAGGCAGCAGGGGAAGGGCTGGCTTGACATCCTGGGCCTCCTGACCCCCTCCCAACAGACAGGACAGAAACCCTGGCAAAACCTGGAGGGACATGGTGCAGCCTCCTGCCTCCGGCAGAACACGCATGAGTGCAGAAACTGGGCTGGTGGGAGAGGCTGGGCAGCCTGGGAGACAAGGGGGGGACAGTTTTCACCTCTGACTGACCCTGGCCATAAGCCCCATGAACCTGCTCTTGGGAGAACCTGCTCCTTCTGTCCCCACATTGATGGAAGGCAAGATAACCAGTTTGGCATCCTATGCCAGTCTCCCCACCCCGAGGGGACCCGGGTGCCAGCAGGGAGCTGTGCCAGTCCCAAGCACCTGGGCAAAACCTAGGAGTGGTACCTCAAGACAAGGGAACGGAACAGCGAAGACAGAAACCACCACCAGCCTCAGCCTTGGCAGGCAGCCCCCGAAGCAAGCCCTTGGTCTCACTGTCCTCACCGGTTTCCTCCACCCTGAGCTGTGTCAGCTGGGTGGGGACTGAGGGCCACCACTAGGTGGAAGTCACCAGGGGTGCAATGTGCGAGACCTGACAAACTTGTTCTGCGGGCTGCGGATGGGTATGAGGGTGGAATCTCAGTGCTGCAGCGAGTGTGGGGCCAGCCGTGGAGGCTCCAGGTGTTCTCTCTGCCCCAGCACAGCCCGGCAGGAGCCCCGACAGGAAGCCAGAGCAGCATGGCCGCCACCGACTTCGTGCAGGAGATGCGTGCCGTGGGTGAGAGGCTGCTGCTCAAGCTGCAGAGACTGCCCCAGGCTGAGCCCGTGGAGATCGTGGCCTTCTCAGTCATCGTCCTTTTCACAGGTTAGTTGGGGCACTCAGAGCCCTATGGCTCTCCCTGGCATCTGGGAGAGACCATACCATGGTGCCAGCCACAGGGCTGGCAGAGGTGGCAGGTGTCTCCCGGATCAAGGAGGAAAACCAGTTGTCCTTTGGGGGAAGCCAAGGGAGTTCCCTCATCCTCTGATATGCTGCTTGGGTGATGGGTGGTGCTGGGGACTGGGCCCCGCAGTACCCCGGGATCCCAAGCGTGGGGATGATGGGAGCCAGGCTTGGGCAGCGAAACAGAAGATACAACATGGAGAAGGTGGCCCTGGCGGCTGGCATGGGGACCGTCGACACCTCTCACCAGCCTCTCGGGTCTTTCTGACCTCTCCACCACACCTGTGGGGGAAAGACCCTGGCACGCAGTGGGTTTCTCTGGGAGGAGGACGGGCATCCTTTCTCTCCCCAGCCTGAGTCCCGTGCTCTCACCCGGCCCTCCAGCCACTGTTTTGCTGTTGCTGCTGATAGCCTGCAGCTGCTGCTGCGCTCACTGCTGCTGCCCTGAGCAGAGAGGCAGGAAGGTCCAGGTGCAGCCGACACCACCATGACAGACGGGGGATGGCTGAGGAGAAGCTGGAGATGACCAACACTATGACACAGGCCATCAGCCTGGCCCTGCAGCCCTCACCCCTCAAGACCAGGCTCCCCTGGCCCCAGCTCTGGCCCGGCCCAGGTACCTGGACACTGACAACTTGAGCCCTACCAAGGAAACCAAGGCTGGTATAGGTGCAAACCTCTCATCTGCCAGTGGACACTGGGTGCTGGGGAGTCAGCTGTTTCAAAGACTGGGTCAACTGCCTGGGCTTCTTCGCCTACCTGCACTTTTTAACAAAACAAGGAAGTAGGGGTCCCCATACCTTGATGGAGAACAGCCCCCACCTGTGGGCAATTGGCCCTCGGGGCTCTGCTGATCCATGCCAAAGAGGAGCAAGGCAATTAGAGGGGCTTTGTGCAATAGCTTCTGCATCCGAGCTCCCGCCAGAGCGTAAGCATGTCAGTATTCTAGTCCAGTATTTGCTGGTTTCCAAGTAAAAGCTTTTGTGTTATGTTTCTGCGGTGCCGGACTCCCTGAGGTTGGGCTGGGCTCTGTGCATCGGGAGGGCGTATAGCTGATGCCTGTCCTTCCCAGGCCTCTGCTCTCCCTGTGCCCACAAAAGCTGGAAAACCACGCGGAGAAGCGTGCCACACAGGCGGTAACACCACGGGACCCGTGGATGGTGCCATGAAATTCCTGTCATGCATCAGCTGCTAATGAGCTCTGCCAGGCCGAGGCACTACTCTGCAGAGTGGCAGAGACTGCGTTTGCCCAAAGGCAGCAGCTAGGCTTGGGAACAGCACTTCACTCTGTCCACTGCCTGCGCCTTTGGCTTGCACACCCCACACTTTCCAGAGAACTTTCCAGGTAGAGCTATGAACCCAGGAATGAGGGGAGGCTCCAGAAATGCCAATGGGTCCAGACAGAGCATCCTGAGGTGCCTCCCCGGGGCTTCCCCAGAGTCACGAGAAGTCTGTGTTTTTCACATGCTTCCATCATCTTGGTCTGCGTAGCTGTGCTCTGGCACCTGGGAGCAGAGCCCTGTCTACCTGGGAAACATGTCATGGAGAGGGGAATGCCAGCCCCTGTCACACCCCCGCCATTTCCAGCTGGCAGTCCAGGCCACACTGGCAATAGCAGGCAGGGAGGGGAAGCTCTCACCCTCTGGTTTCACTTTCTAGTGTCCACGGACTTGTCTGACAGGTTTAGGTTAAAGACCTGGAGAGTAAGTGTTTTCATACAAAAGAAAAGAAATTCAAAAATTTGCCCATTCTCCGCCCCCTCCAAAGAACAGGATTCAGAATGATGATGATGATGATGATGATGATGATGAAGATGGCTAAATTTACTGAGGGGTTACACATACTCAGCATTGTCTTCAGCATTTTGGTGCAGATAAACTCATTTACTCATCACAGTACCTCCACGTTGAAGATACCACTGTTACCCCCATTTTAGAGATGAGGAAACTGGGCCTCAGCAATGCTGGGTGACTTGTCTAAGTTCAACTAGCTGAAAAGCAGCAGAGCCTGCCTGAGTCCAGCCTATCTGGCTCCAAAGCCTCTGCTTACCACACCCAGGGCTCCAAGACCCAGAACTTGGCCTTCTGGATGCAGGACAGATAACGCTCTAATCCCATTATTCTCCATCGACCGACCCTATACCCAAAACACCCACACCCCAAACTCTGTCTCAAAATAACCTTCACAGGAGTGGGTGGGACCCAACAGGTAAGAGCTGGGGTGGTGCCCAATGAGGCATCCCTCCCAGAAGAAAAACACAGGGGAGTGGACGGACAGGAAACCCCGCATTTTTCATTCCCAGCACCAAGGGCTGGGGGGGTCTCTGGAAGCCTTCTGTTTGGGAGATGGTCAACAGGGAAGCAGCCTGGGTAACTTTTTCATAAGCCAGTTTTCATCAGCATAAGAACAGCCCTGCTCCAGGGCAGCTGAGGCTGAGGCCCTTTGCTAGAAAATATTCTGCTTCCCCAGCCCAGCTGCTCGAGGTGGGAACCACAGAGAGCCCCGGACACGGACAGGCCAAATGGCCGCTCCAGGGCAGGCGGTACACAACTGCTAAGTCCACACAGGATTCGGTCCCTGCCCTCACAGGACTCACTCCTCTCTGCTCCTTCGCCAACTGGCACACACGGGGCCCCGCTCTCAGGCCAACCCCTTCGCAGGCTTCAAACCCACTGAGATTAACCAGACCTGCTCTCCGACAATAGCCTGGCCCACTCCTTCAAGAAGCAGCTTCTCGTGCCGGTCTTCCCTGGGGAAGATGGGCACGGAAAGGTGGCAGCAGTTGCCCGACTGTGGGAAAGAATAAACAGAAAGATGCTGCAGACCTGGGCAGCCCGAAGATGGGTGAGAGCCATGGAAGGGGTGGCCATCAGGCTGGTTTCAGGTTCAGAGGACGTCTGACTTGGCCACCACCTCTCTGTTCCTGCCACTGTGCCATCCTGGACCACGCTGCCATCAATGCTTACCTGTGGTCACTGCAGCAGCATCCTAAGAGGTCCCCACAATCATCTGGCCAGCCTCTTCATGCCCACCCCCAGCTATGCCCTCCGCTTCCACCACAGGACAGGCTGCTCTTGGCTCCTCAAAAGGGCTGCACTCTACTCTGAAGACCTGTGTGCCATACTGTCTGTACATCATGCCTGATTAAAAGCTACAATCGTGGCTCCTGCCTGTAATCCCAGCATTTTGGGAGGCCGAGGCAGGCAGATCATTTGAGGTCAGGAGTTTGAGACCAGCCTGACCAACATGGTAAAACCTGTCTCTACTAAAAATACAAAAAAAATTAGCCGAGTGTGGTGGTGCATGCCTGTAGTCCCAGCTACTCGGGAGGCTAAGGCAGGAGAATTGCTTGAACCCAGGAGGCAGAGGTTGCAGTGAGCTGAGATCATGCCACTGCACTCCAGCCTGGGTGACAGAGCGAGATTCTGTCACAAATAAACAAACAAACAAAAAATTACAACAGACCAGCACAGTATATCACATGCATGTAATCCCAGCACTTTGGAAGGCCAGATGAGGTAGGATCCTTGAGCTCTGGAATTTGAGACCAGCCTGGGCAACATGGGGAGACCCTGTCCCTACAAACATAAAAAATTAACCAGGCATGGTAGCACACACCTGTGGTCCCAGCTACTCCTGTGGAGGTTGAGGCAGGAGGACTGCCTAGGCCATGACAGTGCCACTGCACTCTAGCCTGAGTGACAGAGCAAGACCCTGTCTCAAAAAAAAATAAAGCCACGGATACAAGAATCTCATTAGAAAAACTTGGCAGACAGTATATATAAGTTTTCTCCCAGCCAGGCATGGTGGCACACAATTGTAATCCCAGCTACTCGGAAGGGTGAGGCAGGAGAATCGCTTGAACCTGGGAGACAGAGGTTGCAGTGAGCCGAGATCACCACTGCACTCCAGCCTGGGCTACGGAGTGAGTGTCTCAAAAAAAAAAAAAAAAAAAATTATCCAGTTGGGGCCGGCAGTTAATTGAAAGAGCTGGTCAAAGCAACTTTCGTTAAAGAGCACCTAAGTTCTCTAAACATCTATTACTTTTTTACATATCTCACATTAAATGGAAATATACACACACCTATTCCCTGGCTGGTCTTCCTGGCCTTTTCTCTGAGTGTGGGCTTGCCAACCAGAGTTCCTGTATTGTTATTTTCTAGTTTTGGTTTCTTTAAAGCAGAACAAAAACTTAAAGTCATCGGAACCTAAAGGCAAAGGAATCTGGGTGTGAAAGCCTTCTGGGTTTTTACAAAATGTCCCCAATGTTTAGTTATCGTGTCTGCACCTTTTTCAACAGGAACATTATCTGAGTGATTCCAAAGTCATCCCAAAGTGGTCAACAGGTATTTCTAGAAACAATTTCTTTCTCCACTCGCTCTGAGGTGCTTTAGAGCTCAGACTGTGTGCTGCTGGATTCAAACTCCAACTCAGTTACTTACTAGCTGATGACCTTGGCTAAGTTATTTAACCTCCCTGTGCCCGTTCCCCACATGTAAAATTGGGGTTTCAGCTGTTATTGTTGCTTCATTGGTTCCCGGGATGTTAAATTCAATTATGTAATTACAAGTACAACTGCCATGAACAGGTTTGGGAACCAACACCTGACTCTTGATAAGCATCTGACTTAACTGACAGAGCTGCACACAAAGGGTGAGCTAGAGACTGGCCCACTGCTGTGAGCATTCAGCATGCCAAGGGCCTTAGTCAGTAAGTTTCACACAAGGAAACGGAAAACATCAGGTAACCCGGGTCAGTGACGCCAATGATAGTTAAGAACGACTGTTCTAAATCTGCCACCGTCTGTCATCCAACCCTGGCCACACCTGGGGAGAATCACCCGGGGATGTGTAAACAATATGACGTCCTGGCACCCCCAGAGGCTGATGTAAGTGGTACCAGGTGGGGCCTGGGCATTTCTAAAAGCTCCCAGATCTTTACCAGCTGTGATAAGCACCCGAGGGCTAGAAGGAAAGCGCTTGGAGGGCAGGGCCTGCCTCTCTGATCTCACAACTGGACACACAGTGCCTGTTTCCTGGCCACAGTGGGCCCTCACATCCTAGCTTTTAAAGGAGTAAATGGTGGCCATTAGGTTTCAAGCACCAGGGCACAGGCTTGATTCCCTCTTCCCAGCTTCCCTATTGTGCCAGTGGGCAGAAACCAACCACGCAACGTTGCTGAGGCTGTGCCCGAGGGGCAGACAAAGGCACCAATGGGAAGCCTCAGCGGGGAGCAACCCTTCCCCCAGAAACAGTTCCAGGAGGCACCAGGCGCCAGCCAGGGCTGCAGTTAACCATTCACCCCACAACACAGGAAGTGAGCCCTGCGCCAGTCCCAGCCCCAGGGCTTCCTGAGCTCAGGGCAAGTCCGCAGTCCACACATCATCCAGACAGAGGACAGCCCAGCCCAGCCACAGGTGAGGTGGCCCGATGGCCTGGGGCAAAGGCCCTCGGTCCAGTCTCTTCCCTGTCCACCCCAAGTCTGACTTCTCTCAGGAGGGACTCACGAACACGTGCACTGAGCACCCCAAAATGACATCATACAAGGGCAGAAAGGAGCCAAAGGGGGAACGTGAAAGGCAGAAAGGGAGCCGTGGTTGCCAGGCAACCAGCCCTAGCCCACCTTTGTTTGCTTTGGTGATAGCAACAAAGGTCTGGTCAGGGCCACTTGGCCACGCTCACACCTTTTCCTCTCAACAGTTGCTTCTTTGAGTCAGGGTGCAGCTCTGGTCACCTGGCAGCCTCTTCAGCTCAGCCTTCCGCAAAGTGTGAGCCTGAAGGACCACCCTGAATTGCCCTTGTAGGACCCAGAATAGGTACCAGCAGAATCGGGTAATGGCTCCCTCCTCCTTCACCTGGGCTGCCCTCACCTGGCTATGGGCTTGCAGTCTGTGATAAGGAGCTCCACTTCTAGAAGACTGGTAAGTTCTGTTCTCGGCTGCTCCAAGGAGCCCATCAAGGCCTCAGCTAGAGTTGGCCACTCCTTTATGCTCTCTCGAATGCCTCCCAAATGTTTGGCAGTTGGTGCAGGAAAAACAGTGAGGCTCTATTGTGATGCTTTTTAGATTTAGCCAAGTAGGTTTCAGGGATGAGAGAGAGTCCTTGCTCACACTTGCTACTCAGGAAAGAAGGACTGGAGAATCCAGGGGCAGCCCCTAGCAAAAATCCAGGGCCCCACTCCTTGTGCCAGTCCTGGCTCCTGTATCTAGAGCGGGGGAAATGCCATTTGCTGCTGGCTGCAGGCATCGAGCACAGACTCCAGCCCTTTCATGTCCCCTGGCCGCCAGGCGGGCCGGCTGCTCACAGAAGCTGCTACAGAGGCTGGAGTCAGGGGGCAGAGCATAGCGCCTGGGACAGGGCCTGGGAGGGCTATCTGCGCTCAGGTCCTCTGTCCCTCTTTTTCAGATTCTCATGGACCAACTGGTATTCAAAGAGACAATCTGGAATGATGCGTTCTGGCAGAACCCCTGGGACCAGGGGGGCCTGGCAGTGATTATCTTATTCATCACCGCTGTCCTGCTTCTCATCTTATTTGCCATCGTGTTTGGTTTACTCACTTCCACAGAAAACACTCAGCGTGAAGAGGGTGAAGAGGAGTGACCTGACTTCCTGGGGACTGAGACGGCAGCAGGGGAGGCAAGCTGACCTGCCCCCATTCCGGTGGTGGGCCCCTCCACGGTCACCTCTGGCTCAGGGGCCAGGCCCTGGTGTCTTCCTTTCCCACCAGAAAAGAGTCTAGTAAAATATTCCATCTGGCTTAGCTTTGGTCAGACTAGTAAGATGGGGAGGCTGGTCTGAGACCAATTCTGGCTCCTTGATCCTATTGGTTTTCGGGTTCCCCGACCAGAACCCTAAAAGCACATGGAGAGGATGGCTCCACTGCCTCAGGTGGAAGGAGCGATGGCTAACAAGGTTCTCTAACAGGCTCACAGGCCCAGCCAGCAATTTCACAAATCCTTGACAGAGAAAGACACAACCAAATGAAGTAAAAATGCCTTTACAAATCTGTTAACTTGTGAGAGCTCATTTTTCATCCAGATAGAACCACCAGAGCAAGCTTCCCGAACAAAGCCTCACCAGGGCCTGCACAGTCTGGCCTGTCTCCAGCCATCTCACCCACCCCAGCCCGCCCTGCCCCTGGGTTCTCAGCGTGCCTTTTGGTTCTTGAACATGCCGCGTTCTCTCCCACCACGAGGCTTTTGCGCATGCTATTCTCATTGACTGGGATGCTCTCCCTCACACTACACTTGACTCCATGGCCCAATTAGTCCTTCCTCATCCTTCATATCTCAGTTTGAACCTGACTCCCTCAGGTAAATCTTCCCTAACCCTCGAGGATTAGGGTAAGGCCACCTG
>NW_012110918.1:11512541-11518195 GCF_000951035.1 Colobus angolensis palliatus
AGTCCACACTAGAAGTGACACCAAGAAAGAGTTCAACTTCTCATTTCCCATGTGTCCCTCAAGGGTCCCTCATCACCTTCCCTTCCTGAATTTGGAGATGGGGTCTCACTCTCGTCGCCCAGGCTGGAGTGCAGTGGCACAATCTCGGCTCACTGCACATTAGACTTCTGGGACTACAGGCATGTGCCACCCATGCCTGGCTAATTGTGTGTTTTTTGTATTTTTAGTAGAGACAGGGTCTCGCCATGTTGCCCAGGCTGGTCTTGAACTCCCAGGCTCAAGCGATCCTTCCGCTTCAGCCTCCCAAAGTGCTGGTATAACAGGTGTGAGCCACCATGGCCGGCTCTGGGACTTACATGTCTCTACTGTGACTATCTGCAGTGCTCTCTTCCCCACTGGACCAAGCACCATGAAGCAGGGGAAGGGGCTATTTCTGCCCACCAGTGTATCCCCTAAGACCAATGTGCCTGGCACAGAGCTGGCATCAGTCAATATTTGTCGGCTGAATAAATGAATGAATGAGTAAACAGATAAACAAGAAGATGCGGGGCTGTTGGGCACCCCCAGCCCCAAGATCCCAGGAGACAACAGGGCCCAACACAATCCAGGTCTAAACACAAGGCTGCTCTTCCACCTCAAAATGCCGAGGCCTCAAGCTGAAGGTTGCTTCAAACCTAATAACTGTTCCCTACGACACTAAAAGACACTCATAGTCATGAATAATCAAACACTGCTTTTTCAAGGTTATAGCCCAGAGAAAGTAGCTACAGATAGAGAAGAGAGGAAAACTGCTGGCTGCCACAGCGCCGCCTCATTGGTTAACTGACCGGAGTCTCTTTTTTGCTGGTCCCACTCCCATGCACCTCAGACCCCACAACAAACCGACCGGAAACCTACAGCTTCCTTTGCAGAAATGGACCCACTTCTGCTGAGCCCACCCCACTGGCTCTGTGCCTTGCTGCCAGGTGCCTACCCCAAGGGAACGCTGGTGGGAGGCTGCTTCGACCTCAGCCTCCAACGAGAACTATTCTTAGGGAGCAAATATCTGGTGGAGAAGGGGCTTTTTCTTTGTGCTACACACCAGTTACGAAATAAACAAACATTCGCTTATTCAAAGAACAGTAGCCAATACAGACATACCAGCAGTGTTTATTCCAGCCTGCCGCCTGGATTTCAGAATCATCACATGTAGCAAAGGACACACGTACAAGGCTGCACAAGAGGCAGCACGATGCTGTCACCTGGACTCCTTGGGTCCAGAGATACCTAGACCCCCGCCCCTGGCAACCAGGCCACTGATGCACTAAGAAGTCCCAGCTCCCCGGAAGGTGACAGGAGAAACAAAGGCAGAAGCCCTTGGGAGGACCTGTTCCCTTGCCTGGCAGACTGAGCAGACCCTGGGGACGGGCAGAGTTAACCCTCCAGAGAGCATTCCAGAGCCTCGGACAGCCCCAGAGCATTTTCCAGCAAAAAGGACTCACAATGAACAGGAACACTTGGCCCTTTCATTCCTCACCAGAAATGGGAGCTCTACTCAAGAAGACTAAGAAGGCCAAATTTAGCAACTCCCGTATTAATTGTGCTTGAAAAGGGCTCTGGTCGCAATGGCTGCAGGCAAGGGTGGTCCTGGCACTGCAGCCGACCACTTCTGCTGGGCGTGGTCTTGCCACAGAGGTAAAATTAGAGGCGGCAGTTTGGAGAAGAAAATAGCTTCAGTCCAGAAGCCACCGACTCACTGGTGAACAGGAGGAGGTGGAAATAAAAACACACAGCCCAGAGAAGAGCTTCTCTGATTTCCTTGGCTTTTTCTTGAAAAAACCAAGATGGCCTAGGTGTATGAAAATGAGCATGCCGCTGAAAATCAGGAGCCGGGTGTTTAGTGGCCTCAGTCTACCACGAGCTGCGTGACTGTGACCTCTCTGGACCTCGATTTATTCACCTCTAAGTCTGAAGCAATCACGTCAGCGTCATCCCCCGACAGGATCACTCCATGAGATGAGATGAATCCAAGAATTTTTTAGATCAAAATGTAAAGACTCCTCCTGGGTGTCTCTCACCCAGGCACTCATAGCTCCACATGCCTGGACATGACCTGACTACACTGAGCAGCACTTGGGCTCTTCCTGTGGCCCCTGCCCCATCGCCTGCAGATGCAACTAAAACAGATGCGTGGGTTCAAAGCACATGACTCCCCGAGGTAAGTGGGGCCACAGGCTTCTGTGTGGGTCCTGGATAAGGGTGAGGACTACTCAAGTGATGCCAGAAGTCCCAGCTCGGTGGCACATGATGACCACAAAGCCGACAGCTCAGAGCTGGTCACATCCCTTGGAACTGAGTGGCCTGTGAGGCCAGCCATTCCAGAAGAGGGTGGAGTGGAGGGAAGGATACCACTCAGAAGACTGAGCAAATCCCCACACTGCCAGAGATCCTGGGGACTCCAATAGAGAAGAGCAAGGTCCTGACTTCCACGCTGCCCAACACAACAGCCTTTGCAGGCAGGGGTCCCTTGGTAGCCTACGGGCTGTCTTATGTCAGCTGCTGAACTAGGGGGGCCAGGGGAGTAAATGATCTCACTGACACTCTGCTCCACACACAAAATAAGTCACTTACCCCAGTTCTTCACAGAAGGTCACCAGGGCATCAAAGGCCAGGATAGTGGCTTTATCAGATGCTTTGTTCCCTCTCTTTTCCTGCGGACAAAAAAATGACACCTTAGCAAATCTTACAGAATTAGACTACCTTAGAGGCACAAAAAGTAATGAGGAGGCCGAGCACGGTGGCTCACGGCTGTAATCCCTGCACTTTGGGAGGCTGAGGCAAGAGGATCATTTGAGGCCAGGAGTTCGACACCAGCCTGACCAACAAGGTGAAACCCCATCTCTACTAAAAATACAAAAAAATTAGCCAGGTGTGGCGGTGGGTGCCTGTAGTCCCAGCTACTTGGGAGGCTGAGGCAGGAGCATCGCTTGAACCCAGGAGGTGGAGGTTTCAGCAAGCCGAGATCATGCCACTGCACTCTGTCTCAAAAAAAAAAAGTAACAAGGGAGAAAAATATTAAATGACAGTAATAAAGCCATTTACAAAAGTGTACCCAAACCTGACTATTTATCATAACCCCCAGAATACTGAACTGAATTTTCTGGGATGAGCTTTTGAGAGTTTCCCAAAAGCTTCTCAGGAGGTTCTCATGCAAAGGGCCCACAGACTGGCATTTAAGAAGCACTATAACATCACCTATTTTAATAATAGTAAACACATGCATAAATGTTGTAAACTTAACATATATGAACATATATACTTCTGTGTATATTGGAAAGAGATATATTAATGTTAAGTGATTATTTTTGACAACCTTAAAACATGAATTTAAAATACAATTTAAAACCTGTAATCCCGGCTGGGCCCAGTGGCTCACGCCTGTAATCCCAGCACTTTGGGAGGCTGAGATGGGCGGATCACGAGGTCAGGAGATGGAGACCATCCTGGCTAACACGGTGAAACCCAGTCTCTACCAAAAATACAAAAAAATTAGCTGGGCACAGTGGTGGGGGCCTGTAGTCCCAGCTAATCAGGAGGCTGAGGCAGGAGAATGGCGTGAATCTGGGAGGCGGAGCTTGCAGTGAGCCAAGATCACGCCACTGCACTCCAGTCTGGGCAACAGAGCGAGACTCTGTCTCAAAAAAAAAAAAACAAAAACAAGAACAAAACAAAACAAAAACCTGTAATCCCAGCACTTTGGGAGACTGAGGTGGGCGGATCACCTGGGGTCAAGAATTTGAGACCAGCCTGGCCAACATGGTGAAACTCCATATCTACTAAAAATACAAAAATTAGCCAGGCATGGTGGCACACGCCTGTGATCCCAGGTACTCAGGAGGCTGAGGCAGGAGAATCACTTGAACCTGGGAGGCAGAGGCTGCAGGGAGCTGAGATTGTGGCACTGTACTCCAACCTGGGCAACAGAGCCAGACTCCGTCTCAAATAAAATAATAAAGTAAGGTAAAATAAAATAAGGCTTGACCTGCCGACTCAGAAACCCATGTGGGGTGGGGGTGGGCAGTCAACTATATCAGGAGAGCAAGATTCCCAAGCCCTTCTGTTGGCACCCAAGGGGCCAGTGTGTACCCCTTGGATCACGCAATCAGAAAACAGGAGGACTGAAAAGGTTTCCTGAGTCTCTACTTACCAGGGAGGCTGGGTGTAGCCCTGCCAGCTCATCCCTGAGCACAGCATCCCAGATGGGGCAGAGCAGGGTATGGCTGGGCAGGGCAGGTAGGCTCTGAAAGGTGCTAATGGTAGCAGACAGGGTGTTGCCTCCTGCCTGCAGGTAAGGAGCACCCTGAATGAGTGGGCTGAGCCGGGCTGGCCACCAGGCCTGGACCCACAGCTCCTTTGGCTATGGACTAATATTAGAGGAGTGGCTTATGGGGAGTGGATAGCAGGAAGCTCTGAGGCCTGGTTCCTAGGCACAGGATAAAGCTGGGGGAAGGAGATGGTACTGTGAAGGCAGATAAAGGGACAAGAGCCTCAGGTTTCTGTCCCCCACCCCATGTCCCTGGGGCTTTCTAAGCCAAAGCCTGCAACTAACGTAAAAGGAAGAAAAAGCACTTAAGTTATCAACCACTAACAAACTCCCCCAAAGCCCCTCTCACAAAATCCAAATCATTTTCTCATCTCCACTCCTGCCTCCCCTAGTACAACAGAGTTTCCTGTTTTCTTTTTAAAATGTTGCCTACCACCTCCCCACCTGGGAAACCCAAGGCATGACTGTTGGTGGCTGGTGACAGGCACACAGCGGGCAAAGCCCCACCTCTGGTGGTGGGACGGAAGGAGGTGGGGACACCAGTCCTGCCACATCCTCAATCCGCAGACACTCATCAGCCAGCCTTCCCTTTGGCTCCCACTAGCGGGGAGTAGGGCAATAGCAGGTGGTCCCCACAGCTAAGCAACAGCTCCTGGCCTTCCCACCAGGAAGATCTCTGCACCCTTATCCAATTGAAAAGACAGTCTCACCTTGGGCCAGGAACTACTATTAGGTGAGGAATGGGCACTATACATTTCAAGTGTGGGCACTTGGTCAGGGCAGTGGAACTCTAAAGATGGCAGCCAACTTCCTTCCTTGCCCACTCCTGGAGGTAATTCCCCTCTTCGTGACCGAAGCTCTGGTGCAGCTCTGCTCAGAGACTGTTCCTGGCTTCACTCTGTTACAAGCTTGTCTATGGACTTGTGGCTGAATCAACTAGCAGAACAGTGAGCATTTGTGAGTGATGTGATTATGCATCAGTGGCCTTTTTTGTGTACATATCTATTTGCCAACATATCCTTTTAAAATACTGTGAATTATTTAATACAGAAAAGGAAAAAAAAAAAAAGCCCAGGCATGGTGGCTCATGCCTGTAATCCCAGAACTTTGGGAGGCTGAGGTAGGTGGATTACTTGAGGTCAGGAGTTTGAGACCAGCCTGGCCAACATGGTGAAACCTGTCTCTGCTAAAAAATACAAAAATTAGCAAGGTGTGGTGGCAAGCACCTGTAATCCCAGCTACTTGAGGGACTGAGGCATGAGAATTGCTTGAACCTGGGAGGTGGAGGATGCAATGAGCCGAGATTGCGCCACAGCACTCCAGCCTGTATGACAGAGGCTCTGTCTCAAAA
>NW_012110918.1:11520260-11524029 GCF_000951035.1 Colobus angolensis palliatus
AGCTAGGCTGTAAACATGTATCATGTGTTACTGTACGGAATATTGTAGACAACTGAAACGCAAATACTATAACATAAACACTGTAACACAAATCACTAGGCGATAGGAATTTTTCAACTCCATTACAGTCTTACAGGATCTCGGTCTATGCAGTCATTGACCAAAACATTAATATGAGGTGCGTGACTATAGTTCCTTTATTCCCACCTCCTCATAGGAACCACCTACTGAGATGTGAGTGAAAAGGGCTGTGTTAAAGGACAAGTCTGACAGACTGCATGCTGCCCCGTCCTGGGCGGGGGTGACAGAATCACGCTGTGCAGTCACCTGGGGGCAGGCCGCACAGGAACTGTCGGCATTCAAGCTGTATTCTAAGGACTCTCTCCTGGAGCTTCCTTCCCCTCTGGCCCTCGAAGGAGTACATGCACCTCGTCCTTTGGGCGTAGCACTAGGCAATCCACCCTGAGCCAGGCCCAGACCAGGAAGGCAGGGCAATAACCAAAGCTCACCTGACGTTGGCTTTATCCACTCCCATCCCAAAACTAATGGTTGCAACAATTACAGGGACCTTCTCCTCCATCCAGTCGTTCTGCACCAGCGTTCTTTCAGAGGCCTTCAGCCCTGTAAAGGAGGGAAAGATGGAGAAGGGAATTCACCTTTCCCTTGGGTTTACCCGGGGTCTATTTTGGGTTTGACACTGTGTGCTAGGCACTTCACAAACCCTGAATATTTCACTTCCCAGCTGTCTGACCTTACATCAGGCACTTAACTTTACTGAGCCTCAGCTGACAGGCACAAAGACCCTAGCCTATGTGTGGCACAGAGCATTTGGCAAAGGTTTGGGCCATGATTCAAGCCCAAGCCTGCTGGCCTCCAAAGCCTGTGCTCTTCCTACAACAGCATTACCTTGGCTTGTAAAAACTTATCACCTGCTGCTGGGGAGGCATATACAGCGGGAAGAACTCAGGAGTCACAATTCTCATTTTAGACCTCATTCATGTCTAGACTCGTTTTAGGGGATTTAAGTGAATCACTTTAGCTCTGCCTGAGTATCTGCAATAAGATGGTGGGTCACCTGATAATCAGGATCTGTAAAGAACAAGAGACCCACCAAGAAGCCTCTGAGGGTGAAGAGAACCAAGTGGCCTGGGTGCCCCTTACCTGCATGGTAAGCCTTGGCGTTCACACCCCTGCAGCTGAGCTCTATGGCCAGCTGTTCACAAGCCTCTCTAGTCCTGCAGTAGACAATGCCGCAGCCAGACAACTGAATGGGGAGATGCAGGAAGAAAATAAGCATGGCAAGAACAGAACAATAGGCCCAGTGTAGCGTACCCTGCTCTAAAAGCAGCTCTGTGTTCCTTCCCTCGTCAGTTTCAGTCTCCTCTGAGGCAGGACACCCAGTAAGGCTCTCTCACTTTATAAAAAGCAGGACCAGGCTGGTTCATGCCTGTAATCCCAGCACTTTGGGACGCCAAGGTGGGAGGATCACTTGAGGCTAGGAGTTAAGACCAGCCTGGGCAACACGGAGAAACCTCGCCTCTGCTAAAAATACAAAATTGGCTGGGCGTGGTGGCGCATGCCTGTAATCCCAGCTACCTGGGAGCCTGAGGCAGGAGAATCGCTTGAACCTGGGAGGTGGAGGTTGCGGTGAGCCAAGATCGCGCCACTGCACTCCAGCCTGGGCAACAAAGCCAGACTCCATCTCAAAAAAAAAAAAAAAAAAACCAAAACAAAAACAGAAAAACAAAAACAAAAACCAGACACTGATATCTGAGACATCGTCTATCAAGTGTATGCTTTAGGCAGGTAACTCATCCCCACCAATACACACAAACGCACAGATTCTGTACCCCCAACTTCCCAATATGTTCACAACACAATTTCTTATTAAGTTCACATTTTCCTTATTATGATTATGTCAACAGAGTTCACAGCTAAACCGAGTGCTTGCATTTTTATATTTGCCGTGATCACATTTCCTTTCTTGTGTAACTGTGTTTCCCCTGAAATAACTTTGATTTTTTTCTCCATTTACTTAGATTTCAGTATGTCATTAATTCACCTCTAACTGTCCTAACATAATGAACAATTCATTTCGATAGGAGCCAGAGATGCCAGCTTCCACTCTGATTTTTGGAACCTACCTTCCTGGAGTCTTCTGCCCCCTAGTGCAATCTGGACCAGTTTTCCCTAGGCCTAGGACACAGCTATCTTTCCGGACTACCCTTCAATATCGTCCTGTGCCAAGACTTACTCCTGGGTGAGTCTCCATCTTTGCTTTCTAGGTTTACTGCTTCTCTACAATGGAGAACATCCTTTAATAGCTTCTGAGACATGACATACCAGGGGAAAGTTTTTGAAACCTTTGTATCTGAAGATGTCTTTTTTTTTTTCTTTCAAGTTTCCACATACAGGATTTCGAATTTTTATTTATTTATTTATTGGAAATAGGGTCTTGCTGCCCAGTCTGGAGTGCAGTGGCACGATCATAAATCACTGCAGCATTGAATTCCTAGGCTCAAGCAATCCTCCTGGCTCAGCGTCCTGAGTAGCTAGAACTACAGGTACATATCACCATGCTCAGCTATTTTATTATTATTATTATTATTTTTTGAAACAGGGTCTCACTCTGTTACCCAGGTTAGAGTGCAATGGTATGATCTCAGCTCACTGCAGCCTTGACCTCCTGGACTCAAGTGATCCTCAAACTTCAGCCTCTCGCGTAGCTGGAACTACAGGTGCACACCAACACACCCAGCTAATTTTTAAATATTTTGTAGAGATGAAGTCTTATTACATTGCCCAAACTACTCAAACTCCTGGTCTCAAGAGATCCTCCCATGTCATTCTCCTGAAGTGCTGGGATTACAGGCATGAGCCGCCTCACCCAGCCTAAACTTGAGCATGTTTCAACATGTCATTTGATAAATTTTTCTGGGAACTTTCTTTTCATATTATTTGCTTTTCATATCCTTTGTTCAAGCAATTCTCCTACCTCAGCCTCCTGAGTAGCTGGAATTACAGGCGCCCACCACCACACCTGGCTAATTTTTATATTTTTAGTAGAGTCGGGGTTTCTCCTTGTTGGCCAGGCTGATCTGGAACTACTGGCCTCAAGTGATCCGTCCACCTTGGCCTCCTAAAGTGCTGAGATTACAAGCGTAAGCTCCCGTGCCTAGCCTTTTTCTGTCTCACTTTGTCACCCAGGCTGGAGTGCAGCGGTGCGATCTTGGCTTACTGCAACCTCAACCTCCTAGGTTCAAGTGATCCTCCCACCTCAGCCTCCCCAGTAGCTGGGACTACAGGTGTGCGCCACCATGCTTGGCTAATTTTTGTATTTTTTGGTAGAGACAGGGGCTTCACTACGTTGGGCAGGATAGTCTTGAACCCCTAACTTCAGGTGATCTGCCTGCGTTGGCCTCCCAAAGTGCTGGGATCACAGGCATGAGCCACTGCTCCTGGCCCTAGAGCTTGTTTTCTCTTGATGAGATTTTAGTTTTCTTCATCTAAATCAGTGGTTGTCAACCCTGGCCATATATTCAGAGTAACTGGGGAGCTTTTTCTTTTGTTTTTTTTTTTTGAGACCAAGTTTTGCTCTTGTTGCCCAGGCTGGAGCGCAATGGCGCAATCTCGGCTCACTGCAACCTCTGCCTCGTGGGTTCAAGTGATTCTCTTGCTTCAGCCTCTCCCGAGTAGCTGGGATTACAGGCATGTGCCACCACACCCAGCTAATTTTGCATTTTTTTAGTAGAGACAGGGTTTCTCCATG
>NW_012110918.1:11524376-11524831 GCF_000951035.1 Colobus angolensis palliatus
GCTCATCTGACTAGAGAAAAGTTACTAATCTTTAAACTATTTCTCTTATATTCAGCCAGTTTGCCAGGTTTTCTTACGAATTTGAGTAGATTTCTAGTAGGGTCTTTGTGTGTCTAGGCACAATGTGTTATCATTTCTACCTGCTGTTGTCTTCTCGCCTACTATCGTTATCCTTGTGAATTTATATATATTTGTCCCTTTATTGTCATCTTGGCAGAGATTAGAAATAAGTACTTGGAGGCTGGACAAGGTGGCTCACGCCTGTAATCCCAACACTTTGGGAGGCCGAGACAGGCAGATCATGAGGTCAGGAGATCAAGACCATCCTGGCTAACACGGTGAAACCCCGTCTCTACTAAAAATACAAAAAAAATTAGATGGGCGTAAGGTGGCGGGCGCCTGTAGTCCCAGCTACTCGGGAGGCTGAGGCAGGAGAATGGCGTGAATCTGGGAGG
>NW_012110918.1:11525354-11536756 GCF_000951035.1 Colobus angolensis palliatus
CTACTCAAGGTGGGAATTATGGCCAGGAATTAGAGGCTGCTGTGAGCCATGTTGACGCCACTGCACTTTAGCCTGGGTGACAGTGAGACCTTGTCTCTTAAAACAACAAACAGGAAAAAAACAAACAAAAAAAGGCTGGTGCAATGGCTCATGCTTGTAATCCCAGCACTTTGGGAGACCAAGGCAGGTGGATCACGAGGTCAAGAGATTGAAACCATCCTGGCCAACATGGTGAAACTCTGTCTCTACTAAAAATACAAGAATTAGCTGGGCGTGGTGGTGCATGCCTGTAGTCCCAGCTACTTAGGAGGCTGAGGCAGGAGAATCGCTTGAACCCGGGAGACGGAGGTTGCAGTGAGCCGAGATCGTGCCATCGCACTCCAGCCTGAGTGACAGAGTGAGACTCTGTCTCAAACAAACAAAAAGAAAATGCAAAAACGAAAAAATCCAGTATTAAGATAATTTAAATATTTAAATATTTATAAAGGAAAAAGTCTAGTCTAGTTTGTGTAAGCTGCCTACCTACCCAACATGCCATTTCCCCTTGCTATACTTACAGGTTGGGAGCAGCCGTCTCTAGCTTATACAAGCATCACCTGAGTTCAGAAATCAGCTTCACAAAACTAGAGAGTGGTGGGTCAGACTGAAAGACCTTCTACTGCCCAGGCCTTACCTGGAGTTTTGCTACTTCCTTCCTGATCAGGAAGCTGACTTGGTCCCGGTCATTCCTGGAGTAATAGAGACGGCACCAGGAAGGCTTCCCATCCCTGCCAGCCCGGCCAGACTCCTGGTAGTATCCAGCCATAGACTTGGCAATATTCCAATGAGTCACAAACCTGTAGGATCCAAAGGGACAAGGAGCATGAGATGGTGGAGAAACTGAGTGTCCTTTGGAGGAATAATCATGAGTAGGAGAGCAGGGAGGCCGGCAGATAGGGAGGGAGAGGGATAGTCCCAGAGTTAGAATGGTGAAGATACTGGCAGCCCATCTCCCTTCTAGGAGCAGCCCAGGTAAGAGGCCACAGCAGGAGTTAAGGGTGGCAATCAGCACATATGAGGGACCAAAAAACTCAGCCAGGGCCCAGTGGAAAAAATACTGGACCTAAAGAAACAACATGAGGCTCTGCCACTTATGAGCTCTGCAAATTTGAGTAAGTTATTTATAACTTCTTTGAAGTGGGAAAGGAATAATATTTATTAAAGACCTACAATGAGTCAGTTTATATATGTCTCATTTAATTGTTAGTCACCATCAAGTGAGGTAGCCCATTCTCCAGAATATGAACTGGAGAATCAGAAAGGTAAATTTGTACAATGCCACACAGCAAAGGGACAGCAGAGCTAGAATTTGGGCCTAGGGGTGTCTGCCTTCAAAACTAGCTCTTAACAAGATACCACAGACCCAGGATTCATTTTATTTATTTTGTTTTTTGTTTATTTTATTTTTTTTTATTTTTAGATGGAGTCTTGCTCTGTCGCCAGGCTGGAGTACAGTGGTATGATCTCAGCTCACTGCAACCTCCACCTTCCGGGTTCAAGTGATTCTCCTGCCTCAGCCTCCTGAGTTGCTGGGACTACAGGTGTGCACCACCACGCCCAGCTAATTTTTGTGTTTTTAGTAGTGATGGGGTTTCACCATGTTGGCCAGGATGGTCTCAATCTGTTGACCTCATGATCCACCTGCCTCAGCCTCCCAAAGTGCCGGGATTACAGGCATAAGCCACCGTGCCCGGCCTTGTTTTTTTATTTTTTAAGACAGGGTCTTGCTCTGTTGTATAGGCTGGAGTACAGTGGCACAATCATAGCTCATTGCAGCCTCAGCCCCCTTGCCTCAAGCAATCTTTCCACCTCAGCTTCCCAAGTAGCCAGGACTACAGGCACATGCCAAGATACCTGGCTAATTTTTAATTTTATAGAGATGGAGTCTTGCTATGTTGTCCAGGCTGGGCTCGAACTCCTGGGCTCAAGTAATCCTCCCATCCGGTCCTCCCAAAGTGCTGGGATTATAGGTGTGAACCACTACGCCTGGCTGCAGACCCAGGGTTCGAACTGATTCTAAAGTCGGTATTCTTTCAAACTGTAGTGCATTCTTTCAACTGTAGGCAGTATAAAATTTCTGCCCTAACTCAGGGTTACCATGAGGTTCACCAAGGCCATGTACGCAAACATGCTCCGTAAATCATACAAGGTATTATTACTTGGTGTTAATCAGACCAAAAGGCTTCAGGCTGTAGCCCAAAATGCCTCTTGACGATCATGGCCAGGTAAAAAAGACTTCCTAACAGTTGCCAGTGTGGGGCTAGGAGGCTGGGATGCACCCCAACTCTTCTAGACTATTAGTAAGCAATAACAAGGAATTATGGTCCTAAGAGCCTTGTCTTTGACCTTCCACAGGGAGTAGCTTAAAATACAGTCACACATTACTTAATGATGGGGATACATATTGTGTGTTTTTGTTTTGTTTTTGTTTGTTTGTTTTCTTGAGACGGAGTCTCGCTCTGTTGCCCAGGCTGGAGTGCAGTGGCCGGATCTCAGCTCACTGCAAGCTCCGCCTCCCAGGTTTATGCCATTCTCCTGCCTCAGCCTCCCGAGTAGCTGGGACTACAGGCGCCTGCCACCACGCCTGGCTAGTTTTTTGTATTTTTTTAGTAGAGACGGGGTTTCACCATGTTAGCCAGGATGGTCCCGATCTCCTGCCCTTGTGATCCACCTGTCTCAGCCTCCCAAAGTGCTGGGATTACAGGCTTGAGCCACTGCGCCTGGCCTGTTTTCGTTTTTTTTAAGACAGGGTCCTGGTCTGTTGCCAGGCTGAAGTGCAGTGGCATGATCCCAGCTCACTACAACCTCTGCCTCCCAGGCTCAAGCAATCCTCCCACCTCAGCCCCTAAAGTAGCTGGGACTACAGGCACGCACCACCACACCTGGCTAATTTTTATATATATTTTGTAGAGATGGACGTTTGGCCATGTTGCCCAAGCTGGTCTCAAACTCCTGGACTCAAGCGATCCACCTGCCTTGGCTTCCCAAAGTGCTGGGATTATAGGTATGGACCACTGTGCCCGACCAGGGATAGGGATACATTCTGAGAAATGACTTGTTAGGCGATTTCATCATTGTGCAAACATTATAGTGGATAATCTTTACATAAACCTAGATGGTACTGTAGCCTACAAAGCTAGGCTGTAAACATGTATCATGTGTTACTGTACGGAATATTGTAGACAACTGAAACGCAAATACTATAACATAAACACTGTAACACAAATCACTAGGCGATAGGAATTTTTCAACTCCATTACAGTCTTACAGGATCTCGGTCTATGCAGTCATTGACCAAAACATTAATATGAGGTGCGTGACTATAGTTCCTTTATTCCCACCTCCTCATAGGAACCACCTACTGAGATGTGAGTGAAAAGGGCTGTGTTAAAGGACAAGTCTGACAGACTGCATGCTGCCCCGTCCTGGGCGGGGGTGACAGAATCACGCTGTGCAGTCACCTGGGGGCAGGCCGCACAGGAACTGTCGGCATTCAAGCTGTATTCTAAGGACTCTCTCCTGGAGCTTCCTTCCCCTCTGGCCCTCGAAGGAGTACATGCACCTCGTCCTTTGGGCGTAGCACTAGGCAATCCACCCTGAGCCAGGCCCAGACCAGGAAGGCAGGGCAATAACCAAAGCTCACCTGACGTTGGCTTTATCCACTCCCATCCCAAAACTAATGGTTGCAACAATTACAGGGACCTTCTCCTCCATCCAGTCGTTCTGCACCAGCGTTCTTTCAGAGGCCTTCAGCCCTGTAAAGGAGGGAAAGATGGAGAAGGGAATTCACCTTTCCCTTGGGTTTACCCGGGGTCTATTTTGGGTTTGACACTGTGTGCTAGGCACTTCACAAACCCTGAATATTTCACTTCCCAGCTGTCTGACCTTACATCAGGCACTTAACTTTACTGAGCCTCAGCTGACAGGCACAAAGACCCTAGCCTATGTGTGGCACAGAGCATTTGGCAAAGGTTTGGGCCATGATTCAAGCCCAAGCCTGCTGGCCTCCAAAGCCTGTGCTCTTCCTACAACAGCATTACCTTGGCTTGTAAAAACTTATCACCTGCTGCTGGGGAGGCATATACAGCGGGAAGAACTCAGGAGTCACAATTCTCATTTTAGACCTCATTCATGTCTAGACTCGTTTTAGGGGATTTAAGTGAATCACTTTAGCTCTGCCTGAGTATCTGCAATAAGATGGTGGGTCACCTGATAATCAGGATCTGTAAAGAACAAGAGACCCACCAAGAAGCCTCTGAGGGTGAAGAGAACCAAGTGGCCTGGGTGCCCCTTACCTGCATGGTAAGCCTTGGCGTTCACACCCCTGCAGCTGAGCTCTATGGCCAGCTGTTCACAAGCCTCTCTAGTCCTGCAGTAGACAATGCCGCAGCCAGACAACTGAATGGGGAGATGCAGGAAGAAAATAAGCATGGCAAGAACAGAACAATAGGCCCAGTGTAGCGTACCCTGCTCTAAAAGCAGCTCTGTGTTCCTTCCCTCGTCAGTTTCAGTCTCCTCTGAGGCAGGACACCCAGTAAGGCTCTCTCACTTTATAAAAAGCAGGACCAGGCTGGTTCATGCCTGTAATCCCAGCACTTTGGGACGCCAAGGTGGGAGGATCACTTGAGGCTAGGAGTTAAGACCAGCCTGGGCAACACGGAGAAACCTCGCCTCTGCTAAAAATACAAAATTGGCTGGGCGTGGTGGCGCATGCCTGTAATCCCAGCTACCTGGGAGCCTGAGGCAGGAGAATCGCTTGAACCTGGGAGGTGGAGGTTGCGGTGAGCCAAGATCGCGCCACTGCACTCCAGCCTGGGCAACAAGAGAGCAACTCCACCTCAAAAAAAAAAAAAAGGCAGGCCAAAAGCTGCTCAAAACTCAACCTGTTTAACTTCTCTGCCTCCTCTTCATGAACTTTGCATGAGTCTGCAGAGGCCTCACACAGAGGGGCTGGCTGCTTGCCTTCCACAGAAGGATCCAGAACAAGGAAACCCTGGTAAGGAGGACAATGCCAGGAAACCAAAGGGACAACTCTTTTTGTGCACGAGTTTTAAGAAGCCTGGCTGAGAAAGCTAGAAAAAGCAAAGGTCCTAGAAGACCAATCTCCATCTCCATGCTGCATGTCACACCCCACTGCTCTAACAGCTGCTTGGCCTCCACCTCAGTGCCTCACCCCTTTATCAGCCTCCTGTCCAAGAGCCTTAAGGCAGAAGTCCTTCAGGTTCCCATAGGGATCAGAAATCAGTTCCTTGAATTGCACATCATAGAAGAGGTTGGCCCGGAAGCAGGGAGTCTTGAAGATGGCAACTGGTTTCTTCAGGTGCAGGGCAGCAAACACGTCCTCTTGGACCTGTGGGGTGGCTGTGGCAGTCAGAGCCACACAAGGGGCATGTCCCAGGCGGGAGCGCAGGGCACCCAGACGCAAGTAGTCAGGACGAAAGTCATGCCCCCATTGGGAAACACAATGAGCCTCATCCACCACCAAGTAAGACAACAGGTGGCGGGATAGCAGGGAGTTCAGGCTGGGCTGGAAGGAGGAGGAAGCCGCCATCTCTGGGGTGATGTACAGAATCTTGGTCTGGGGCTTTTCTCGCTCCAGGTCAGCAAGCAGCTCCTTCCTTTCCTGTGCAGAGAGCTTTGAGTTCAGGGAACTTACTCGTACCTTTAGGGCTAGCAAGTGGTCCACTTGGTCCTAAGAAAAGAGAAAGGGGCTATAATTGGCCCTCAGGACTCAGGTAAACGTCACTGCAAGTCCCTGGAGGATTTCCCAGTCATAAACTGTGCTCCTCCCACCCTCCACTATGTCTTTTCTTTGCATAGAAGTAGTATAGGTTGAATATCCTTTATCAAATGCTTGGGATCAAAAGTGTTCTAGATTTTGGATATTCCCAGATTTGGGAATATTTGCAGATTGCATATACATAATGAGATCTCTTGAGGATGAGACCCAAGTCTGAACAGGAAATTCATTTTTTTCATGTATACCTTATACATATAGCCTAGGTGTAATTTTATATAATATTTTTAATAATTTTGTGCATGAAAAAAGAATTTTGACTGACTTTTGACTGCAGTCCATCACATGAGGTCAGAAAGGTATGGAACTTTCCACTTGTGGCGTCATGTCAGCACTAAAATTTTTTGGATTTTGGAGCATTTCGGATTTCAGATTTTTGCATTGGGGATGCTCAACCTTTATGGAAGGTAAAGTGGTTTAGAGGACAGGCTCTGAAGTCAGACAGACTTCAGATTTAGATTCATCGTGGCTCACTTAATCACCACATGCTCGCTGGCTGTTTCTTACCCTCTGAACAATTTATACAATTCTATCTAACAGAATTGTTGTATAACTTAAAATTTACATCTCAGAGGTGAAATTAATGTATGTAAAGCACTTAGCACAAAGCCTGGGACCTGGTGAACACTCACCAAGTTATTGCTGTTGTTCCCTGTCTACCTTTCTTCATGGTGGATGACTCTTACCCACACAGCCACACTTCCTCAATTCTGATTCTATCAGCCCATCTGCAGGCCTTAAATAGTCAGAACACCTGTAGAGCAGATGTTAATAAGGTCCCAGCCAGTTTCTCATCTTTTTTTCTGTTTCACATACTGCGCCCTTACCAAAATAAGTAGGACACCAGGGATTCCCCATATCAACTTAGCTATCTATCCATCTGCAACTTCTAGCCCAACACCACAAGTGCACATGTGTATATACGTGAGACTGAGTGTATATGTGTGTTCAAATACAGTTTCATACTCCTCTGGACAAAAAAACAAGGGAGGGTGAAGGACCTCAGAGGAGTCATTCATAACCCCCCAGAGTGATATGCACCAGTGGAGAACACTACATTGGGGAAAAACAGAAACCCAATACAGCAAATGAGATAGGTAAATCATAGAAAACAAGAGGCAGGGGCGGGTGCGGCGGCTCACGCCTGTAATCCCAGCACTCTGAGAGACCCAGGCAGGCAGATCGCTTGAGGTCAGGAGTTTGAGACCAGCTGGCCAACATGGTAAAACCTCATCTCTACCAAAAATACAAAAATCAGCCGGACATGGTGGCATACACCTGTAATCCCAGCTATTTGAGGGGCTGAGGCACAAGAATTCCTTGAAGCCGGAAGGCGGAGGCTGTAGTGAGCCGAGATCGCACCACCACACTTCAGCCTAGGCGACACAGTAAGACTCTGTCTCAAAAAAAGAAGAGAAAAAAGAAAAGAAGAGGCAAAAGACCAATAGAGAAGTGAAATTTCCAGCCTCGAAAAACCTTCCCCGAATCTTTTTGGGCTACCATCTTCGTTGCCCTAAGCCTCACCTGAATCAAAGCAATGAGAGGAGAGACTACAATGGTGATGCCTTTGGCCAACAGAGCAGGGAGCTGATAGCACAGGGATTTTCCTGCCCCTGTGGGCATGCACACAAAAACGTCCTTGTTACCTGCAAAAATACAAGACAACAATACCCTCAGTGCTTCCTGCCTTTTCATTGAAGTTGTTGAAAATTAAATGAGAATGTAGGAAAAGTACCTAGCAAAGTGTCTGGCACATGAAAGGGTCTCAATGTAATGCTAATATCCCTCCTGTCCTTTCTATGAAAAAGGCAAGGATCCTGTGAAATTTGGATACATGCCCAAACCATTTCTAGTAATGGTTAAAAACAAGATTTAAAAAGTCTGGGGCGGGTGCGGTGGCTCACGCCTGTAATCCCAGCACTTTGGGAGGCCGAGGCAGGCAGATCACGAGGTCAAGAGTTTGAGACCAGCTTGGCCAACATGGTGAAACCCTGTCTCTACTAAGAATGCAAAAATTAGCTGGGCATGGTGGCATGTGCCTGTAATCACAGCTACTCAGGAGGCTGGGGCAGGAGAATTGCTTGAACCTGGGAGGCGGAGGTTGCAGTGAGCCGAGATCGCGCCACTGCACTCCAGCGTGGGCGACAGAGCAAGACTCTGTCTCGGGAAAAAAAAAAAAAAGAAGTCTGAGTCTGCTGTGATATGGATGATTTAACTAAACAGCCATGAAAGCAGAGTACTGCTAGATGAGTGGGCACATCTGTGTAGACATGGGAGGACATTACTTAGAGAGCTTTTGTTTAGACATGTATCATTAATATTACATTGCTGCTTGCCTCTTGGCAACTTCCATTTGTCACCATATCTCAGGTTTATAACATTATTACTCTTTCCTTCTCTATCTGGGACCTAGGCCACTCAATCTGCAACAAGGGAATTACCTAGAAGGCCAGTGACCAAGTTAAGTTACTACTGCCACCCTCACTGTTGCTGTTCGTTTGTGTGTACAAACGAACAATAATGGGAATCTGAAGTGTTTTCAAAGACCTTGTGTAGATCTGACTATGAACTATAGACCAGCTGGGTGGTTCTGCCATTAAAATTACAAGTTTTGGGCCAGGTGTGGTGGCTCATGCTTGTAATCCCAATACCTTGGGAGGCCGATGGGGGATGATTCCCTGAGCCCAGGATTTGGAGACCAGCCTAAGCAACATGCCAAGACCCTGTGTCTCTAATTAAAACAAATAAATGAAACTACAAGCTTTGGGTGACAACTCTAAAGATTTCCAAATCCAGTTATGGACCAAAGGTGAGGCAGTGCGAAGGATCAGGAGGAGGGTGTTCTGCCGCAGCATTATGGTACAGCCAGCATAAATTTAAAGGAAGGTACCTTGGTAATGTTACCTTTTACTACAGCCATGGTCGCACTCTCCTGTAAAGGCGTCTTGAAAGAGTCAAACCCAAAGACCTTCTTCAGCGCACTCCGGACTCGCCGCTCAGGGTCAAGAGGAAAGGTGGTATGGTGGCTGCTCATCTTAGCCAAGAACAGTGGCCAAAGGTTAAGGCAAAAGTGGTAAAAGGTTGCCACGAGAACTCTCTGTTTTGCTTTTAAAATACAGCTTATTTTTCTGTAACAATTTGCTATGTTACACTTACATAAATTATTTTTAAGTATTAAAGCTGAAAGTGAACTGCCTCAAGCAATACATTCCTGGGTAATTAATATCTCCACTTTTACGCTCAATGAAAATAAATACATTGAACTATTCCAGGCCACGGTATAGCACAGAGCTAGAAATCAGATCAAGAGAAGAAACACAAATGTCTTCAGAACAGTTTGGAGAACGGGGAACCGTTTTCCCAAGATCCACCACCTGCTCCTTCTTCTATAAGCGCAACCACGACAACCATTCTTCCACCCCGGGACCCCGACCCCCTTCTCCCTTCTTCCTGAGCCCAAGATCCGCAATTTTCTCTCTTGGCCGGCCGACACCTCCCTCTCTTCACCCTAAGATATCAGAACCGGCCGTGGTCGGCCCAACAATTAAAGGCCCTTACTGGGCCGCTGCAGCTGGCTGGTTCCGGAACTATTCGAAGACCCCTCTACACAAACCCAATTCACAGAAGCCAAAGCGCTGGGAATTAAGCTTTAGCCAGAACCCACACAATCTTATATCCGTCGCGCCGTGATGACGTGCGCGAGCGCCGGCATGAGGGCGGAGCCAGGCGCAGGAAACTGCCGTTTTGATTGGGCTCCAGTGTGGCGCGGGGTCTCCTGGGATCGGAGAGACCCTGCCTTTCCGCCCGGAAGTCGGCGTCTTTGAGTCATAGGAGTGAGCCACGCCGGGGCTGTGGGAATAAGATGGCGGGGAAGAAGAATGTTCTGTCGTCCCTTGCAGTTTACGCGGAGGATTCAGAGCCCGAGTCTGATGGCGAGGCTGGAATCGAGGCGATGGGCAGCGCGGCTGGTAAGGCCCAAGTGGGAAGCTGGGAGAGGGAATCCGGTGTCTGCCCGGAATGCTGTACCCCTCGCTGGGCGGGAGGGAACTAGATGGTCATTGTGCTCCAAGCACCGGACCCCGAAGAATGGCCCGGGGTCCTAGATGAGATAGAGCATTAGAGACTCTGGACTAAGAATGAAGAATCTCCTTCATTGTTTCAATTAATCTGCCTAAACTTACTGAAAGTCTCCGTGCCGGTTATAGTGATGGACAGAGGGATGGACGAAGAGGGAGTGGCTGTTGAGCCACTGCCTGTTCCCCCTGGGCTCGTTGTTTGATGAGGGAGAGCGATGAGTAAAACATACGTGGAAGATGGTAAAGATTGTGTTTGTTAAATTTATAGCTTTTAGTTAAGAATGTGCCCTAACACATCTTGGAGCTTTTAAAAATAAAAACGTATCTGATCCCCAAAGCGAGAGAATCTGATTCGGTAGAACTGGGGTAGGATGTGGGCATTTGTGAACTTTTTAAGGATCCCGGGTGATTTTTCTTATTTTGTGAGTTTTTAAAGCCTATCGGTGATGTTCTCCTCCTCAGGTTGAGAAGCACAATGTTAGACAATGGAAATAGATTTCTTTGGGAGAATAGAGAACAAGTTACCTAACAACATATCTGGACCTTAGCTTCCTCATCTGGAAAGTGAAGGGGATTGGATTAGGTTAGGTACTTTCATGTTTTGTGATTTTGTGGGGTCTCTTCCAGTCAGAAAGTTCTCTGATAGTTTGCTGTAAACACTATAGTGTTTGCTTATTGTTTATAGCATTAGAAACAGAATTTAGTACTTGGTTTTGTTCCCTGACCTTGTAAAGATTTTATTCACTAAATAATGCCCTTCTCAGAGAGCCGAATCTGGGCCTATTGTCACTTAACATGAGATTTAGATTCCCCTTGTATCTTCAGAGATAGTCTTGACCACTCAAATCTCTAGACATTTTTTCTTACATTGTAACTCTTGATTTTTTTTTTTCTTGCTTTTTTTTTTTTGTTTGTTTTTTAACCTTTCAGAGGAGAAAGGCGGATTGGTATCTGATGCCTATGGGGAGGATGACTTTTCTCGTCTAGGGGGTGATGAAGATGGTTATGAAGAAGAAGAGGATGAGAACAGTAGACAGTCGGTAGGTAAATCTCCCAGATCCAGAGCTACTGAAAGCGCAATTTCATTTGTCAGATTTTGGAACTGTGCCAACAGTGTTCCATTTCATGGCTAGCTTCATCCCTTGCTCTCCACTTTTGTTTTAGTATTAGTGGAAGAAACTGGGTTGGATAACAGTTCTGTTTGAAAATTTATTTTCACATGGATCTTTTTTTTATTAATCTTTGAGTTGAAATTTGGGGGAAAGATAGTGGATTATTTTATTTAACCCAGATATCAATGGGTGTTTTATGTTGATTTTTCCCAGTTTAAATTATTTACTCCATTTATAGCAGGTATTCATCCTAATTGGTGTATCATTTATATCTACAATCAACTCTGCATTGTTTTTAGTCTTGGTTGGGGTTCATTTAAATTTTGTCAGTTTATTAACAAGATAAGAAAGGAAAATTCGTTTTTTTTTTTTTTTTGA
>NW_012110918.1:11538174-11551597 GCF_000951035.1 Colobus angolensis palliatus
TTTGTAGTAGAGACGGGGTTTCATCGTGTTAGCCAGGATGGTCTCGATCTGCTGACCTCGTGATCCGCCCGTCTCGGCCTCCCAAAGTGCTGGGATTACAGGCTTGAGCCACCGCGCCTGGCTCTGACCTTTTTCTTTCTTGACATTTTACTCGGCACTTTTTATTATGATGCCCTTAGATCTTGATCACAAATCTTGCCTGAAATTCAGTAGGTGCTGGAGAAAGGAGAATCTGTGCTATTATTAACAAGAAAGGTTTTAGACACATAATCACCTGAGCAGCATGAGTCAGAATTTAAGTTTGCAGAAAACGCAGAGAAATTGAGACTGGTTCTTAGCACGAGACACGCAGAGTTGAGTCTCGATGTCGAATCTGACTACTTAGCAACAGTTTTAATTGAAACACTGAAAATATATTATTTGTTTGAATTTTTTGTTACATGTTGGTATGTAAATGTTAGCATTAAAATTCATTCCAGCCAAGCAGGGTGACTCACACCTGTAATCCCAGCACTTTGGGAGGCTGAGGTGGGCAGATCATGAGGTCAGGAGATCAAGACCATCCTGGCCAACATGGTGAAACCCCGTCTCTACTAAAAATACAAAAATTAGCTGGGCATGGTGGTGTGCACCTGTAGTCCCAGCTACTCGGGAGGCTGAGGCAGGAGAATAGCTTGAACCCAGGAGGCGGAGGTTGCAGTCAGCCGAGATCACGCCATTGCACTCCAGCCTGGATGACAGAGCCAGACTCTATCTCAAAAAAAAAAAAATTATTTCCACAACAAACAGAAATGCATTTTGTACATTATGCATTTTGGGAGATATTTTTATGCCTTTAGCCCCATCCATTAATACTGATAATTCAGAGTTGACTGAAATTATTCAGAAAAGTTTTGCAAGTTGTTTTCTGACTTTTCTGAAGTACACACATTCTGGCTTAATATTCATAACTCTTTAGTACATTTGCATAATGTGTTTTTGAAGTGTTTCATATTTGCTTTGCTTAGAATTTTCATCATGTTTAAGCTTCATTTCATATTTTAGTAAAATCCTCTCATCAGCTCTTATTGTAGAGTTTCTGAAATGTGATTGTATTGTATTTGAGCTCCATCTCTGTTTATTTGGAATGACTGATTTAATTTTAAGGAGATTATGGAGATTGCATTTAAAGCCTTGGACTCACTGGCACCTTACAGGACAGTTAAGTCTCCAAATCATCAGTCTAGTTTGTTCAAATCTCGAGTGGTATTTATATTAATATATGGAGTGCTCTGTAACATTTGGGCTGAAGTGTAGCTTTGTTGAAAATAGCAGTTTCAAATGAAACCATTTTTTCCTGGGTATTTAGTTAAAGGTTTCTGTGCATTGGGAGTGTTCTGGGTAGTGAAGGTGACATGGATTTAGCCAGCTAATAAGGTAGCTGGTCCAACATCTGCTCCTGACCTTTGACCTTCATAGCATCAGCGTTAGTGTTCAGTGGAATGGCGGGCTCACTTTGGAGAATGTCTTACCATGTGTGATCCTTTGTGTCAGGCTGACCTCATTTGGATAAGGAACAGGACTGGGTAGAATGGGTCTTTGGCAGTTCTGGGAGCACTTGGGTGGAGGCAGAGCCCACTCAACTGGGACTCCTGAAAGGTTGGGCATTGCCCTTTAGTCCTGCCTTTCCCAGGTCACTTGCTCTGGTCATTTGATGCCTACCTTCCTGTGTTGATGTTAGTGCAAATGCTGGTTGTGCTGTGATATAGCTGTGTGTAAGCCTTGGCACTTGGTGTTGAACAGTGTTACAGTAGGTCTGAGTCTGATGTACATATGTATAAGAAAAAGAAGGCTCATAATCCTGGTTTGAAATAACTGATATTTCAGTGGAAACATGATGCCTGTTTTATTGTGTGGCCTGATCTTACTCTTTCCTGAAACATATTGCAATCTTTCTCCATTTTTATGTATGTGATTTTTAACTTGGGCATCTTCATTGATGTGGACTGTCTCACCACTAGAGTAACTTGACTTTGAGCTGCTGATGCTTTTTTGGTTTTTTTTCCCCCCCAGAATATCTCTTTTTCCCCTTATTTTTCTCTGGTTCTGAGTTATATGGTAGGGGAGGGATTCTTGGTGGGATGACCCCAGCTGGGTAAATGGGCTGTTTGCTGCAGCCTCTAGTTATGCATGTGAGACTCCTCAGGCCCGCTCCTTTAAGCTTAATCCTCTAAATTCTTTGTCTTGTAGGAAGATGACGATTCAGAGACTGAAAAACCTGAGGCTGATGACCCAAAGGTATTTGGTGTTGGCTGCGGTGGGTGGCTGGATGCAAACAAGGCGTTTGAACATTATGGCTCAGTTCGTATGTCTGGTCAAGATCTGTCCCACTGACAAACTGTGCAACTGTGTGGACATTTTCTGGGATAAAATAAACTATAAAGAAAGAACCTGGAGACGACTCGGGAATGAACAAATCCTGAGACACATTGGATTTCCAGCCTTTCAGATTGTGCCATATCTCCTGACTAGGAGAAAGGCGAGAGGCTTGGCTGAGTCCAACAACCCACTTGCATTCTGCATCCCAGGTGGGGCTTTAAGTGTCTCTGCCCTGCAGGTGGATTAGTCTGTTTCTAGACTCAGGAAGGTGTAAAGGCCGCCTCACGTGCTTTGGGTTCTCTTTAGTCATCTAGAAGTGAACAACAGGCTATAAGAAGGTCAGACCAAAATGAGGCCTCTCTCCAGCTCTCGGGGATGGCGGGTCTAATTCTCATTTTCCCGGGGGTGTGTCCATCCAGTTTTGGGCAAGCTGTGCGGAATGGTCTTTTTCAGAACAACATAACTATTCTCATAGTTCCATCCTAGTAGCAGCCAAGAGTAGTTTGTAGCAATTCCTATCACATTCCTTAATGATCTGTCGTGAACGTTAAGACACCCTTGTGTTGGTTAAGCTGCTGTGCTGTGCATTGGCCATTAGAAATGTGTACTTGTTAAAGAGTCATTTCTTTATGAGGAAAAACATCTCCCCCGCCCGTGCCCCCAAAGAAAAAGACTTAATTCTATCACTCTAGACCTCCGGGGAATAAGGACCATGTGTTGCAGTTAAAAACTGCTTCGAGGCCGGGTGTGGTGGCTCACGCCTGTAATCCCAGCACTTTGGGAGGCTGAGGTGGGCGGATCACTTGAGGTCAGGAGTTCAAGACCAGCCTAGCCAGTATGGCGAAACCCGTTCTCTACTAAAAATACAAAAATTAACTGGTGAGACTGGTGGGTGATGCGCACCTGTGATCCTAGCTACTGGGGAAGCTGAGGCAGGATAATTACTTGAACCCGGGAGGCAGAGGTTGCAGTGAGCCAAGATCTGCCAATGCACTCCAACCTGGGCAACAGAATAAGAATCTGTCTCAAAAAAAAACAAAAAACAAAAAACTGCTTGGAAACCAGCTGTAACTTTCAAGATAACCTAATAAAATTTAGGAGATGTATGCCCAATTATAATCTAAAACAGTAATATACTTGAAAATATAGGGTGAGCTATTCCGTATTTGAGCTGATTATGTTACTGGATAGAACTGTGTGTAGCCACTAAAATCATGACAGGTTGTGAGTGAGAAAGGTAAGAGTGTGTTTTACCAAGAAAGAAAGTTTTGGCACGAGCATGCAGGAGGGGAAAAAAAAACCCCTGAAAACTGTAGATGCAACCTACTTTCTATGCTGAGTGAAAAACCTGAAACCCAGGCCAAAGAACTCGCCCTGCCTGAGAACTGGCAAGATGGTATGGGCAGACCCATGGACCCATAGTTCAAAGTCAGTCACAGCTCTGCTCGGGCTTTCAGAACGAAAACAGTAGTGATAGTCTTATCTGTCCTAATATTTAGGGTATATAGGACTTGGAGCCTGCATGGAAAACATGTTCAGGGAGCCATTAAGTGTTTGGGTTTCAGTTGTGGAGGGAAAGGAGGATGTGGGTCCTAGAGTCTTTCTGGGTACAGTTGCATCTTTTTCTTAGAGCTGGAAGGCCTCCTGGGGAAGTTGGCTGGAGAGAAGGGTACATACACTTAACGGTCACCCCTTCTAAAATCCTCTGATACAGGCATCAGATCCTTGGGGAAATAACATGGCTTTGTGAGTCAAGGTAAGGGCCACATGAAAAACAAAACAGACTTGACTACTGTCTGGTAGCAGTCACTAAAGAACGAGGTGGGAGGGACCCAGAAAAGGTGAAGCTGGGAAGATTGTGGAAATACCTTTTGTGCTTAGGCTTCCCTTCTCAGCCCCACATCATGGCTGACAGCCCTGTCGTTCCTGCCTGCTCCCTGACTGATGTGCTTCGCTGTTCCTCATTCACTCCTGTGCATTTCAAGTCTTACTGTGGAATGAAAAGTGTTCATGGAATAATTTCCATTCCTCTTGAGGAGCCCTCAGAAATCAGAACACAAAATCCAACCCTCAAAGTCACTTGATTTAGTTCTTTCGGAGGGTGATGGAAAAGGATTTAGATAGAGCTTGCCAGCTTCAATGTTCTCCAATCCCCAGTGGCTGCCAGGCCTTTAGGAGTCCTCTTGTCTTCTCCAAGGACTACAAATGATCCCCAGCATGAATCTTCTGTGATACTCTTATCTTAGTCCTGGCCCTGTCATCTTTCTGCTTGAGCTGGCCTCAGACTGTCTTCCACATAGCATATACCTGAAATCCAGAGCTCTCTGGCACATTTACATTTTATTTTTATTTATTTTATTTATTTATTTTTTTGAGACAGTCTTGCTCTGTCGCTCAGGCTGGAGTGCATGGTGTGATCTCCGCTCACTGTAGCCTCCGCCTCCTGGGTTCAAGTGATTCTTCTATCTCAGCTTCCTGAGTAGCTGGGATTACAGGTGTGAGCTGCCACACCCAGCTAATTTTTTGTATTTTTAATAGAGACAGGGTTTCACCATGTTGGCCACGCTGGTCTTGAACTCATGGCCTCAAGTGATAGGCCTGCCTCAGCCTCCCAAAGTGCTGGGATTACAGGCATGAGCCACGGTGCCCAGCCCACATTTTTAAAAATTGATGTGTAACAATATTTTTTACATTAAAAACTCTTAATTTTGAACATTCTGCTTTAAGCATGTGAAGTTTTTTGGGTTTTTTGTTTGTTTTTTCAGATGGAGTCTCACTCTGTCACCTAGGCTAGAGTGCGGTGGTGCCATCATAGCTTACTGCGGCCACAACCTGCCAGGCTCAATTAATCCTCCCACCTCAGCCTCCCAAACAGCTGGGACTACAGGTGTGTGCCATCACACCTGGCAATTTTTTTTATTTTTTGTAGAGAAAGGGTTTTGCCATGTTGCCCCGGCTGGTCTTGAACTCCTGGGCTCAAGCAGTCTGCTGACATTGGCTTCCCAAAGTGCTGGGATTACAGGTGTGAGCCACCAGGCCTAGTGCCCATGAACATACGAAGTTTCTAACAATAGAATATGTTACAAGTGTGGATCTTCGTTAGAAGTGTCGTTTATTTTAACAATTAGATTACTGTCATAATTGTCGTCTCCACTAGATGGCATTCTCCTTTCTACTTTGGTTTTTTGTTGGGTTTTTTGTTTTGTTTTTGAGTAGGAGTTTCGCTCTTGTTGCCCAGGCTGGAGTGCAGTGGCGCAATCTTGTCTCACTACAACCTCCACCTCCCAGGTTCAAGCGATTCTCCTGCCTCAGCCTCCTGAGTAGCTGGGATTACAGATACATGCCATGTCGCCCAGCTAATTTTTGTATTTTTAGTAGAGACGGGGTTTCGCCATGTTGGCCAGGATGGTCTTGATCTCCTGACTTCATTATCTGCCCACCTCAGCCGCACAAAGTGCTGAGATTACAGGCGTGAGCCAACACGCCCGGCCTCTACTTTGGTTTTTTAAGATCTTTTCATTTTTTTTCAGTAGTTCTCAAAACATTACACAATTAAAAATTGAAGATGTCAGAGTTTTTGTTCATTTTGGTTTTATCTATTGATGTTTACTATTTTATAAGTTAAAACTGAGAAAATTTTAAATTATTTATTTTCAAATAAATAATTTGAAACCCAGGCCGGCCACAGTGACTCGTGCCTGTAATTGCAGCACTTTGGGAGGCCGAGGTAGGCAGATTGGTTGAGCCCAGGAGTTTGAGACCAACCTGGGCAACGTGATAAAACCGCATCTCTATAAAAAATGCAAAAATTAGCCGGGTGTGGCGGCGCATGCCTGTCGTCCCAGCTACTCAAGAGGCTGAGGTGGGAGGATCACTTGAGCCTGGGAGGTAGAGGTTGCAGTGAGCTGTGATCTTGTCACTGCACTCCAGCCTGGGTGACAGACTGAGACCTTGTCTCAAACAAACCTATTACGTATTAACATAAATAACATTTTTAGAAAAACTAAGTATTTCCCAAAAAATGTTAATGCAAAGAGTGGCACTGTGTCACCATTTTACAAATCTTTAATGTCTGGCTTAATAGAATATGACTGGGTATGTATAAATGCTTTTACATTCAGGTCGTTATAGGTATTCTTCTTTGATACTTTATCAGAACTCAACAGGTGATAGTTTCCTTGAAAGATTAGTTACATCATGGAATGTGAACCCTTACCAGTGACCTTTGTATTCTGCTTCCCTAAAATCCACTGGTCTGTCTTGCCCTTTGAATGGGTCTTTTACCCATACATGATTTTATATCTTCAGGCACTGGTGATTTGAAAATGGATGGTTTACTGAGTTATACAGATCTTAATGTTGACACGTTTTGTTCTGTGGTATCAAAAAAGTAGCATTTTTTAGTGACGTAACTGATCTCATCGGAAAATCATTAAATGTTAGAAACCTTTTAGCAAGCCCACAATAAGGAGCAACACATTTTTCTTTTTTTTTTAATTTTCTTTTGAGACGGAGTCTCGCTCTGTCGCCCAGGCTAGAGTGCAGTGGCGTGATCTCGGCTCACTGCAAGCTCCGCCTCCTAGGTTCGCACCATTTTCCTGCCTCAGCCTCCCTAGCAGCTGGGACTATAGGCGCCCGCCACCGCACCCAGCTAATTTTTTTTTTTTTTTTTGGTAGAGACGGGATTTCACTGTGTTAGCCAGGATGATCTCGATCTCCTGACCTCAGGTGATCCACCCGCCTCGGCCTCCCAAAGTGCTGGGATTACAGGTGTGAGCCATCGTACCCGGCCACACATTTTTCAAGATAATGTGTTTCTAATAATTTTTGTTTGAAAACTTGAGTTTTATCATTTTCAATATGTACTATCAGAGCTTTCCTTGAAATAACAGGCTTTCGTCTTGAGAAAATGTCTGCCAAATAACCAAGTCTAGATAACTAGTTTGTCATTCTTTCAAATATAAATGGTGTTTCCTGAAGAAAAATGCCAGTTCAACTGGTAACTGAAATCATCACAAACGGTAGTCCATCCTTTTCCGTGGCTTCAGTAACCTGAGGTCAGCTGCAGTCTGAAAATATTACATGCAGTAAGCTATTTTGAGAGAGAATTCACATTCACGTAGCTTTTATTACAGTATATCTTTCTAATTATTGTTGTTAATCTCTTACTAGTTTATAAATTAAACTTTATCATAGATACGTATGTATAGGGAAAAAACATAGTATGTGTAGGGCTCAGTACTATCAGAGGTTCCAGGCATCTACTGGGAGTCTTGGAACGTATAACCCAGGGATAAGGGGGCGTTGCTGTGTGTACTTTTCCCTGAGACATTTATCTGACTTTGTTATGCCTCAGAAGTATTTATGCATGCCTCTCATGTCAGTGCCCAAAATATTAAGGAGATGTATTTTCCAATGTCAAGATGTCAGAAAACTAATCATTTTTACTGTTCTGGCAGAACTTTTTTTTTTTTTTTTGAGACATTCTCTTGCCCAAGCTGAAGTGCAGTGGCACAATCTCGGTTCGCTGCAACCTCTGCCTTCCAGGTTCAAGCGATTCTCCTGCCTCAGCTTCCTGAGTAGCTGGGACTACAGGCACGCGCCACCGTGGCTGGCTCATTTTTGTCTTTTTAGTAGAGACAGGGTTTCACCATGTTGGCCATGCTGGTCTCGAACTCCTGACCTCGTGATCCGCCCTCCTCAGCCTCCCAAAGTGCTGGGATTACAGACGTCGTGAGCCACCACGCCCGGCCTATGGCAGACAGTTCTTAAGTGAAACTGGCTTTTTTTTTTTGAAACTAAGTCTCGCTTTGTTGCCCATGCTGGAGTGCAATGGTGCAATCTCAGCCCACTGCAACCTTCACCTCCCAGCGATTCTCCTGCCTCAACCTCCCGAGTAGCTGGGATTACAGTCATGCACCACCATGCCTGGCTAATTTTTGTATTTTGTTTTTTTGTAGAGTTGGGGTTTCACCATGTTGGTGAGACTGGTCTGGAACTCCTGGCCTCAAGTGATGTGCCCACCTCAGCCTCTCAAAGTGATGGGATTACAGGCATGGGAATCCCATGGGATTGCACCCAGCCGTTTTTTTTAAATCAACTGAGCATGTAATGACTACGGCTACAGTTTAGTACTGCTGCCTCAATTTGTTCTAAAGTTTAGCGGTTTACCCACCATTGCTTGTGCAAATGTCAACACGATGAAAAAGACAAAATAATGACTTAAAACAGTTTTGACTTTGCAGACCCCTTAGAAAAACTACTATTATTCTAAAACGGAAATCATGGGTCAGTGATTCAATAGTTGTTTGAGAACTGTTTTTATTGCTCTGAAAATGTCTGTTAAGTTGTTAGCCTTATGGGGTCTTGAGCCATTTTGAGGATGGGTTAGTATTCAGAGTGAGATGATTCAGCCCTGGCATAGTGGGGAGGAGTTCAAACTCTGGAATGACACCAGGGTTTTCTTGGGGAAGTCCCTTAACCTCAGTTTTTCTCATCAGGAAAATAATCATCATAAAATCTGTCTCATTGATTTTACAAGGTTCAACTAAGTAAAAGTAAAACGCAGCTGTCCCTCGCTATCTGTGGACCCCCCCGCCAGATGCTCAAGTCTCTGGTATAAAATGGTGTAGTATTTGCATTTAGCCTTGGGAATCCTTCTGTATACTTTAAATCATCTTATACTACTTGATAAAATGTAACTGTTTTGTAACTAGTTGTTAGACTGTGTTGTTTAGGGAATAATGACACAAGCAAAAAAGTCTGACATGGTCAGCACAGACGCGATTACACACACATGCACGCACGATTACACACACACACACACACACACACACACACACTCTTTCAACTGGAGGTGAGTTTTGGCCATGGATTCGAAACCACGGATCCAGCGGGCTGGCTGCACTCAGCTCAATATGTCTGGAGTGTCTTTGTTTAGTAGCATTGGCTGAACTGACCATCGTTTCCAGTTCCTCCTGTGCACACTTCCCAGGGTGGTCACACCATGTTGTCGGCCTGTTTTGGAAGAGCAGATTCCATGTTTTAAACTGGAGTGCACTCAGAGAAGAGCAGTCATAAAGATGAGGGGACTCAAAAGCACATCACCTGAGGAAAAGGTAGAGCTGGAAGAGAGAAGACTTGGGAAGAGCCGGGGTTGCGCTCTGGTGTCTGAAGGTCTGCTGAGGGAAAGGCTAAGGCAGCCTGAGGCAGACTGGAAGCTGCGCGTAGAATTCCAGTTTACCTTCACATAACAGGACCTTTTGTGATCTCTGGCCAAAAGTGGTTGAGCTGTTTCATAAGGTAGTGAGCTCCCTGTCTCTAGAGGTTTTTCAGGGAAGTTTTTTGTGGGTTTTTTTTGTTGTTGTTGTTGTTTGGGACGGAGTCTCACTCTGTCGTCCAGGCTGGAGTGCAGTGCCATGATCTTGGCTCACTGCAAGCTCCGCCTCCCGGGTTCATGCCATTCTCCTGCCTCAGCCTCCCTACTAGCTGGGACTACAGGCACCCGCCACCATGCCTGGCTAATTTTTTGTATTTTTAGTAGAGACGGGGTTTCACCGTGTTAGCCAGGATGGTCCTGATCTCCTGACCTCGTGATCCACCCACCTCAGGCAAGTTTTAAGAAATGACTTGTCATCAACATCATAAAAGAAATGCGTGGGTAGAGATTGGATTAAACGCCAAGGAGTTCCCTGGGAACCCCCTAGGAAAGGACTTGGGCATTATGCATAAGCAAAGTTGAGTATTCTCTGACTTGATTATAATCTGATGACTTTAAAATATGCACAGACTGGGCCAGTGCAGTGGCTCATGCCTGTAATCCCTGCACTTTGGGAGGCTGAGATGGGCAGATCACGAGGCCAGAAGATTGAGACTATCCTGGCTAACCCGGTGAAACCCCGTCTGTACTAAAAATACAAAAAAACTAGCCGGGCGAGGTGGCGGGCGCCTGTAGTCCCAGCCACTTGGGAGGCTGAGGCAGGAGAATGGCGTGAACCCGGGAGGCAGAGCTTGCAGTGAGCTGAGATCCGGCCACTGCACTCCAGTCTGGGCGACAGAGCGAGACTCCGCCTCAAAAAAAAAAAAAGAACTAACCTGGCCCACCTGTGCAGGGAGCCTTTGGTCCTATCGTTTAGGTTGGAGCAACAGGGATTGGGCTCTGCAGGTGCTGAGTTTGCCCCAAACTAGTGAACAGGAGATTGGAGAAGGAGGCTGGGCGTTGCATAGGAAACAAGCTTTGGTACTTCTGTTCCATTATTTTTTAGTCTCTAACTTCAAGTTTCTGGTTTTACCTTTTCTGTGAGCAGCAAATTAACAGGAGGTGGCACTGCTGTTCTGGAAAAAGAGCAGAAGTGACAGTCTTGGGGCCAGCACCTCACTCCGGGAAAGGTGTGCCTGCCTGATGGCTGAAGTGCTTCCTCCCCCTGTTTACCTTTGGCACCCGAGCATCCCTTTCGCCACTCTCCTTTGTCCATTTTTACCTCGGTTGCCCTGGACGGTTTCCCTTGTTTATTTTTTTCTCCACTCCTACAGTTCCTGTGGATGAAGCTGTTTCCACTCACTCACTGTCCCTGACACACCCTTCCGTTGAAAACAAACATGGGGATTGAGGGCCTGGAGCAAGAAAGATGGAGCAGCCTATTGCCAGCTAACTGGGAGGAACTGGGATCGCCGGCCTCCCTGAGGTGCTGATCTAGGAAAAGAATCCTCCCGGCCCAGGAGCGCACATCTGTAAAAACAAAGTTCCGTTTTCTGGGTCAAGGAGGTGGCATCAGGTGGGGGTTGGGGGGGAATTATTCTGGCATTTTTTTTAAAGGCGTGTATAACCCCAGTTAAAAGAAGACATTTTTAAAATTCTTAGATCCCTAAAGTAGTACTAAAATGTGGAGTTCACAAACAACTTAGAGCTGGTCTGGTGGACTCGTGGTCCGAAGACCTGGGTTGTGCCCTGGCCTCTGGCTGTGGAACCACAGGCCTGTAACTTAAGCTTCACTCGGCTCCATCTGGGCAGTGAGGGCCGTGAGACCCGCTTTACAAGGTGGTGATGACTGCGGCGTGAGAGAATGTACATGAAGATGCTTTTCACAGTATACAGTGCACTTGTTAGCAGTGCTTGGCCTTTGCAGTGTAACTAAGTCCGATTATATGCCCTCATCCTGTAGGTCAGAAGGTGCCACAGTTTCTTGGCTCACTGCCCTTTGTATCTCCATAGTTTTCACAGACCTCCAGAACCAGAAGAAATGCCTGACGGCTGAGCTTACACCTGTAATCCCAGCACTTGGGGATACCTGAGGCAGGAGAATTGCTTGAGCACAGGAGTTTGAGACCAGCCTGGGCAACATGGTGAAACCCGTCTCTACAAAAACTACAAAAGTTAGCTAGGCATGGTGGTATGTGCCTGTAGTCCCAGCTACTTGGGAGGTTGAGATGGGAGGATCATTTGGTCCTGGGAGGCGGAGGTTGCCGTGAGCCGAGATCTGCATCACTGCACTCCAGCCTGGGTGGCAGACCAAGACCCTGTCTGAAAAAAAAAGAAAAAAAAAAATGCCTAACAAATGGTTCTGTTTCTTACATCATTAGCTTCTGACAATAAGTATTACTGTCCTCACAATTCAGTAGCTGCTTAAAAAAATATATGTAAGTGTGTGTGTGGTATGGGACATGTGGAGTAAGGCTGTGTTTCCTGTAACAGTTTTGTTAAATATTCTGTGGCACCTTTGTGAGTTTGCTGGGTTACCCCAGGTAATAGTTTGGGAACTGTGGCAGCAGATTGTCTTAGACTTCCAGATTGGGGCTTTTTTTTTTTTTTTGAGGCGGAGTCTCGCTCTGTCGCCCGGACTGGAGTGCAGTGGCCGGATCTCAGCTCACTGCAAGCTCCGCCTCCCGGGTTCACGCCATTCTCCTGCCTCAGCCTCCCGAGTAGCTGGGACTATAGGCGCCCGCCACCTCACCCGGCTAGTTTTTGTATTTTTAGTAGAGACGGGGTTTCACCATGTTAGCCAGGATGGTCTCGATCTCCTGACCTCGTGATCCGCCCGTCTCGGCCTCCCAAAGTGCTGGGATTACAGGCTTGAGTCACCGCGCCCGGCGAGATTGGGGCTTTGATAAGTCCTCACTTAGCCTTCTCTGGAGGCTGGGCCGGGTGAGTGGTTCTCTGCCTCAGTGGCTGTTCACATCCACCCTGAAGAAGACCAGGTCTCCCAGTTGACTGGAGTTACTGACTCACAGTCTAGACGAGGATTTGTTTTGGGCAGAGCTGACTCGGTAATTCCCTCACCCACTCTCCTCTCCACTCTTTCCCACTGTCCTTGCATTACTACTGATCTTTTGAAGTACCAAAATCAGATATCTGAAAACTGCCTGAGGGGCTAATCTCCCAGGAATTTGTTGTTGACTGCTGATTATAGGAAGAACTTTGAGGAGCCTGCCAGCAATTGCATGCAGGCAGCATTGTAGGCTGAAATCTTATATTCTCTTTATTGAACACAGGCTCCAGAACATGGGCAGCTTCTGCAGGGTAGCTGCAGAGCACAAGTGTTTCCCATCTGGGCTCCTGGTGTATTTGCTGCCCTTCCAGGACTCTGGGATCTGAAAGGAAGATGCTGTTGCTTTTCATAAACAAGCAGCAAAGGGTTGCATTCCTCCTGATATTGAAGGATGTTTAGGAGGGTATGTGATGTGGTATGAGATAGGAGTCCCGAGTGCTTTTGCAGCATTGCAAACAGGTTGTTTGTGTGCCTTTGTTGATGCACTGCTGGAGAGACCTGAGAACTGAGAATTACTCTGCCCAACAGAAGAGCAAACTGGCGCTCTCAGAGCTTAAGCTTGGACTTTGTTTTTAATGGACAGAGTTACATTTTTATAAAAATACAATTTGTGTTTATTTTTATTTTTGTCAAATTATTGTAGCAAGATTGAATATGTTGCGAAAGGATAAAAATCACCTAATCCCATGATGCTAACCGTACAACTTTTTTTTTTTTTTTGAGACGGAGTTTTTTTTTTGAGACGGAGTCTCGCTCTGTCTCTCAGGCTGGAGTGCAGTGGCCAGATCTCAGCTCACTGC
>NW_012110918.1:11551712-11556264 GCF_000951035.1 Colobus angolensis palliatus
CCACTGCACTCTAGCCTGGTGACAGAGAGAGACTCTGTCTCAAAAAAAAAAAAAAAGGAGTTGTAAGGTATGAATTATATCTCAATAAAACTGCTGTAAGAAAAAACAAATTTTTTATTTTTTATTTTTTTTGAGATGGAGTCTCACTCTGTCGTCCAGGCTGGAAGTGCAGTGGTGTGATCTCAGCTCACTGCAACCTCCTTCCTGGGGTTCAAGCAATTCTCCCGCCTCAGCCTCCCCAGTAGCTGGGACTGTAGGTGCACACCACCACGCCTGGCCAATTTTTGTATTTTTTTTGGTAGAGCTGGGATTTCACCATATTGGCCAAGCTAGTCTCAGACTCCTGACCTCAAGTGATCTACCTGCCTCAGCCTCCCAAAGTGCCGGGATTATAAGCATGAACCGTGGTGCCCGGCAAAAAAAAAGTTTTAATTTTTAAAATATTCCAAATGGAGATTTTTTTAAAAACCTCCATTGCAAACAGGTTGTTTGTGTGCCTTTGTTGATGCACTGCTGGAGAGCCCTGAGAACTGAGAATTACTCTGCAGAATGGAAGAGCAAACTGGAGCTCTCAGAGCTTAAGCTTGGACTTTGGATCTCAAAAGTTGACATCCACCAAGGTTTGTTCTAGTGGTGACGCGAATCATTAGCTCCACAGATTTTCACATCATTTCCCTCATTCTTATATTTTCTTCAGCTATATAGGTTAAATCCAGAAATAAGCACATTACACTAGCAAAATCTGAATAGGTTTTTATAGTTGAATGCTCTGTCTGCAGTTTCCCTCTAATGAAGTTCTCTGATGAACAGGAAACGGGCCATGTTCTTTACTTGGGTCAGAAGGAATAACTCATCCTTTAAGCTCGTGTTCTTATTGGAAGTCCACATGGTTGTTCACCCAGGAAGGGAGAAGAACTGAGTAGAGTTCAGGATTTCGTAGCACTTTTTCTGTGAGTCTCCAGGAAGTCTCTAGGCTAAGGACAGGGTGGTAGCACCCACGGTTTGTGTGATTAAACCTGCAGGACCAACCCATCTGAACAAGTTAACTCAGATGTGACTCACTGGGGCCCCATGGACTCTAGAGCTGTTTCCCCTGATCGTCATAGCTGAAAGATAATAATTCTGGCTGTCTTCCCTTAAGTCCAGGGTTTTAATACCTGCTTCAGTCTGACCTGCTAGAGAATCATTCCTAGAGAGGTGCTATTCCTTCTTGGTCTTTGTTGTTGGCTTACGCAGTGGTTAAACTAACAGCTTCCTAGAGACTACTGCCCTTTGCAGCCTCTTAGTCTAGAGGGAGAAGGTGGGAAGTTGGGAAGCCGGATAACTGGGCTTTGGAGCCAAACAGATTTGGCCTTGAATTTCAACATTGCCATTTATTGGGTCAGCTGCTTCATTGTGTTTTACCTCAGTTTACTTGTGTGCAAAATGGAAATAATAATGTCTACCTCATAGGGTTATTGTGAAACTTGAATAGTGGTTAGCTTGTAGTGGATTCTACGTTTAGGGTGTCATATGGGGTGCTATGTGAGTGGGAGAGTATATGCTTCATCCTCAGTCTTGGTTTTATTAGTCCACCTGCCCCTGTGTTCTATCTCCCATACCCTGTAATCTCTTTTTTGTTGTTGTTGTTGAAACGGAGTCTTGCTCTCTCTCCCAGGCTGGAGTCCAGTGGTGTGATCTCAGCTCACTGCAAGCTCCGCCTCCCAGGTTCACGCCATTCTCCTGCCTCAGCCTCCCAAGTACCTGGGACTACAGGCGCCCGCCACCACACCTGGCTAATTTTTTTGTATTTTTAGTAGAGACGGGGTTTCACCACGTTAGCCAGGAAGGTTTTGATCTCCTTACCTCATGATCTGCCTGCCTTGGCCTCCCAAAGTGCTGGGATTACGGGCGTGAGCCACCGGGCCGGCCCATACCCTATAATCTTTTGAGTGCTGATTAGAAGGGAACAGAATTACAGTATGACTCACCCAGGAACAGAGAAGGAAATGGCCCTTGATCATTGCTGATTTGTGACCCATCTACCACCCTTCTCTTGGAAGTGTAATGTGGGCCTTAAACTGTTGAGAATGCTCTAGCCTGCCTAGCGTTTGGCACTTCTCTGCACTCAACACGATGGATGGTCTTTGTTAGACTTTTCCTCAGCAACACTAGGGTTGCCTTGCGCAGCTGGGAGACACGGAATTTCCAGAAGCTCGTGGAGTGACCTGCTGGATGGTGACCGGATCTGCGCAGGAGACAGAAAGGCAGGCAGGCCGTGAAAGTCACTCTTTGATTGTCCCGAGGGAAAGAAATCGAAGCCTGCTATGACTTTGTCCTGCCACCGTCCAAGGAAGTCCTCACTGCATCATACGCTGAACACTGCTGGTGGAAACTCTGGTAGTTGTTGGAAGTTGTGATTTCATGCAAAGCGGAACAATGACCATTATTCATTATTCTCCCTCTGACCCCTCCTTGGCTCCATTGCACTGCCAGAGGGAACTTCTTGATGGCAGTTGATCCAAGTAACCTGAACCTGAGACTCCCAGAAGCCCCACCTCACTCCTGTGGTTCCGCAGCCCACAGGGAGCTACCGCTGTGTCTGGTCCACCCTCCCGGCAGCTGTACAAGTCCCAACAGACCTCCTTCCCTTCAGGCCAGATGCCATGGATTGCTAACTGAGGTGTGGCTGGGCCCCTCCTTCCCCATCTGGGACTCATCTTTTTGAAATTACATGATGCAGAGAACTGCCTGTCCTTAGGGATCCAGCATTTCCGACCTTCATTCTGTATTTTCATCCATGTCTCCTGAAATGCTGCTGTGTGATTTCTGGGTTGGATAGGATTCTGCTCATTTCTGTTCCTAACTTTGGAGTTAGGTAAATATTTTCTGGGCTGTGCTTTAAAGATGCTGGCATTCTTTTTGGCCCTCTCAGTGACTCAGTCCCCTTCCTACCAGTGTCGATGATGACCAGTTTGCATTTCTGCCAGCCTGACTTTCAGGGACTGCGAGTATATTTGCCTGAGATGTTGATGTAACTAACTCTTCAGCTTGTCAACCAGCCTCTCAGATGGAATGCTTTTGTAATTTGGTAGCCATGTAGAGTTGTGTGCCTTCCAGACTTGCATTCTCAGCCTCACAAAGCTGTGTCTTTTGTCCTTTTCTGGCTCCAAGCTCCCCCTAACCCCCCAAATATATCAACCTAAAGCACAGAGATACTGTTCTTGTGGAAGTCTTGACGGGAAAAAGCCTGTCGTAGCCTCACTACCAAGGGTTTGACTCAGATCCTTGGTGTGAGGCAACCTCTGGACCGAGATACAGCCGTTCCTGACACCCTGGGGATGAGACAGAAAGGGAATGGTTCTCTTTTACCATCTTCTATAATTTTCAAAAAACCAAAAATCTTAAAGTGTCTTGAATCAAATGTAGATTGCACTTAGAATAGTCGAATAACAAAAGTCTCCTCTTGGAAATTGCTCCGTGCATTTACTTTGAAGTCTAGTGGATTGCAACATGTTCCATGTAACAGAACATCAGGAGCTATGCTGAGCCATGTGGGCTTTGTAAATTTAGCTGGATTTTTCAAATAGAGAAACTTTCCCTTCCCCTTCCCTACCTTGTCTTCACTCTACAAGGCCAATTCTGTAGCTGGCAAACTTGGCAAACTCCTGTTTCACCCATTCCTAGAGAAACCTTATGTGGTTGGGGCCAGGCGCAGTGGCTCATACCTCTAATCCCAGCACTTGGGGAGGCCGAGGCGGGAGGATCACGAGGTCAGGAGATTGAGACCATCCTGACTAACAAGGTGAAACCCCGTCTCTACTGAAAATACAAAAATTAGCCGGGCATGGTGGCGGGCACCTGTAGTCCCAGCTACTCTGGAGGCTGAGGCAGGAGAATGGCATGAACTTGCAGTGAGCTGGATTGCACCACTGCACTCCAGCCTGGGCAACAGAGCGGGACTCCATCTCAAAAAAAAAAAAAAAGGAAAGAAACCTGTGGTTGAGAGCAGAGTCTTCCTGTCAATAAGCGGTCTAAGAGCAAAGGCAACCCCAATGTGTCCCAAAGGGCCCCACCAACTTCCGCCCATTTTTCTGATAAATGGAGTATTTCCATTCCCAGGCAGGCAGTGTGCCCACAGCAGTTGCTTAGTCCTGGCCGACAGGATACAACTAAAGGAAATGTGCTAGCGATGGGCTTTCTCTGGGGCTCTCCAGTGGGGGTGGCTGGCATCTGGCCCCCAGGGTGGGATGTTCCCATGCAGCATTGGGTTTGGAGGCTTTACTGAACTGCTGACAGCTCTCACTCCTAGCCCCCAACCATGTCTCTGTCAAACCAACATCATTTTGTTCTGGAACTTGGAGGTATTTTATAAAGGCAATCCAGCATTGTTGCTTTCTTGGCAGCCTGAAGTGACTGACATTGATCTCAGAAAACCTTGTTTTAACTATTACTTTGATGCCCCCGCAAAAGGGTTTCTGGAGGATGGCATGGCAGTTGTTCTGAAGCAGTCGTATTGCCTGATGGTTAAGAGCACAGTTTCATGGGACTGTTGTGAAAATTACATGAGATT
>NW_012110918.1:11556489-11574491 GCF_000951035.1 Colobus angolensis palliatus
GATCTCCTGACCTCGTGATCCGCCCGTCTCGGCCTCCCAAAGTGCTGGGATTACAGGCTTGAGCCACCGCGCCCGGCTGAGATTCTTAATTGAAGAGCTTAGCGTAATACCTCAACTTATTCCCCTAGATTGAGTTTTCATATTTTATCCTCAATGCTTGGCCCATTGCTTGGTGTATAAATCATGCTCAATAAATTATCTTGAAAAAATAAATGAATTAACTGTATAGTAATTCTTCTTGTCTTAAGATTTAAGAGCATTAGGCCCAGTGTTCAGAAACAGGATGCAGGGCCAGATGTGGTGACTCACACCTGTAATCCCAGCACTTTGGGAGGCTGTGGCAGGAGGATTGCTTGAGCCTACAAGTTCAAGAGCAGCCTGGGCAACATAGTGAGACCCCATCTGTACAAAAAATTTAAAAATTAGCCAGCCATGGTGGTGCATGCCTGTAATCCCAGCTACTTGGGAGGCTGAGGCAAGAGAATTGCTTGAGCCCAGGAGGTCAAGGCTGCAGTGAGCTATGATTGCGCCAGTGTACTCCAGCCTATGTGACAGAGTGAGACCCTGTCTCAAAAAAAAAAAGGATGATGCAGAAAGATGAATAAAGAATTGGGTTTGAAATTTTTTTGTAATTCAGCATTGGTGTCGCCTCCCCACCTTCTCCTGCTCTTTGGCAGACGTTTATTGCAAGCCTAGCCCTTTTGTTAGCTGCTCTTCTACTGCCTGTCCGCCTGACATTTCTAGTGAATCTACACATGAAACTCGCTGTGGAGTTGACCAGGCTGGGAGTCTGAAGTTTAAACATAACAGCTGAAGGTAGGTGTGGAACCTAAACTTGACAAGACAAACTGACAATGTTTGGGGGGGGTGTGTGTGTGTGTGAGAGAGAGAGAGAGAGATCAGTGCTTGAGCACCTTTTGTGGGCCAGGCAGACTGTTACAAGTGGTGATTTTTGTGAGTACACAGAGTAGGGTAGTTTCTCTTCGTTGGCCAAGTGGGCGTGAGGGTAGAGGAAGGCTTCCCTGGGCTGGGCTGAGGCCTACACAGGGCTTTCTAGGCAGGAGTGGGGAGAAGCAATTTCCGGGAGTAGGCATTGCAAAGATCCTGGGTGCAGAAAGGGGAGGAAGAGGCTGCTGAAATGGCTGGCAGGGGATCCTCAGGGCTCGTGGGCCACAGTGAGGATCTGTTTTTAAGGAGCCACTGTGCTCGTGAACTGAGATCTCATCAGGCCATGGGCTGTCCCAGGTCTGAGAGAAGAAAGATTTGAAAGGAGTCGTTTTACCAATCTGCCTCCCTAGCTGCCATGTACTTGTAAGATGCAAGATTACGTTGTCCAACAGGAAACCCCCCAGTCTGTAGCATTCTCGCCCATGGCCTCAAGGCTGGCTGCCCTGTGCCCCTGTTCAGAGTGCTTTCTCTGTGCCGACTGCTCCCCAAGCTGGAAGGAAAATGTGACATTTAGATTTGGCGGGATCTAGATGCTGGTGGCTGCCGTTGCGGAACTCAAGTTTGACACTGGAGCTTTGTAGGGCCGGTTCCAGGAAGGATTGAGGAAGCATTGTTGGCTGTAAATGAACCTCCATTCTCTTACTCAGGACTTGGTACTTCTCTGCTGAGTAAACCCGCCCGGCTCAAATGGCAGCTTGTCCAGTTTCGTGGGTCTATATTGTTGTTGCTTCCTTCCTGCACTCCAGTCAGCTTCATCAGTGGCTGGACTTTTGTATTCTTTGCAGGAGGAACCATATTGCAGGTTCTGTAATTCCTGAGAACCTACATCCATGGCTGTTGCATCTTCCAAGTCTCAGTCACAGTTGGTTAAGAAACCAAATTGGCAGATTGAGATCACTATTCTTCTCCAGGGACAGCCCCCAGCCTGCTGCAGCCACCTCCCGCTCTGGTTGTTGGGCCTTTAGTCTCAGGTGGGGTCTGGGTAGATAAGGGGTGCAGGCGGAGGAGGAGACCTCGGCTCAGATTGGTATTGTCCACCAGCTCAGCATTTAAACCATACTTCCTCTTTCCTCCCTTCTATTTTCTAACTTGGCTTTTGTTTTTGTCTTCTTGTTTTTCCTTGTGTCTTTTTTTTTTTTTTTTTTTTTGGAGACAATCTTGCTCTTTCAGGCTGGAGTGCAGTGGCGCAATCTCGGCTCACTGCAACCTCCATGTCTCAAGTAGCTGGGATTACAGGCATGCACCACCATGCCCGACTAATTTTTGTATTTTTAGTAGAGAGGAGGTTTCACCGTGTTGTCCAGGCTGGTCTCAAACTCCTGGCCTCAAGTGATCTGCCCGCCTCAGCCTCCCAGCACGCCCAGCCTGTTTTTCCTTGTGTCTTGATTGGAATTGAATGAGGGGCTGTCTTTTCTGCCAGGAGCGGCCCTCCTTTCCTAGGTGAGGCGCTTTGTTTTCACCTTCCTTAGAAACAGGGTGAAAAGCCCTTAGCCTGTTCTGGCTGTGGTGTTGCTCATGTGTCTGGGCTGCGGTTCCATGCCCTCTGGCTAATGTAGACGGATGCCTGGTGAGTAGACATCCAGGATGAGTTCATTACTTTAACCAACTGAGAATTTCTACCTGGAGGCCAGTGGGTGGATTCATACGAGTCAAGACAGGTGTTTCCTGTGCATTTCAAAACGCCGCTGGCGGGGAAGAGATGAACATTGCTTTCTTGTTGCTTTTTACTTGTATCCTCATAGCCCTTCTTCCCACTTCCTGTCTCTTTAAGGGCATAGTGAGACTCTCCCTCTAGAGCAGGTGGTATAACACCAGTGCCTTGGACGACTGGCAGTTTAATAATTGAGCCTTTTTTCCATCTCCTTAGTTCTATCATTTAAAATATTTCATTGGGAGGGACGTGAGGATTGAAAAATTACCTACCAGGTACGGTGTTCACTTTCTGGGTGACGGGTACACTGGGAGCCCAAACCTTACTTAACATTACACAATGTAGGCATGTAACAGACCTGCACACATACCGCCAAATCTAAAAATAAAATAATTTTTTTTAATTATAAAATAAATTGTTCATCACAGGTTTTTTTCTGACACGTGGCTGGCTTCCATGATAACTGTCATGGGTGCTTGGTTCATTTTTCATACCGAATACCTGGTATCTGACACATGACTGGTAAGAGGGTATCTCTTTAGTCCTGTCCTCCCTGTGGTGGAGGTTGTTATAGAGGAATGTCATTACTGTTTGAATAGAGGTCACTTTCATTGAATGAAACTTGATTCAGTGGATAGTTGTGTGTAAATGGTGCTAAAAAGCAGCTCTGGGGTATTGCAGGTTCTCCCTGTGTCACCCAGGCTGGAGTGCAGTGGCATAATCATAGCTCACTGCAGCTTCAGCCTCCCAGACTCAGGTGATCTCGCCTCAGCCTCCCAAGTAGCTGGGACGACAGGCCGGTCCCAAACTCCTGGATTCAAGCAGTCCGGCCCACCTCAGCCTCTCAAAGTGCTGGAATTACATGTGTGAGCCACTGCACCTGGCCAAGTGGGCACTTTAGGATCCAGAGAACTTAGGTTGTTGTCTTTCTTCTTCAGGAGAAGCTCGGCACAGTGACAGAGGCGCCCAGGGCTCAGCAAGCTCACGACCCAGCTTGTTGGACTCAAAGGGCAGAAGAATCACGTTCTAAACTTGACAAGGTATAGCCAGCAGGAGGCAGATTCCCAGCTTGATTCTCCAGAACCGTCTAGGTCCCAAGGGTGCCTGACACCAATGGGAATCTGAACCAGCACAGACTCCAGAGTCTTCTTAGGAGACCCTAGTGCAGCAGCTCTGGCCTCCTCCTGAGCGTGCATGCTCGTATGGCTTCTGAGCTGGCCAGGCTACTTCATGCATTTGGTTTGATGGGTTCTCGTAAGGCAGGAGAATCTTCTTGAACTTGGAGTTGGGTCTGTGGTCCATCGGTCATTACTTTGTTCAGAGGCACTGAGGGTGGGAGGGCCTGTGGAACTGGATTCTGCTGCTGGGAAGTTGGGTGGGCCTTGTTTCTGGGCCTCAGGTTCAGTACTGAATGAGAGTCCTCTTGTTGCGAGTTGAAGGGGTGCTCTGGGCATGCCATGCCCTTTTTTTGTACTAGGAGGTTAGAAAAGCAAAGACCAGACTAGTTGGCAAATTGAAACCCAACTATCCAGTTTATTTATTTCTTAGGCATAGAAGGAATAATTTAGGGGGACTGAAGAGCCAAGCTAAAGGGAAAGACGAAAATAAAGGGATAAAATCCTTCCTGTGATTTTGCCCCATCATCTCGTTTTTTCCAGAGACGTGACTCAACAACCTCAGCTGAGCCTGGCAGCACACACACCCCACACACCTTTCTGTCTCCAGGGTCACAAAAGCCACAAGAAGCCACGGGGAGGCTCCTGGCCTCTTACTTGACCTGAGGAGCCTCTGAAGTGGCAAGTGTGTTTCCCTTGGAAGAGCCATTGCGTGTTTGGTGACTAACTTACTGTGGCTCTGGGGCAGACATGGTACACTCCCCGCGTGATGATTGGGTCTCTGCAGTCGAGTCCGTGAGAAGGGGCGGGTGTGGTGTGGTGCGGAGCCTTGGGGAAGGGTGAGTGCGGGCTGGAGGGAGAGTTAATGAACGGTCAGTCCCTGTATGATCAGCCAGCTGGCATGTGGAGGAAGAGCTGATGTTTTCCCACAATCAGCACCCAGAAAGCTGTTCTCTAGAGGGAGAATGTAAGGACATTTTACAGTCCCATGTTTTGTTACTAACACTTGTGAACATTGGTTTCCTCAGAGTCACTGCTACAAAGGGATTGTTGTTTGTCCCCTGAGAGACGGGCCGTCTCTAGAGAGCCGCTGATTTATGACTGCAACCTGAAGTTGGTGTGGCAGTCCTCCAGGCACGCCTCCCTGCCTGCACCCACCCTCCTCTTTGCCCACCTGATTGGCAGGGGGCAGTGGCTCGAAGAGATGGGTTGCTAAGCAGCCTGGCCTGGACGCAGTGCCCTGCCAGGTTGAATGAATAGCTGCAGTGTTCTGAGGAATGGGGAATTTGGCCTGTCCCAGCATCAGGAGGGACTTTTTGGGAAGGGGGGCTAAGACTGAGTCTAGGCTCGGTGTGGGGAACTGGGTGGCCTTCCTGGCACCTTCCTTTCGGAGCCGTGTCGTGGTGCCATGTCTGTGGAAGTGGAGCCGGCAGAGCTCTGCACCTGTCCTCGAGGTCTTGTTGCAGGGTCTTCCTGTCTCATCTCCTCCCTTGCTCATCAGAGGGAAAGGACATGGGGTCCGACAGCTTTCTGTGAACTCTGCTTCTGCTGTTTTGATCATTAGCACGTATGGCCCTTGAGATTGTTGATCTAACTGGGTTTGAGGGGCTGGGTGTCAGCAACCCAGAAATGGGGGAAACGTGTGTTCTTGCCCTTTTACACTTGAGACAGTGGAGGCAAGGGAAGACTTGTGATGTAGGACTTGGACCGTGGCTTTCTCAACGTTGGCTTTGGTTTAGATGAAACATTTACTATGGAATAGTGAAATCCAGAAAACGTCTCAGAAGCCTTTGCTGTCAGGTTTCTGTAGGACTTGTGGACGTGGCTGTCATGGGATGCTGTTTGCATTAGGGATTGGAGGAAGCTTTTCTTTGGAGGGAGTATAAAGCCAGTGGAAAGGGAGCTGAGAGCCAGGGAGAGGCTGCCTTGATCCTGGGGCCTCTCTCGGATCCCCATTCTGCCACTTATTCAAGGTTCGCTACACGTTTGCTCAGGTTCTGTGAGCTGCCCCTTTATCCTCATGATGAAGCCTCCCTTTTTGAACTAAAAATAAGAGAAGTATCTTGGGAGTGGCTAGTCTGCATTTTCATCTCGGGAGTCTGCTATTAGAAAGCAGTCCCCTCTTGCTTCCTTGGTACCAGCAGTAGAGGTGGTGATGTCTGGGCTGGCCGGGGCCTTGAACTCTGCACTCCATTCAGGCAAGCTTCCTCGGACCCAGGGGAGGGCAACAGGCAGGATATGCGTTGCCCAGGTGGCCGCAGCAGGCTTGCTGGCGTGTGCTCTCCTCAGTGATGGTGGGTTTGGTCACTGAAGAGGTTTGGAGGAGAGACCGGCGTGGGGCTCCAGAGCATCCGGCTGCTGCGATGTGGGAAGAAGAGGGTTCGGAGGCTTGGGGGTGCCAGAGGCCCCTGAAACATCAGCTTACCCTTAGTGTTCCTGGCAGTGCTTTTACTTTTTCTCTTTCCTTAAAAACCCTGAGTGGTCTCAGTGGAGAGTAGCTGGTTCAGGAGCCCCAGTCTTACCTCCTCGTGTTTGTTTCTCTTTTGCAGGATAATACAGAAGCAGAAAAGCGAGACCCCCAGGAACTCGTGGGTGAGTATTGGGGGATCCTGGGGGCACATTTCTCAGCCTTGCCACTAGCAGCCTGGCTTCCGGCCATGCCAGGCCTTCCGCCCCACAGGGCTTCTGTCTGCTGTGAGCACCATGTCCCTTCGGCTCCCTCTCAGGGCCTTTGGCATTTCCTAGGATGCCCGGGTGAGACGCCCAGGGAACGGTTCTTTGAAAATCGTATTTGTGGTGTGTTTTATTGGGCTTTGGTCGGTTGCCCGCGCTGTCAAGAGGGAGTTCAGGGCCCCTCGGCTGGGAGCGTGTCTTGGTCTCTGCTTCCCCTAGTGCCCTACGCTTGTCCTCTGTCTTTGCACCCCCCATCCCCCTCTCTGCTGGCATATGCGTGCTGCTTAGGGAGTCAGCATGTGGCCTCTGCTGGCACTTTGCTCTGTCCCCAGGCAGGAACATACCTCACAGCCCTGGAGTCTGGGGCTCTTTGTGATTTGGGAGGAGCAGGGACACTATGTTTCCAGAAAACAGCACACATCATCCAAGTCCTGTGGTAGCCCCAGCCTTTTAATCCTTTTAGAAAGCCCCCCAGCTCCTTTCATGTGGCTCCCAAAACCCGACCCAGGGGAGTTCCCGGCAGCTGAGTCAGAGCTCTTGGTGGAGTTGGCCCTCCCTCTCTGTGGCGGCCATTACCGGCTCTCAAACAGGCTCCTCCTTCCTGCAGTCCTGCCTCGGTGGCTCACTGGCTCCAGCCCTGGGGGTTCCGAGCCCAGGGACCACCTGGAAGCGCTGCCCCAGTAGTCAATCCCTCCCACCCAGGCTTTCTCCCAGGAAGACCTTTCTGCTGGGAGTTCTGCTACGGCTCCTGTTCTCCTTTTCCTGAACTAAAGGAGCTAGGAATCGTTGATTCTGTTCGTCTTTTAAAGAAGGATTGGGGCCGGGCGCGGTGGTTCAAGCCTGTAATCCCAGCACTTTGAGAGGCCGAGACGGGTGGATCACGAGGTCAGGAGATTGAGACCATCCTGGCTAACACAGTGAAACCCCATCTCGACTAAAAAAAAAAAAAAAAAACAAAAAACTAGCTGGGCGAGGTGGCGGGCGCCTGTAGTCCCAGCTACTTGGGAGGCTGAGGCAGGAGAATGGCGTGTACCTGGGAGGCAGAGTTTGCAGTGAGCCGAGATCCGGCCACTGCACTCCAGCCTGGGCAATAGAGCAAGACTCCGTCTCAAAAAAAGGATTGGGTGGGAACATAGTAACGCTGAGCAGCCCAGACCCTCAGCAGGAGGGCCTTAATCCCTGGCTTCTCTGGTGGAGTTTCAGTCTTTCAAATCCTATACAAACCAGGACTTTCCTAAAACCTAGAGTTTGTTCTTTAGAAAGTGGCACCGTAGGGGTACAACATTTGGCTTTGAAGGCAGAGGAAGCAGAGTTCACATCTGCTGGGAAGCTGATGGCCTGCCCTAAGGAGGCGATCCACCAGCAGGATGTGGACAGGAACCTCGGCCTCTTACCCCACCATCACCTGAGCCAACTGTGCATTTCACTGTGAGAAACTGCACGGCCGGGGATCAGAGAGCAGCCTGTCGCATGCCAAGGCAGAGATGCCCTCGCTCTTGCTAGCAGTGCTGAGCAGGCAGTGGAATGTGTGTGGGCATCAGCCATCTCAGCCCCCAGTCGCTTCCAGAGCCAACTTGTCACTTTTCCTCCCTGTGCCGTTTTTTGGAAATAGCTTTTTTGAGGTATAATTTACATAGAGCAAGACTTGCCAATTTTAGGTGTGCCATTTGATGAATGTTGACAGATGCGTATAGTGGTGTGAGCCCCACCATAATCGTGATGCAGAACGCGCCCATCACTCCGAAATGTTCCCTTCTGCCCCGACCCTGTTACAGCTGATTCCCTCCCTCAACCTCGGGCAAGCCGTGATCTACACTCTCCTCACTATAGCTTTGCCTTTTTTTAGAATTTCCTGTAAATTAGGCCGGGCGCGGTGGCTCAAGCCTGTAATCCCAGCACTTTGGGAGGCCGAGACGGGCGGATCACGAGGTCAGGAGATTGAGACCATCCTGGCTAACACAGTGAAACCCCATCTCGACTAAAAAAAAACAAAAAAAACAAAAAACTAGCCGGGCAAGGTGGCGGGCACCTGTAGTCCCAGCTACTTGGGAGGCTGAGGCAGGAGAATGGCGTGAACCCGGGAGGCAGAGTTTGCAGTGAGGTGAGACCCGGCCACTGCACTCCAGCCTGGGCGACAGAGTGAGACTCCGTCTCAAAAAAAAAAAAAAAAAGAATTTCCCGTAAATCAGGATCTCCCAGCCCTGGCCCTGGCCCTACTGACACTTTGGGCTAGATGATTCTTTGTGGTGGGGCTGTCCTGTGCTTTGTAGGGTGTTTAGCAGTGTCCTTGGTCTCTACGCACTCATTGCATGCCAGAGGCACTCTCCCTCCCCCAGATGTGACAGTGATCAATGTCCCTTTGGGGCAGAAAAGCAGGGATAGAAGCAGGGATAGAAAGGAAACTAGGGTTTTTGTCTGGCTTCTTTCACTCAGCACGGCACTTGCGAGGCTCATCCATGTTGTTGGGCATGTCCAGAGTTCCTTTTTGTAGCCAAGTAATATTTCACTGTAGGGATACACCACAGTTTGTTTACTCATTCACCTGTGGAGGACAAAAATGGATCTTTAAGCGGCATCGTTTTGATTACTCACCATTCCTCATTAACGAGTAGCTAGTTTAGCTCCTCTTACTAAAGACGTAATTAATTGAAGGACAGTGGCTTCCGTTCATGATGCGGTGCCTGTCAGCCTGTCTACCTAAGCTGCATTTGTCTGCTCTGGTGTCAGGACTCAGGTTGCTTACCAGGTATGGGAAGCATGTCCATGCATGTAGACAGCCCCAGCTTTAAGAGAACAAGCAGGAGAGCAGAGAAGCCAAGCCACAGGCGTCTGCAGCACTGCAGCCCCTTGACAGAGCCGAACATGCACACCCTCTCAGTGCCCTCCAGGGCCTCGCCGATGCCCACGGCTGAGCCTGGAGCAGTGGTGCTGGTGTGGCAGTGGGCGTGGGTTCTCTGTGTCACTTAGGAGCTGGAGATACTCCACTGTCCCCTGGAGCCCCCCAGCTCACTCACTCCCTGCCATCCCATGAGCCCGTCCAACTAGCTACTCCTGCACAGATCCCTCCATGGCAGCTGTGGGTACTCTGGGTGTTTTCTGACTTGGGCACGCACCAGGGCAACTCACACTGACAGCTGGCTTCTCAAGTCCTAACTGTGGCTGCCTCTGAGAACACCCCCATCAGGCCCAGGCAGCAGCCACAGACCCAGCACTGCTTCCAAGAGACTGTGGACACATTGCTCTACGGATGTCCTGGGGACATGGCTTGAGGCTCTGTCTGCTCACAAGAAATGTGGGGCTCGGCTGCTCTGGTCGCTGTGGCTCACACCTATCATCCCAGCACTTTGGGAGGCCAAGGCAGGCAGATCACGAGGTCAGGAGTTCGAGACCAGTGTGGCTAGCATGGCGAAACCCCATTTCTACTAAAAACACACAAAAAAAATTAGCCAGGTGTGGTGGCACGTGCCTGTTGTCCCAGCTACTCAGGAGGCTGAGGCAAGAGAACCGCTTGAACCCAGCAGGCGGAGGTTGCAGTGAGCTGAGATCACGCCATTGCACTCTAGTCTGGGCGACACAGTGAGACTCCATCTCAAAAAAAATAAAAAAACAAATGTGGGGCTGGCATCTTCCACATGACATTCATTCCAGGACTCAGGAAGGAGAGGGTCACTGAAGGCTGCTTCCACGCTCTGTGTCATATACTTGTATCTAGTTTTCCTGAATGTGTCTCTTTATTTGACAGTAACTGCCTAGGAATTATCTTGTTTCAAGCCCCAGGCTCAGGAGGGGCTCCCCTCCTCTTATACTGTACACCATGTGAGCCCCAGATTGTGGCTGGGTTGCTATGGCAACAGGGTCACACCCTGTTTTTCCAAAAGGTTTTCCTGGCAAATGCCAAAGGGCACTCTTTGTCTCTGTCACATGCACACATACGCACTCTCCAGCCGAGGGAAGAAGTTAACGCTGCTTATTTATGTACCCAGCGCCTGCCAAGGCTCTCCTTGCTTTTATTGCTGCTGCTTGTGAGATAGGACTAGCTCCCTGCAGCTGATTCCACTCTCCACCAGCTTCTGCAACCTCAGGCTTAGCACTTTCACGTATTCCAGGGCTGGGAGGAAGGAGGAAGTTGGAGGAGAGTTGAATTCCAGCCATATCTGAGTGTCAGCTTTGCTTGAGGAGTCAGGAGACCAAAGGAAGGTGCTGGGCAAAGAGAAGCACCTCGTCCCCGGCTCTTGGGCTGCACTGGCATCTGGGATCCACAGCAGGACCTCTGATGAATGTGTCAGCCAGTCTCTGTCCTCTTGCCCTCATCCAAAATGGCAGATTGGTGCTCTGTTCTTGGGGCGCTTCCAGTGAGAATGCACTGACAGCAGTGCAAATCAGCACATGAAGTCATGTTTTTAAGATGGCCCCAGGCTTGACCCCTGTCTCAGAGTGTATTTGCAGTGTGCACAGGCTTGTCCTGCAGCAGCTGGACTGGCAGAGTCTGGGAGCCTTGTCCCCAGCCCTCCTCGGCACTGTGTTCTTTACAGTAACTTGAAACTCCAGGCAGAGATCAAAGCACCTTATCTACTAAGCAAACATTAACCCAGCCTGGGGAGAGGAGAAAGGGGCTGGCCTTGCGAAGCCAGCCCGGGCAGCTCAGCAGTGGGTTAGCAGGCCTGCACACAGTAGGTGCCCAGTAAGTGCTTGCTGAGTGTTATTGGTGGTTTGTTCATTCTTTCTCTTCATCCTGCCCCACCCTGCCTGCCTGCTCTTTGCTTATTGTATGATCCTTTTCATGAGAGAGTGTTTTGAAGAGCAGACAGAATCTTAACAACAAATAGCACATTGTCCCAGCGAGCCAAAGCAAGACTGCAGTGCCCGGGTGGCCCAAGGCTGCGGGGTGGCCCGAGGCCACGGGGAAGGGGCTGGAGAGAGCAAGGCCTGCCCGCCCTGGCAGATCTCTGAGGAAATTGTCCCCTGGGGGTTGTGGTTCTTCCCACCAGAACGGGCCTTTTGTTCTCAGGAATGAGGTGGGCTAAGAGAGAGTTGATTTGTTTATTTTTAAAAGATCCTCAGCTGATAACGGTAGTAAGTATCATTTATGCACAAGGCCATTTTGTTTACTTTGGGACCCAAAACTTAGGGAACCCTAAATTCTGTTTCTCCTGTAGCCTAGGCAGGTTAGCCGTAGACGAGACAGGTGGCACCAAGCACCTCTGAGTTTCCAAAGTCTTGCAAGTATTTTAGAGACATATCCAGTGGTGGCTGGAGCTGGTTTAGAGACATGCAGTGGTGGCTGCAGCTGGCTCATGTTGTGAGCCTGTTGTGTACATCTCTTCCCAGCCTTGGGTTCGGTGACTTTACCTTGGTAGCTTGAAATTGGCCATGGCAGAAGAATTTACACCACAAGAAATGGCAAATGCCATAGATCATGGCGCCCCCCCCCCCTTCCCCATCCCCACACTCAGCTGGTGATTAAACATTTACCAGCACACTGCTGACTCTTCCTTAAAAGTTAACCGTTGTGGGCCAGGCACAGTGGCTCATACCCATAATCCCAGCACTTTAGGAGGCCAAGGCAGGAAGATGGCTTGATCCAACAGTTCAAGACCAGCCTGGGTAACATAACGAGACCCTATCTTTACAAAAACTTAAGATTAGCCAGGCATGGTGTCATGCACCTGTAGTCCTAGCTACTTGGGAAGCTGAGACGAGTTCAAGGTTGCAGTGAGCTATCATTGTACCACTACACTCTAGCCTGGGTTGCAGACTAAAATCCCTGTCTCTATTTCATTTTCTGTATTTTATTTTCCTTTTTGAGACAGAGTCTTACTCTGTCACCCAGGCTGGAGTATAGTGGCGCATTCTTGGCTCACTGCAGCCACCACCTTTGGGTTCAAGCAGTTCTCATTCCTTAGCCTCGCGAGTAGCTGGGTTTACAGGCATGCATCACCCTGCAAGTTGATTTTGTATTTTTAGTAGAGACAGGGTTTCGCCATGTTGGCCAGGCTGGTCTGGAACACCTGACCTCAAATGATCTGCCCACCTCAGCTTCCCAAAATGTTGGGAGCATAGGTGCGAACCACCACACCCAGCTGACCCCGTCTCTTTAAAAAAAAAAAAAAAAAAAGGGAAAAGTTAATTACTGTATACATTTATACCCTGTGTCTGAACTTTTCTTCTCCCAAGCTGGTACATGGCCCACCTCTTCTGGTCATTCACTCTCAACTGAGATGATACCTCACAGAGCCACATCTGAACACTCAGTTGTACTGTTTTCATAGTGTTTATCCCTACCTGATAACATTTTATGTGCTTATGTTTTTTTGTCCATGTCTGTCCCTTGTTTGATCCCCACCTACAGAATTTTTCTTTCTTCTCTCAATAGCCTCTTTTTCTGAAAGAGTTCGGAACATGTCGCCTGATGAAATCAAGATCCCACCAGAACCCCCTGGCAGATGTTCAAATCACTTACAAGTAAGCATGAGGCTTGGCTACTGAGGTTGGATAGATTAGATAGCCTGGGTTATGTGTTTGGTTCGGTCTTAACCTTAAGAGACCATGGCAGGGAAAGGGACTGAGGCTTCTATAAAAGAAACTGACAGGTGGGAAGGATCTTGCAGTCCCCTTTACCTCCTGTTAGCCTCATCTCAGGAGTTGGCTCCTACACCCACCACCATGTACCCTGGTGCTGCTCCAGCAGGGCGGCCCTGGCTTGCCCTCAGTGAGGTCCTAAGCAGAGGCAGAGAAAAGAGCATAACCTTTTCTCTGCAGCCCTGCTGGGCCAATGGGAGCTTCTGAGAAAGAGCTTTGCTAAGAAACTGAGGAACCCTCAGAATGTAAAATAAATTACAGAAATGAAAAAATCACAAGCATTTATATATATACAGTTTTGTGTGCTAATCTATTTCTAAAATGCTGATTCGGTAGCTTCTTGCTTGACAGAATGTGCAGCACTGACAGGAAGTTTTCAGATCCCAAGGAGTCGAAGCTTTTGTGCAGTTACACTTTCTACGGGGACAGCTGGGGTTCAGCCCGTGGCTCTCCTTGTCCCTCTGTGGGTTCCCTTGTGATGAACAATAAAACAGGCACCCAAGGCTGCACAATCATGGCTCCTGGTCCACCTGCTTCACCTTTGATCCTGGAGCTTCCACTGGGGGCCTCTGGCTGCACAGCAAGCCTGTGACACCACCCTAACGGATGGATGACTAATGGGACCTGAGGCTAAGGAATGCAGCAAGCTGGGGGAGGGCCAGAGTCAGAACTGGGGGTGCAAGGCAGATTATCTTCCCTTCCCGGAAGTCTCCTCCCATTGCTGAGTCTTCTCCCCACCACCGCCCTCCAGAATCACGTCACCCTCCATGCCAGACAACCAGACAGCAAGCTCCAGCCTGTAAGGACAACTCCAGCAGCCCGCCAGGCAGAGACAACTGGCGCACAGCCTGCATTGCCGAATGTGCCTCCTCTTTAGACCCTCCTGATGGTGGAAACCATGGCATTTGAGCAAACATTTTAGTCCATCTGGGGTGGTAGAGCTGATCTTACCGCCCAGGAGACGCAGCCAAGTCATCTGTATGACATGGGTTCTCCTCAGGTTGCTGAGCCTCCTATATATGGCTCCCTCCATGACGCTGGAGGAGATAGCTTGGAGGACAGAGGTTCTTCAGTCTCGGCGATTATATCACAGACCTCCCTCTGCGGTTCAGCTCTTGCTCTGGCCAGTCTCGGTAGAAAGATTTGGCCTCTGATACGGGGAGTTCGTCACCCCTCCTGACATGTCCTAAATGCTGTCACCTGGGCCCTCCAGGCCTGCCCGCCCGCTTTGCTGGCACAGTGCCTCAGGTGTTTCCCTTCTGGAGAATCTCAGTTTAAGCCCCACTGCAGGGGGATGCTGCAGGTGGATCTTGCCCTGGACCAGTGCCCGCCTTCCTGGCTGAGACTGCTCTTTCCAGAGGTGGCTCTGGTGTCTTGGCTCTCTTCATTGGCACTGGGCCATGCTGATGCCATCTACTTTGGGCATCATGTCCATGGGCTGGGGAGGACCCCCTTCCTGAGGACGCCTGTGGCACTGGCCGCAGTAGGTCAGCCTGCATCCCCCCAGGTGGTTCTCCACTCTCCCACTGAAAGCCCGGCATGGCCTGTGGGGAAATTTGGGTGAGAGAGAAGCAGTTAACCCTTGATGCCTGCAGTAAGCCAGCGTGGACCAGCCACCTGTGCGCCTCCCCGTAAAAGACACATTCTAAAAAGTTTGCAAGACCAAATCCAAAAAACTATTCCTACCTCCCATCAAAAGGCCATAGCCTTTCCGAAGTCTCCTGTGGTTCACAGTTCTGCTGGGGACCTCATGTTAAAATTTGACCTCATGTTAAAATTTAAAACCAGGATTCATTCCCTGCACATCAACACCAGTACGCTGCACCCTGCTTCAGATGGTTCTGGAACTGATTAACCAGTTGGGGCTTTGTTCATTATTTTCTCCGTGGCTCCTCTGCTGTGATCTTTCCACTGCTCGCTATACTGTCGTCCAGAGAGCGTCAGGAAACCTCAGCAGTGAAAGCAGCCTGGTCTTGGTTTATCTTACTTATGTGCAGTTCTGGGCAAAAGGTAGGGTGGCAAAAGAGAATAGGTTAATTTTTTGTTTTGTTTTGTGTTTTTGAGAGAGTCTCACTCTGTTGCCAGGCTGGCACAGTGGCATGATCTCAGCTCACTGCAACCTCCACCTCCCAGGTTCAAGCAATTCTCCTGCCTCAGCCTCCCAAGTAGCTGGGATTACAGGCGCCCCCACCACAGCCAGCTAAATGTTGTTTGTGTTTTTAGTAGAGACGGGGTTTCGTGTTGGCCAAGATGGTCTCAATCTCTAGACCTTGTGATCCACCCACCTCAGCCTCCCAAAGTGCTGGGATTACAGGCATGAGCCACCGTGCCTGGCTGAGAATAGGTTAAATTCTCCGCCTCCTGGGTTCAAGCCATTCTCCCACCTCAGCCTCCCAAGTAGCTGGGACTACAGGTGTCCGCCACCATGCCCGGCTAATTTTCTGTGTTTTTAGTAGAGATGGGGTTTCACTGTGTTAGCCAGGATGTTCTCAATCTCCTGACCTCGTGATCCACCCGCCTTGGCCTCTCAAAGTGCTAGGATTATGGGCATGAGCCACCACGCCCGGCCAAGAATAGGTTAAATTTTAACATGAGGTCAAGTTGGGCTTTGCATGGCTCTGGAGCCTCGCGTTCATGCTGCACACGTAGCTGGTGACCAGGGGCTGGGATGGTGGAGGGGTGGGCTTCTGTCATACACCCCCTCTGCTCTTCCATAGGACAAGATCCAGAAGCTTTATGAACGAAAGATAAAGGAGGGAATGGATATGAACTACATTATCCAACGGAAGAAAGAATTTCGGAACCCCAGGTAAGTTTCCCTTGAGCCTGCAGAGTTTATTGAGTTATTAATGTTGGATTAAGGACAAAGACATCCCCAAGGAGGTGGTGAGGAAAAGCCCTGAGCCCAAACCATCACCCAGACTTGTCATTACACCGAGTGCCTGCTGGACACAGCAGACTATGCTAATCCAGCCAGAGGCTTGCCATTTAAGATCCTGACAAAACACAAAGCAATCCATACCGAGACCTAGACGGGGATGAGGGAGACCTGGCTGAGTTCTCGTCCCTGCTGTGAGCCTAAAGCACATGACCTCTCAAGGCCCCTGTCCTCATGGAAGGAATTGGACTAGACGGTTACCATAGGTTCATCTTCCAACTCTAAAAAGCTGATTTTTGCATATAGGTGAGAGGTCTTAGGACCAGAGCTATGTCTGGTCTTATTCCATTTAATGGTCAAGCTAGTGACTTACGGGGGAAAGAGCAGGCCCTTTCCCTTGTGTGGGCCTGAGTGTGGTGAGCCCAACCCAGCCATACAGACTGAAGGTCAGTGGGACAAAACTCAGCCATCACCTTGACCCCATCTCCTCCCGGCCCTTAGTTAACAGGTCCATCTCCCTGGGAGGGTGTAGGGCCATCAGGAAGCTTGCTTAGAGCAGCTGAGCTGGCTTTAAAGGTTTTGAAGGTTTTGTGTCAGCCCCAGGAGCTGGGTGGTTCAGGTCCTAGGCGGGGACGTGGACTTGTGCCTGCTCAACGCCTGTGCTGTTTTTTCAGCATCTACGAGAAGCTGATCCAGTTCTGTGCCATTGACGAGCTTGGCACCAACTACCCAAAGGTGCGTCTGGCACACGGGGCCGGAGGGTGATGGGGACACCCGGGGTCCTATGCTTGGTCCAGGGGATTTGACCTGCAGCCACAGAAGGGTCCATGTAGCGGCACCGCTAGTTGAAAGCACAGTCCCCATGTCTTGTGTTTTGAGTCCCTATTGTTCTGAAATAGTCCAATAAAGAGATTCCAGTGGCCGACCTGGTGTCTGGCCCCTGACTGGTGGGGACATGTGTGGACCTGCTGCTCCTGGGGGTCACTGGATGGGGGCTGCGTGCTCCCGTGTTCTTCAGCACTTGCCAGCTGCCCCTTGGCTAGAGACCAGGGATGACAGCCAAGCCCCAGGTAAGGGGACCCCAGACCAGGAAGCTCTGTGGAAAGACTCAGGCAAGGAACTTGGGTTTCTGAGTCATTTGTCATCTGATGATTCCTACTAACTGCAACTGTCGCCTTTTCCTTTGCAGGATATGTTTGATCCCCATGGCTGGTCTGAGGACTCCTACTATGAGGCATTAGGTAGCCTTTCATCCCTCCTCCCATATACCTCGTCCGCCCACCCAACTGTCCCTTTATCCAGTCAGTTGGTTATCCAGGCAACACATACTTCAGGGTCTCCTCTACGTCAGGCCGTGTTCAAGGGGCTGGGTACAGGCCTGAGTGAGACAGACCCATCCGTGCCTTAAGAGGCTTATGCCACAGCAAAGAAGACAACGTCACGCCAGTAATGCCAGCATGATGAAGTGTTGGTGATGACAGTTGCTGAGTACAGGGGAGCTTTGGCAAGCATGGTCATCTAATCTGGCCAAAGGGATGGGAAGGTCTCACTGACAAAACTGTGTTCAAGCTGAGGTTTGAAGAGGCAGAGGGGCCAGGCAGGTGTAGGCAGAATGTTCTGAGGCCAGTGAGAGGATGGCTTATTCTTAAGGTACCAGTTTGGGAGAACTGGGAGGAGTGTCAACGGGCCCAAACCCCTAGACTGTAGGTCTTTAGCCTGCAGCCCATGGCCCAGATCTTGGCCTATAGAGGTGCTTTGTTTGGCCTTCATGAATTTTGTTGTCTTTTAATTTGAATTCATTGACAACATTTTACATAATAATCTCTGATCCCAGCTTCTCTCAGTCAGTAGGAAGGTAGTCCCCATTGGGCCTGTATTTCCGTGTGCGGCAGTTCACAGGAGCTCAGGAGTAGCTGACCCTTCCAGACACAGACATGGGGCATGCAGCCCTCCAGTCTGGAGCTGAAGGCCCCTGCCCTACGCCAAGCAAGGGCTGGCTTCATTTTGCCTAGCACAAAGAACACTGCGCCCATGAAGACCTTTAGCCCACTGAAAAGAATGCAGGGGGCCGGGCGCGGTGGCTCAAGCCTGTAATCCCAGCACTTTGGGAGGCCGAGACGGGTGGATCACGAGGTCAGGAGATCGAGACCATCCTGAG
>NW_012110918.1:11574769-11579432 GCF_000951035.1 Colobus angolensis palliatus
AAAAAAAAAAAAAAAAAAAAAAAGAATGCAGGGATCAGAGTCAGCTCCCTCAGCCCAGAGCTGCTCGGGGACCGCCTTTGTGACAGCTTCTCTTGTCTTCATAGCCAAGGCCCAGAAGGTTGAGATGGACAAATTAGAAAAGGCCAAAAAGGAGCGAACGAAAGTAAGTGATGGCAGACCTCCTAGATGAAAAAGGCAGATGTGGAGTGCATGGGTCCTGCTGGCTGCGCCCAGAGGTTGTCCAGGCTGCCCCCCGCCCTGGCCCCATGTCATCGCCTGGCAATGCTCTGAGCCCCTCAGCAGGGCCTGTGCACTGAGCGGGCCTGCTGGGTTCGCGGCGCTCACCTGCCGCCTTGCCCTTGGAGTCTTGCTTGCTGCGTTGTGCCCCCCTCCTCCCCCCAATTGCAGAACCTTCGGGGGCTTTGTCTATTTCGGGTCATGGGTGCCCTCTGTGGCCTGAAGGGAGGGAAGTAACTCCCTAAGAGAGTGCCGGGCCTAGCTTCCTCTGCTCAGTGAGTTTCTTGGCCTCCAGAGCTGCCCTCGGTGGCCCGCCTGGGTGCTACCTATTAGGTCTCATGTTAGGGCCCTGAGCGCCACTTGTTCCCCAGCAGTGTGGTCTGGGTTCTTCAGGGAGCATCAGTTTGGCTGTGAGACCAAAGTGTTATCTCTGGGCCTTGTTCCCTTTGTGACCAGTCTCGGAGCCAGGCATCAGGACACCAGCTCCTCCCACGTCTGGCTTGGCCTGACCATCCTCAAGCAGCTGCGGCCTCCAGACTGCTTCCCTCACCCCAGGCAGAGGGGCTGTGGGGCCTGGGCATGCTGGTGGCCCTCTGGAGTCACTGGCTGCTGGGCCAGGAACGTGGGAGCTGGTACAAGGGGATAATCGGGGTTTCTCATTCTTAACCCTTGATTGAATCTCCCTTCTCTCTCTTTCCCTCTCCCTTCCAAACCCCAGGCTTGTTGCAGGGACGTGTCTGCAGCGCCTGGGGACCGGAGCTGTCCTTCCCCTGTGCGGGCGGGCACCGCCTCCTCCTGGGTGTGAGGAGGAGGGGCCTGGCCAAACGGTTCTGGGCATGTGAGGTGGGGCAGTGGGCCGGGGGTGCCGGGCATGTGCAGAGACCTGGTGATGCCGGGAGGGATCCAGTACTGTTTGGAAAGTTCTTTTACGAGCGAAAAGCCCCTTTGGGTTCTTCTTAGACACCTCGCCCTCCCCCAGATGGTCAGAGCAGAGTTCATTTCCAATGCCTCTTTTGTGTAGTGCCAAGCTCCTGTCCCCCAGGAGCTGACGGATGGCAAAAGGCTGTGGACACCCAGCTTTGCCCAGCCTTATTCTCTTCCCTCTCCCTCTCCAGATTGAGTTTGTGACAGGCACCAAGAAAGGCACCACGACCAACGCCACGGCCACCACCACTACCACCGCCAGCACAGCTGTTGCAGGTAGATTGCAGAGCTGCCCTGCCCCCTGCCTCCTGCCACACACATGGAGCCAGGGTCTCCCTGGCTAGTTTGGGCGACAGACAACACATGGATCTAGGCCTAGGCTCAGCCTTGCTCTTTTCTAAGCAAGGACTTTGAGAACCAGCTTTGGAGTCTGGGGTGGGCCCCTTTGGTTTCTGCTCCCTAGGCCCCTGCTGGCCTGCAGGGGGAAGGGAAAGAGGGCACTGCTCATTAGTGAGTCATGATCCTGACTTCTGCTTTATCTCCAGATGCTCAGAAGAGAAAGAGCAAGTGGGACTCGGCTATCCCAGTGACGACGATAGCGCAGCCCACCATCCTCACCACCACAGCCACCCTGCCAGCTGTCGTCACGGTCACCACCAGCGCCAGCGGCTCCAAGACCACCGTCATCTCTGCTGTGGGCACCATTGTGAAGAAGGCCAAGCAGTGACCTGAGGGGCCACCCTAGGACTCGAAAGAACTGTGCAGCCCAGTGACCACTGCCCAGTGGGAGGCGCCACTTTGTATATTTCAGGACTGGGACCTGCTGCCCTGATGGCACCTGAGAGGAGCTTCTCTGTGGCATTCCAGACGGAAGGACAGGCAGCACGGGAGCCAGGACAGGCAGCACAGGGTCTGTCCACGCACCTCCTGGAGTCTGCCGCCCATTAAAAGTGCCGTTTTCTTACCTCTTGGCATCTCAGATGCACTGGCCTCTCCTGCATTCTGTTTGCAGGCAAATGCTTCAGCTCACATGTCCCCCCATCTTGGTCTGGGACTACTGCCTCAGGGCTGACGATAGGGTGATGCAGGCCTGGGACGCTGTTCAGAGGGGTGGCCCAAGAAGTCACCGTTGTTACCCATGTACGCCTCTGGACATGGACAGGCGGGAGCCCCCAAGCTCCATGTTCGCTCCATGTGCCGCCTCGATCCCAAAACCCGGCCAGTTCTTGGGTGATGGTGTTGCTGCGCTCCCTTGGGTGCACTTGGGTGATGGTGTTGCTGCGCTCCCTTGGGTGCACTTGAGCACTCCCCGGTCCAGATCACTTCTTGGACACACCCAGGCTTTTGAAGTCAAGCCAGTTCCAAAAGGGCTGGGGTGAGATCCCGACCTGTGCAGGGAGTGGGGAGGCGTCAGCGCCTGGCCAGGGCTGCCCCAGTCCCTCGGTGCCCGGTGAGCGCAGCCAGCCAGGAGCTGAGCAGCGGGGAAGATGAATCACCTCCTGCCCTGGCCAGGCGGCAGCTCATTGTTTACGGGCAAACCCTGCTCCTGGGAGGGCTCCTGCCACCCCACCCTTCCTGTGTGTGTTATCTCTGCCCCACAGCAGCCCCTGGGCAGCGCCAGTGGCCACTGGGCTCCCCCCCGGGGCTGAAACGGGTTTGCCAGACCGGGAGTACAGAGGGGACTGTTTTCCCTTCGTGATCTTTGGCGACTCCACTGGAGCGGAAGAGCTGTGTGTCAAAAGAAGGAAGCCGGGCTGTGAAGGGCCTTGTCGCTTTCAGTCGGTGAGCAGAGGTTTAGAAAGGTGGTTCTGAAATTGCACCTGGTACTCTTGTGGGACCTGAGGAATATAAGGAACTCTGTGCGTGAGGTTTCAAAAATAAAAATTGAGTCCACTCCCCCCATACACACACTCGGCCACTTCAGCAGGTCAGTTCTCAGCCCTTCCTTGATGGGGCTTTGAAGCTCTGGGGAGCAGAGCCGCTCCCCACTCATGCCCCAGAGGGCCTCTGAAAAGGCTTCCTGTGGCTTCTGACAGGGGCCCCTCATTAGCCAAGGACGCTGTGGGTGTTTCATGGGAGGCAGCGTGGCGCTGCAGAAAGAGCAGTAGACGTGGAGCCGGCACCTCTGGCCAGATTCCGTTTAAAACCAGTTGAGTGGTCTCAAACCCTTACCTCTGTAAGCCTGTTTCTTGTCTGAAATCACAGTAATAAAGCGTCATAAGTTGGTTGGGAGGAACCAGAGGTGACTTATGCAAAAGCTTTATAAACTGTAAAGTTCCTGCCAGTGTTTGTTGTTGGCTAAATCCAATTTTTTTTTGTTGTAGACCGAGGAGAGAAGCAAACTGGCCTGTCCCCCGTCTCATGCTCTGTCAGGGAGGATGGGGTTTGGCAGGTCTTTCCCCTACCTGCTTTCCTCTGGGCAGCCCCGGCCCTGCCATTTATCTGTTCAGTTAAAGCAGTAACGACTGTCTCTTGCGGGGCCCCAGAGGTGGGGGCTTGAAGAGGGAACACAGGCCTAGAGTTGGGCAGCCGCAGGCCAAAACTGCTGCCCCACTTGGCCTCGTGAGTTGGGTCAAGGTTTGTAATCCTTCTGGACTTTCATTTCCTCTTCTCTAAAATGGTGCTTGCCCACCTTAGTCCCATCAAGGATGGCCCGGAGGTGTGTGAACAGTTCCTGCTGTGGGTGGATGGCCCAGGCACTGGGCGCCAAAGTTGTTTCTGACCAGTGTGTGTCTGTTCACCAGAGAACAGTGTCCAAACTGAACTCTGTCCACGGCTCCTACTGTCCCCCACTCACACACCGGCTGCCTCTCCCCAGGGCTCTGATCTTGGGTGGGCCTCGGGAGGGCCTCGGGATTCATTTAGCTCCGCACCTTGCACATGTAGTACCCCAAGATGTGTCTCAGCTTTTTATAATCCCCTCCTGACTGCTGGACAGCGGGGCGCTCCATTCTCAATGCTTGCAGCACCCCCTTGCTTTTAGGATCACACTTCACTGCCTTGTAACCTCTGCCCACAAATGGGGATGAGACAGCTCATGTCTCCTAGTTCTTGTAAGCAGGAACAAAGCAGGCATAAATAACACTGCGCCCCAGTGCCTGGCATGAGATAAGGACACAGGTGATTCGGGGGATGGAGGGATGAAAGGAGAGGTGAGTTTGCTTATCTTCCGAAGGGGTGCTCTCTGCTCCTATGGTCACTGAAATGAAAGTTTCCAGCTCCCAACCCTGTGCTCGCAGCATCACTCAAGCTGCCTAGGGCTGGATTCCGAACGGCTGCTGTCACTTGGCACTGCATTGACAATTACTGAGGTTCGGTGATAGGTACAGGAGGGTTCAGTGTTTTTAATTTTGTATCTATTTGGAAATCTCTATAATAAAGGATTTTTTAAGGGCTGCTGAACCTGGCGTGGTGGCTCATGCCTGGAATCCCAACACTGGGAGGCTGAGGTGGGTGGATCACCTGAGGTCAGGAGTTCGAGACCAGCCTGGCCAACATGGCG
>NW_012110918.1:11580642-11583459 GCF_000951035.1 Colobus angolensis palliatus
GTGGTGAAACCCCATCTCTACTAAAAATACAAAAATCAGCCAGTCATGGTGGTGCACACCTGTAGTCCCAGCTAGTTGGGAGGCTGAGGCAAGAGAATCACTTGAACCTGGGAGGCAGAGGTTGCAGTGAGCCAAGATCATGCCACTACACTCCACCCTGGGTAACAGAGCGAGACTCTATCTAAAATAATAATAATTGCCAGGCGTGGGGGTATGCACCTGTAGTTCCAACTACTCAGGTGGCTGAGATGGGAGGATCCTTTGAGCCCAGGAGTTGGAGGCTGCTGTGAGCCAAGATTTCACCACTGTACTGCAGCCTGGGCAACAGCTCCTATCTGTCCATTGCAAGGAGCTAGGACCTCCTGCTTTGTGTATGGTGAGTAAAAAAAAAAAAAAAAAGACCTGAAAGCAGTGACACCCTGGTAGCATCCAGTACACAGTACTCCCATCGTGGTCTCTAATACCATTCCCTACTGAAAGGAACCACGCTGGGGCACCTTGGAGAAACAGCAGATCCTGAAATCTAAGTAAGACTGGGGCGGTTCTGGAAAGCAGGGAAGACAGAAGTCAGATGGAAAGGTCAAAGAAGCTAGGGTGAAGGGATCTCCTACTGGCCAAATTTGGTTGTATTTGGACGTGAAGGAAGAATGATTACAATGAGGTGTGTGTTCTTCGGGGTTTTTTTTGAGACAGCATCTCACTCTGTTGTCCAGGCTGGAGTGCAGTGGCACGATCCCAGTTCACTGCAACCTCTGCCTCCCGGGTTCAAGCGATTCTCCTACTTCAGCCTCCCAAGTAGCTGGGATTACAGGTGCCCACCACCACACCCAGCTAACTTTTGTATTTTTAATAGAAATGGGGTTTCACCATGTTGGCCAGGATGGTCTCAAACTCTTGACCTCAGGTGATCCACCCTTCTTGGCTTCCCAAAGTGCTGGGATTACAGGCATGAGCCACTGCGCCTGGCCTACAATGAATTATAAACTATTGAACAAATAAAAATCCTTTCATTCATAGTGATAATTTGGAAAAAGAAATGTATTTGCCACCATTAGACTTGAATATATCTACTCCTTATTCTGAAATTGATAATCAGCTGAGAAGAATTAACCATTGTGCAGCGTAGATGGGATTTTGAAGTGGTGTAACTGCTGTGGAAGCAGGATGGCAGTTCTTCAAAAGTTTCTTTTTTTTAAGACAGTCTCACTCTGTTGCCCAGGCTGGAGTGCATGGTGCCATCTTGGCTCACTGCAACTACTCCTAGGCTCAAGCAATCCTCCTGCCTCATCCCCCAAAGTACCTGGGACTATATCCATTGTAGTAGACTATATCAATGTCCATTGACAGATGAGTGGCTAAACAAATAATGATATATACGTACAATATACATAACACGCATATGTAAATATTCAGCCTTAAAAAGGAAGGAAATCATGTCACATTCAACACATGCGTGAACCTCAAGGACATTATGCTAAGTGCAATAAACCAGTCACAATAAGAAATACTGTATAATTCCATTTATTTGAGACATCCAGAGTAGACAAATTCGTAGAGACAGGAAGTAGAATGGTGGTTGCTGGGAACTGGGGATGCAGAAGGGTGAAACGGAGAGTTGCTTAATGGGTACAGGATTTTAGTTTTGCAAAATGAAAAGTTCTGGCGATCTGTTACCCAACAGTGAATATATTGAACTGTACACTTAAAAAATGGTGAACTTTAACGTGTTTTTACCATCTTTTTTTTTTTTTTTTTTTTTGAGACGGAGTCTCGCTCTGTCGCCCGGGCTGGAGTGCAGTGGCCGGATCTCAGCTCACTGCAAGCTCCGCCTCCCGGGTTTACGCCATTCTCCTGCCTCAGCCTCCGGAGTAGCTGGGACTACAGGCGCCCGCCACCTCGCCCGGCTAGTTCTTTGTATTTTTTGGTAGAGATGGGGTTTCACCGTGTTAGCCAGGATGGTCTCGATCTCCTGACCTCGTGATCCGCCCGTCTCGGCCTCCCAAAATGCTGGGATTACAGGCTTGAGCCACTGCGCCCAGCCTACCATCTTTTTTTTTATTTATTTTATTTCTTTATTTTGAGACGGAGTCTTGTTCTGTCACCCAGGCTGGAGTGCAGTGGTGTGATCTCCACTTACTGCAAGCTCCGCTTCCCGGGTTCTTGCCATTTTCCTGCCTCAGCCTCCCAAGTAACTGGGACTACAGGCACCCGCCACCATGCCCGGCTAATTTTTTAAATATTTTTTTGTAGAGACAGGATTTCACCATGTTAACCAGGATGGTCTCAATCTCCTGACCTCATAATCCGCCTGCCTCAGCCTCCCAAAGTGCTGGGATTATAGGCGGGAGCCACCGTGCCCAGCCTATCTTTTTAAAAAAATGTTTTGGGTTGCTTTGCAATAGTGATTTTTTAAAGTTTCTGTAACTCAAAACTTTATTTAAAAAAGCATTTACCCTGCATTTTTAGGGGAACATAGTTCATTCCCAGTTGAGTAAGGGAACCTCTATTTTTTTTTTTTTTAATCAGAAAGACCCTTATTAAATGTAGAAAGGGGCTGGGCACAATGGCTCATACCTGTAATCCCAGCACTTTGGGAGGCTGAGGTGGGAAGATCACCTGACGTCAGGAGTTCAAGACCAGCCTGGCCAAATGTCAAAACCCAAGCTCTACTAAAAATATAAAAAGGAGCCAAGCCCAGTGGTGTATACCTGTAATCCCAGCACTTTGGGAGGCCGAGACAGGAAGATCACCTGACGTCAGGAGTTTGAGACCAGCTTGGCCAACGTGGTGAAACCTTGTCTCTACTAAAAGCACAAA
>NW_012110918.1:11584695-11585906 GCF_000951035.1 Colobus angolensis palliatus
ATTGGCGAATTTGAAATCATTGATGATCACAGAGCTGGGAAAATTGTTGTGAACCTTACAGGCAGGCTAAACAAGTGTGGAGTGATCAGCCCCAGATTTGATGTGCAACTCAAAGATCTAGAAAAATGGCAGAATAACCTGCTTCCATCCCGCCAGTTTGGTTTCATTGTACTAACAACCTCAGCTGGCATCATGGACCATGAAGAAGCAAGACGAAAACACACAGGAGGGAAAATCCTGGGATTCTTTTTCTAGGGATGTAATACATACATTTACAAATAAAATGCCTCATGGAAAAAAAAAAAAAAAGAATCACTTGAACCCAAGAGGTGGAATTTGCAATGAGCCGAGATCACGCCACTGCACTCCAGCCTGGGCGACAGAGTGAGACTGTCTCAAAAAAAAAAGAAAAAAATTAAAAGTTAAAAAAATAGGGCCGGGCGCAGTGGCTCATGCCTGTAATCCGAGCACTTTCGGAGGCCAAGGTGGGTGGATCACGAGGTCAGGAGATCGAGACCATCCTAGCTAACATGGTGAAACCCCATCTCTACTAGAAATACAAAAAAAATTAATTGGGCGTGGTGGCGGGCACCTGTAGTTCCAGTTATTTGGGAGACTGAGGCAGAAGAATGGCGTGAACCCAGGAGGTGGAGCTTGCAGTGAGCTGAGATCGTGCCACTGCACTCCAGCCTGGGTGACAGAGTGAGACTCCATCTCAAAAAAATAAAATAATAAATAAAAATGTAGAAAAGAAGGTAGAAACAGAAAATTGCAATTTTTCAGCCCCCAAAATAATACAGGTGCCGTTAGACTTATGATAGGGTTATGTCCAGATAAACCCATTGTCAGTGAAAAGTGGAAGATGCATTTAATACCCTGATAAATCCATAGTAAAGTAAAAAAAAATCTTAAGTCATATCATTGTAGGTCCAAATGCTCAACTTATGATAAGGTTACATCCCAATAAACCCCATCTTAAAAAATTCTAAATCAAATCATCTAGGTTGGGGACAGTCTAATTGATTCAAGCCAGGGTCACCAATGAGTGCTAAAACGATTCAGTGAAAGCTTGTTGGGAGATAGACAGGGAGACAAAGGATCATCCTCCTCTAGATCACCTTTTTTTTCTTTTTATTGTTTAATTTAATTATTTTATTATTATTATTATTTTGAGACAGAGTCTTGCACTATTGCCCAGGCTGGAGTGCAGT
>NW_012110918.1:11585956-11588341 GCF_000951035.1 Colobus angolensis palliatus
TTTTTTTTTTAGTAGAGACGAGGTTTCTCCATGTTGACCAGGATGGTCTCGAACTCCTGGCTTCAAGTGATCCACCTGCCTTGGCCTCCCAAAGTGCTGGGATTACAGACGTGAGCCACTGTGCCCAGCTTATTGTTTAATTTTAATTTTTTTTTCTTTTAGAGCGACAAGATGTCACTCTGTCTCGCAGGCTAGAGTGTCGTGGCTTGATAGCTTGCTGCAACCTCGAACTCCTGGGCTCAAGGGGTCCTCTTGCCTTACGTCACAGGTGCATGGCACCACACCCAGCCAATTTTATTTTTATTTTTTGCAGAGCCAGGGCCTCCCTGTGCTGCCCAGGCTAGCTTTGAACTGCTGTCCTCAAGCGATCCTCTAGCCTCGGCTTTCCAAAGTGCTGGGATTACATGTAGCTTACTTTTTTTTTTTTTTTTGAGACGGAGTCTTGCTCTGTTGCCCAGGCTGGAGTGCAGTGGTGCAGTCTGGGCTCACTGCAAGCTCCACCTCCGGGTTTCATGTCATTCTCCTGCCTCAGCCTCCCGAGTAGCTGGGACTACAGGCGCCCGCCACCTCGCCCGGCTAATTTTTGTATTTTTAGTAGAGACGGGGTTTCACCGTGTTAGCCAGGATGGTCTCGATCTCCTGACCTCATGATCTGCCCGTCTCGGCCTCCCAAAGTGCTGGGATTACAGGCTTGAGCCACCGCGCCCGGCCGGTAGATTACTTCTTAATCACAAAGTAAAAATTGGTGTTTTTACGTTGGGAGAGATGGCAGTCACTTCCTTAACCAAGTGATTGGCTTAAACCTCACTACTAGGCACCTGATATCAATTGCCACCTACAAACCACACAGCACCACCTGTGACCATCCTTGCCAAAAATATTTAACTTAATTCTAATCTGACCTTTAGCCCTATCCTTCAGTTTACAAGGGGCTGAAAGAAAGGCCCAGCAACGCCATGAGGAAGCATTGCAGAAGGAAGCCTCCCATGAGGAACCCAAGTCCAGAAAGGGGAGCGTTCTGCAGGACAGCTGGCCCAGCTCCTTAAAAGACCAATGTGGGGGCCGGGCACAGTGGCTCATGCTTTTAATCCCAACACGTTGGGAGGCCGAGGTGGGTGGATCACTTGAGGCCAGGAGTTCGAGACCCGCCTGGCCAATATGGCGAAACCCCGTCTCTACCAAAAAGAAAATACAAAAATTAGCCAGGTGCAGTACTGCACACCTGTGGTCCCAGCTACTCGGGGGGCTGAGGCAGGAGAATCACTTGAGCCCAGGAGGCAGAGGTTTCAGTGAGCCAAGATCGTGCCACTGCATTCCAGTCTGGGTGACAGAGCAAGACTGTCTTAAAAAAAAGTGAATGTGGGGAAGGGGATGGGATGGTGAGGGTTCTATTTTAGAATAACAAAACAAATGCAATAGGCGGCATGGATTGGACTCAAATTCAAAAGGAAACCTTTATAACAGACATTTTGGAGACAGCTAAGAAAATTTGAATATGAACTGAATCACACATCATTTAATGGAGACATTATTAATTTCCTTAGATGTGAAAAGGGGCCAGGCGCGGTGGCTCACACGTGTAATCCCAGCATTTTGGGAGGCCAAGGTGGGCGGATCACCTGAGGTCAGGAGTTTAAGACCAGCCTGGCCAACATGGCAAAACCCCGTCTCTACTAAAAATACAAAAATTAGCTGGGCATGGTGGCGGGCGCCTGTAATCCCAGCTACTCGGGAGACTGAGGCAGGAGAAGCGCTTGAACCCAGGAGGCGGAGGTTGCAGTGAGCCAAGATTGCACCACTGCACTCCAGCTTGGGCGACAGAGTGAGGCTCCGTCTAAAAAAAAAAAAAAAGAAGAAGAAGAAAAGAAAAAAGAAAAAGAAAAATGGAGCCCTTTGGGATCATGGAGCTGCTTGAGAGGCTCTGACCTGAACACCCGTGGTAACCAGGGGCACTTGAGAGACTGCTCTCAGAGGACTGACTGGAGGGAGGGGGCAGCTCCGTAACCAGCTTGTCAAGAACAACTGTAACAAGGCATCGAGTGCCAATCCATGCCAGGTCGGCACTGGCCTCTCCAGGGTATCATTGTTCACATTGTAAGGAGGTTTAAGTAGCTTGTTCAAGCGTGCACCGAGGACCCGACCCTTCCTCGGATCTCCCTCTGGACACAAAGTGAGGTTAGGGGGTAGGAGGCTGAGAGGACCCCGTGAACTGCAGAGCAGAGCTGGGACGGGGAGTCAGGCCTCGCGATCGGGCCGGGGACACTCCCTGGGCCCATGCCTCGCGCTGGCACGGGGAGCAGGGAGTGGGGTACGCGGCTGACGGCCGTCGGGGCAGCAGCAGCATAGCCCGGCGGTGGCTCGCCGCCCAGACTCGGGGCAGGGAAG
>NW_012110918.1:11588811-11601889 GCF_000951035.1 Colobus angolensis palliatus
GCGCTGCAGCCCCATCTCCTAGCGGCAGCCCAGGCGCAGAGGGAGCGAGTCCGCTCCGAGGTAGGTCCAGGACGGGCGCACGACAGCAGCCAAGGCTGGCCGGGAGAGGGTGAGTGCCCGCCCCAGCTGGGCAGCCGCGCAGGGGAGCTAGTCGGGCAGGGCCGGTGGCTTTTATCTCCCCTTCCCCTCCCTGAAGGCTGGCAGGCCCAGGTCCCTCCGTCCACGCTGCCCAGGACAGGGGTCCAGCCTCCCTGGAGTGTGCCGGGGGCAACTGGGAGCTGAGGGACAGGGCAGCTAGAGAAGGGTGGTGCCCATCAGACCTCCAGGCCAGAGGAGCGCCTTGGGTGCGCCTGCTCGGGAGAAGTGGGCAGAGGTCAGTGGCTGGGAGGCCTCTGGGGCCGGGTCCCTCTGGGGTTTGCAAAGAAGGTGGAGGAGAGGCCACCCTGAGCGATGGACCCAGCCCGTCATGGCGCATCTAATGATAAACCCACATTCCTGACTTTTATGTGAAGTTTCGTTGTTTCTAACATTGACTGCTACTTTTAAAAGCCACCCTGAGAGGCAGACGGCCTCCCGGCTCCAGGCAGGGCTGCTCTGTGTGGTGCCACAGTCCGTCTGGGGCTGGGGACTCCCTGATTTTCCTTTTCTCTTGGCCAGGCACAGGCCTGCCTTCCTCCCAAAGTCAACCCTAGGCGCCTTCCTTCAGGAAGCTCTACTGGCCTCACCCACCAGCCCTGGGGCTGTGCCCAACACTGCCACCTCCTGCAGCATCGGCCCTCTTTCCCACGGCTCGGCCTCTGGGGTGGCCCTCTGGCTGGGATTGGGGCTCTGGGGCTCCTGGTGACTCCCAGGGGGCAGGGACAGGGCTCCTCCTCCACCCCTATGGCCTTGCCACACCCTGAGGACAAGGACCAGGCACAGGTGGCATGGTTGTTGCTGTCTCCAACAGAGCTGGCAGTGAAGGCTTGGAGTCTCCATCCTGGGGACCGAGGGAAGGACAGCAGGAGGGACAGCAGGGGAGGTACGTCTGTCTACTCAACCCTGATTTCTCGGGGATGACACAGCAGCCAAGGGCCTAGGGTCCCCAGACTTCTGGCCAGCTGCCTCTGGGGGGTGAGGGAATGGCCTGGGTCCCTGTGGGGAGGAGATGTGACAGCGGGAAGGGATGGTGGGCAGGAGCAGATGTGCCCAGAGGGGTCCCTAGGGGTTGGGATGGGGGCCAGGGGAGCTCTGAGCCCGTGGGTGGGTGGGCATGGCCTGTATGTGTGTGTGTCCCTGTGTGTGGGAAGCTGCCTGTGCTGCAGTGTGATGGCATTCAGGGTGGCAGTCACACACTCCAGGGAACTGCTGGTACATACAGTTGGGGCAGCCTGGTGGGGTCCGGGCCGCCTGGAGAGTGGATGTCCTGAGTGCTGGGCCCGGCCCATCATGACGCATCTAATGATAAACACGAATTCCTAACTTTTATGGGAAATCTCGTTTCTAACATTGGCTCCTACTTTTAAAACTTTCTAAACAAGTTAAGTCAAGTCAAACACTCTTGGGTGCCTCGCCAACCCTCTAACCGCCATTTTGTAGCCTCTGCATGAAGGCTGCCATGGAGGTTGAAGGCAGGGCCTGCAGAGCAGGGCCCTGTCCTGGCCTTCCCAGTGCTGGCCGTGGGATGGGGAAGCTCCACAGCCTTCTGTGCCTGGTCTCTCATCTGGGAAACGGGCAGAATGTAAGCATCTCCCCACCAGGCTCCTGTGCTGAGCAGTCACCTCCGTGAAGCCCTGGGCACATGTAGCAGTCACGGTGTGGGAATCAGCACTGCCTGCGGGGCTGTGGCCGGGGCAGGGGGAGGAAGAGCCGGGCTCAGCTCTCCGGGCCTGTACCTGCCTGTGTAATGATGCCTGGGAGGCCTGAGCCCGCAGCCTGTATTGTGTAGCATGTGGGTGTGGCGCCTCCACCCCGAGGCCGCAAGGAAGTCATTTCCCTCTAGGAACCCTGCTGTCCCCACCCTTCCCCTGCTGGCTCAGGGCTGCCTCCCGGCCCCTGTGCCACAACTGCCCTACCTGTGTGGTCGCTGCTGAGGCCTCCTCCAGGCTGCACGCCTTAGAGGCAGGCTACACCCTCCTGCCCTTGGCCTGAGAAGGTCTTCTCCAGCAACCCAGGGACCCCAGCCCCCAGCCCCTGGGGTGGCCAGTGCCCCAGAAGCCGGGCTGAGAACGGATTCGATGGGGAGGGCCAGTGGGCAGGGCAGAGGCTTGGGCCCCTGGGAGACCTGGCCCTAGAGAAAGAGGCAAGGTGCTCACCTTTGCCCCGGCCCTGCAGCCCTGGGTGGCTCTGCTGCCAGCCTCTTTTCTTGTCCAGGCTTCAGGCTGAGCATCTCTTAGAGGGCCTCAGGGATGCCCAGGCCTGCCCTGAAGTCTGCCGAGGACTTGGGATGGTTTAATACTGAACCCACAGCCGCCGGGGGTGCCTCGGGGCGAGCCACAGTGTGTGTGTGTGTGTGTGTGTGTGTGTGTGTGTGTCTCATTCTGGGATAACTTGTGAAAGGGTAAACAGCTCAGGGGCCTTGAAAACTTAACTCTGGGGCAGGCAGAGGTACAGGGTAGGGCAGAGGATTCAGACCCCACCCTGATGGGCCAGGCAGTCACCGCAGAACCCAACCCAGTGCAGTAAGCCACTGCGTGCAGCTGTGGCCCAGCCCCAGGCCCCAGATATTGGGAGGGGCCCCTCTCCTCCCGGCCGTGCCACCCTCACCAAAGGGTAAGTGGACCAGGACGGAAGGAGCAGGAGGCAAAGCCGTGGCCCCCTCTCAGGGTGAATCCTCACTGGGGCCTATCATGGCCAAGCCTGACCCAGGCCCACTGGGAGCTAAAAGGCAAAGAAGAATAAACCCGGATCTGCCCTCAGGGAGCCCAGGCTGAGAGGCCCGGCACTGGGACAGACTTGTAAACCGAAGTCCTTGAGGGCTGGAGGGGCCTCCCTGGGCAGGGCATCTGGCCACTGCAGGGATGGCATGGAACAAGGCAGTGGAAAAGGCAGGAGTCAGAGGCCCAGGGCCCTGCCTCTCACAGCTGGGCGCCCTTGGTCCCATCACTGGTGCTCAGAGCTTCAGTTCCCACAGCTGTGCAGTGAGAGGGAGCTGACGGCACCGACCATGGCTGTTGAGGCCTCATGTGTCAATTGTTGCTGTTCTGCAGGAGGAAGAGGATGGCAGGGCCACGCCCCAGCCCATGGGCCAGGCTGCTACTGACAGCCTTGATCAGCGTCAGCCTCTCTGGGACCTTGGGTGAGTCCACATTGCCCTGCAGCCCCTTCCTGGCATACTTTGGGCAGGCATTGCCCTTGCACGGGTTCTCACAGAGTCTCACCTAAACACTCCTGGCCATTCAGCAACTGACCACTGCCTACCTTCAGAGCTGGAAAACCTGAGGCGCCAAGCTCTTCAGCCGAGAGAATCTTGAGCACTGGCCACAGGGCCTGAGAATAGGAGGGAAGGAGGCTGTGTCTAGAGGAGACGGCAGACGCCCACCCAGGACTGAGGCACCCAGAGGATGCACTGAGGCCTCAGAGGCGGAGTCGAGAGGGTTATAGGAATTTGGAGAAGAGAGGGACTGCTGATGTGTCACCTGCTGAGTGTCACTAGTGGACAAATCACTGGAGCCAGCTCCTACCACTTGAATTTTGTCTGTCAGAGGGGGTCCTGCTGGTGGCTTGAAATAGACCACGACAGAAATGTTTACACCACAGAAATTGGCAAACGCTATAGGTCAAGCACCAGAGACCAGAGCCGTTGTTATTTATTTATTTATTTATTTATTTATTTAATTCAATGTATATGTAGAAACATGCTCTCACTCTGTCGTCCCAGTGGAGTGCAGTGATGCCATCATGGCTCACTGCAGCCTCAACTTCCCAGGCTCAAGCAATCCTCCCACCTCAGCCTCCCGAGTAGCGAGGACCACAGGCGTGCACCACCATGCTTGGCTAATTAAAAACAATTTTTTTTTGTAGAGACAGTCTCACTGTGTTACTCAGGCTGGTCTCAAACTCCTGAGCTTAAGTAATCTTCCTACCTCGGCCTCCCAAAGTGCTGGGATTACAGGTGTGAGCCACCTCACCGGCCACCAGAGCTATTGTTAAACACTGACCAGCACACCATTGCCCGAAACCTAGGAGACCTCTTACTGTGCACACCAGGTGCACACAGTAGGTCCTCACTGTGATTTTTAACTGAGCAGAGTCAATGGGGCAATCTGGAGTTTTACTTCATTCGTTACTGAGGACCCACTGTGTGCCGGGTGTGCTGGGTGCTAGGGCTACCATGATAAACAAGACACCGTTCCCTTCACCTTAGAGGAGGCTCAGAGGACAGACAGGCCGTGTGGCAGTGGTCTCGCTGTGAGGCACAAGCTGTGATGGAGGAGGGACCTGGAAAGCGCCCAGTGTTAGGTGCAGCTCATCAAAGGTCATGGGGAAGGCTGAGGAACGTCTGCTGGACCTGAGGAGGCAGCAGGCCAGGGGCTGACCAGGGTGTGCCAGCACTGAATGTGCCAGTGCCACTGTCTCAGTCGCCACCTTCTGTCCTTCTGGCTTGAGTGGGAAGCCCCAGGTTTGAAACTACAGCTTGTTTTTAGCTGTGCTACCTGGGGTAGACCACACACCCTAGCCTCTGTAAAATAGGGAAGGGCTGGGTGCAGTGGCTCACACCTATAATTCCCAGCACTTTGGGAGGCCAAGGTGGGAGGATTGACTGAACCCAGGAATTTGAGGCCATCCTGAGCAACACAGGGAGCCCCTGTCTCTACAAAAAATAAAAAATTAGCTAGGCTACTTGGGAGACTGAGGTGGGAGGATTGCCTGAGCCCAGGATGTCGAGACTGCAGTGAGCTATGATCATGCCACTGCACTCCAGCCTGGGCGACACAGTAAGACCATATCTCAAAACTAAATAAAATTGAAATGCAGACTGGGCACAGTGGCTCACACCTGTAATCCCAGCACTTTGGGAGGCTGAGGTAGGCAGATCATTTGAGGTCAGGAGTTCGAGACCAGCCTGGCCAACATGGTGAAACCCCATCTCTACTAAAAATACAAAAATTAGCCAGGCATGGTGGTGCCCACCTATTATCCCAGCTACTTGGGAGGCTGAGGCAGGAGAATCACTTGAACCTGGGAGGCAGAGGTTGCAGTGAGCTGAGATCACACCACTACACTCCAGCCTGGGCAACATAGCAAGACTCTGTCTGAAAAAAAAGTAAAATAAAATAAAAATACAACAACAACAAACCAAAATAAATACGTAGGCCAGGCACGGTGGCTCCCGCCTGTAATCCCAGCACTTTGGGAGGCCGAGGCGGGCAGCTCACAAGGTCAGGAGATCGAGATCATCCTGGCTAACACGGTGAAATCCCATCTCTTCTAAAAATACAAAAAATTAGCTGGGCGTAGTGGTGGGCACCTGTAGTCCCAGCTACTGCAGAGGCTGAGGTGGGAGAATGGCGTGAACCTGGGAGGTGGAGCTTGCAATGAGCCGAGATTGCGCCACTGCACTCCAGCCTGGGCGACAGAGGGAGACTCCGTCTCAAAAAAATAAAATAAATACATAAATGCATAAATACGTAAATAACATAGCGAGGGAATCCCCACCTCTCCAGGTGAGAGTGCAGGTGGGAAAGTGCTTGCCTTTGCTGAGCGCCTCCCCATTCATGTGCCCACCTCCGCCCCCCAGCAAACCGCTGCAAGAAGGCCCCAGTGAAGAGCTGCACGGAGTGTGTCCGTGTGGATAAGGACTGCGCCTACTGCACGGACGAGGTGAGGACCTGGCCTGGGTCAGTGTGGAACGGGCAAGGGTCGGGAATAGCTGGTGGAAATGAATCTGGGGTTGGGGCAGCCAGGGAATGGGTGCTGCCCCCACTGACCCCCTGTCCTTCTGGCCAGATGTTCAGGGACCGGCGCTGCAACACCCAGGCGGAGCTGCTGGCCGCGGGCTGTCAGCGCGAGAGCATCGTGGTCATGGAGAGCAGCTTCCAGATTACAGAGGTGCCTGGTGTGGGGACTGCGGTGGGGGCTCCCCATGCTCAGCCTGGCTATTTATGGGGGTATATAGTGCCCCTTGGCTAGGCTGAACCCCCATCGGGCCTCTGGAATGACCCTCCAGCCAGCTGTCCGCTTCCACTGGCTGCAGGAGACCCAGATTGACACCACCCTGCGGCGCAGCCAGATGTCCCCCCAGGGCCTGCGGGTCCGGCTGCGGCCCGGTGAGGAGCGGCACTTTGAGCTGGAGGTGTTTGAGCCCCGGGAGAGCCCCGTGGACCTGTACATCCTCATGGACTTCTCCAACTCCATGTCCGATGATCTGGACAACCTCAAGAAGATGGGACAGAACCTGGGTGCGGCGGGGCCAGAGTGGAGGACAGCAGGACAGGAGGGGGACAGGGTGGGCGTCTGCTTGGGAGGCCAGGACTCAGGACAGCTGTACCCACCCAGAAGGAAACACAGGACATTTGAGCCCCCAAAAAACCTTCCCTTCCATTCTCAAGGGAATAATCTCAGCCAGACCCTATTCACCACTGGGGACTTCTGAGAAGGCCCAGGGCAGGCAGGCAGTGGAGCCAGCTGGCCCTGACAAGGAGGGTACCCCCTGCCACGAGGCTGTGGGGAGGCTTCTGCTCCTCCGAGCTGGGTTGCATTCCCAGCCACCCTGCCCCTGCCGTGTGTGTAACTCCAGACCCCCAGGCCCATTTCCCTCATCCATAAATAGGAACAGACGATGTTGTGAGCTTTTGTCCAGCATGCAAAGTGTTAACTTCCCTCTTCCTCCCTTCTGAGCCAGGCTTTGGTGGGGGGGGCCGTGTTTATGCAGGGCATCGGCTCAGCTATCCCCTCTCTGTCTTGTTGACATCCAGCTCAGGTCCTGAGCCAGCTCACCAGCGACTACACTATTGGATTTGGCAAGTTCGTGGACAAAGTCAGCGTCCCGCAGACAGACATGAGGCCGGAGAAGTAAGTGATTGGGTGCACCCTGTGGGTGGGCAAGGGTCCAGGCCATGTGACCCCCACTCCTCTATCACCCACAACTTAAAATTCTTCTATGGCCTGGCATGGTGGCTCACGCCTGTAATTCCAGCACTTTGGGAGGCCAGGGCGGGCAGATCACCTGAGGTCAGAAGTTCAAGACCAGCCTGGGCAACATGGCAAAACCCTGTCTCTATTTAAAAAAACAAAAATTGGCCGGGCGCGGTGGCTCACGCCTGTAATCCCAGCACTTTGGGAGGCCAAGGCAGGTGGATCATGAGGTCAGGAGATCGAGACCATCCTAGCTAACACGGTGAAACCCCGTCTCTATTAAAAATACCAAAAAATTAGCCGGGCATGGTGGCGGGCACCTGTAGTCCCAGCTACTCAAGAGGCTGAGGCAGGAGAATGGCGTGAATCCGGGAGGCGGAGCTTGTAGTGAGCCAGGATCGCACCACTGCATTCCAGCCTGGGTGACAGAGCGAGACTCGTCTCAAAAAAAAAAAATTAACTGGGCGTGGTGGGGCACGCCTATAATCCCAGCTACTCGGGAGGCTGAGACAGGAGAATCGCTTGAACCCAGGAGGCAGAGGTTGCAGTGAGCTGAGATCGTGCATACTGCACTCCAGCCTGGGCGATAAAGCGAGACTTGGTCTCAAAAAATAAAATAAAATAAAAAATAAATTTTCCTTCTAGTTGAAATGGGCTGGGGGCACTGGGGTCTGCAGTGTCTTCCCCCTGTGACACTCTCTCTCCCTCCCACCTCTGCCCAGGCTGAAGGAGCCCTGGCCCAACAGTGACCCCCCCTTCTCCTTCAAGAACGTCATCAGCCTAACAGAAGATGTGGATGAGTTCCGGAATAAACTGCAGGGAGAGAGGATCTCAGGCAACCTGGATGCTCCTGAGGGTGGCTTCGATGCCATCCTGCAGACGGCCGTGTGCACGGTGGGCACTGGGAAGGGCGTTGCCAGCCCAGGTCAGGGGTGAGCACTTCTGGGCAAGGGCCTGAGCTGCCCCCTGGCCTGCTCTGGCGCCAGGCTCACAGGTCCTGCGGGAAAGCCTGGGAGCCTGCAACCCCTTCGCCCTAAGACTAGCTCAGACTCTGTGAGTAGGTCTCAGTTACAATCTGAGTTCAGATGTGCCGGGAGCCACGGTCCCCTGGCCTGAGCAGTCACAGCCTGGTTTCGTGTCAGCTGGGCTTTAGGGTTCTGGAATCTTTAGTACCCTGAACCCACCAGCTGCCCAGTCTCCACCTGTTCTGGGCATCCAAAGAAGCCATTACCTTTGATATGTACATCCATTTGTTCATTTTTAAAATAACATACCCATATTACTTACGTTAGAAAACAAAAAGCAAGGATCACACCTGTAATCCCAGTACTTTGGGAAGCTGAGGTGGGTGGATTGCTTAAGTCCAGGATTTGAGACCAGCCTGGGCAACATGGCAAGACCCTGTCTCTATAGAAAACACAAAAATTAGCGGGATGTGATGCACACCTGTGGCCCCAGCTCCTTGGGGGGCCTCATCCTCGGCTCCTGTTTCTCAGCGTTGTCACTCAGTCATCGTCACATGCATCTTGCATGAGGGTACTTGCTGTGAATCCAGTGGCTTAAGCCCAGCCCCATGTTGGGACCTGCGTTCCCTGTCCTACACAACGCCGTGACGCGTGTCAGCAGGCAGCCTGCTCAGTGGGCACGCCCCGCCTTGCCTTCCCCAGAGGGACATTGGCTGGCGCCCGGACAGCACCCACCTGCTGGTCTTCTCCACCGAGTCGGCCTTCCACTATGAGGCTGACGGTGCCAACGTGCTGGCTGGCATCATGAGCCGCAACGATGAACGGTGCCACCTGGACGCCACGGGCACCTACACCCAGTACAGGACACAGGACTACCCATCGGTGCCCACCCTGGTGCGCCTGCTCGCCAAGCACAACATCATCCCCATCTTTGCTGTCACCAACTACTCCTATAGCTACTACGAGGTGCGGGGCCCGGGCCCCACGGGCGGGAGGTGGTCAAGGCAGGGGGTCCATGGAGCTTCTCAGACATCTCTCCCTTCCTCCCTTCCCTCCCTTCCTCTCTTCCTCCCTCCCTCCCTTCCTCCCTCCCTCGCTTCCTTCCTCCCTCCCTCCCTTCCTCCCTCCCTCCCTTCCTTCCTCCCTCCCTCCCTCCCTCCCTTCCTTCCTTCCTCCCTCACTCCCTCCCTCCCTTCCTCCCTTCCCTCCTCCCTCCCTCCCTTCTTTCCTTTCTCCCTTCCCAAAGCTTTTAGACCCCACCAAAAATGGGCCCTGGTGGGAAGAGGAGGTCATGTGTCCATCCTCCACCCCAACTCCCAGGCAGGTGGGGGCTAAACAGGGCAGGCTCTGCGACACCACAGCAGGTTCCAGGCCTCAGTTTCCCCATCCTCAAAGTACGAAGAATCCTAGAGCTATTCAGATTCATGGAGATGCTTAGCCTGAGACCTGGCCTTCTCTCCCACAGAAGCTTCACACCTATTTCCCTGTCTCCTCGCTGGGGGTGCTGCAGGAGGACTCGTCCAACATCGTGGAGCTGCTGGAGGAGGCCTTCAATGTGAGGGCAGCTCGGGCTCCAGAGTCTGAGCCCTTCTGGGGCAGGGCAGGAGGTGGGCAGGGTGGGCAAGAGGTGTCTTGGGTCATGGTTGCAAAAAGGGTCTGGGACGGGCCAGTGAGGAAGGGTCTCTGGTTATCCCTGAAGCCCCAAGGGGCCACCTGGGCCTGGCTGTGGCTCCTGCAGGCTCTGTAGTACCCCACATGATGCCTGTTGCACTTGGGGGTTGGGGTGGAGCACAGCCAGGCCCCCCACAGAGCACTGACCAACCTCCTTCCTCCTTTAGCGAATCCGCTCCAACCTGGACATCCGGGCCCTAGACAGCCCCCGAGGCTTTCGGACAGAGGTCACCTCCAAGATGTTCCAGAAGATGAAGACTGGGTCCTTTCAGATCCAGCGGGGGGAAGTGGTACGCCTCTGTGGGGGCAGCGGGGTGGGGGACAGGCATAGCGCCCCGCACGGAGTGGAATAATCTAAAACAGCAGTCAAGAGAGTGGTCCCTGGAATCAGGCAGGCCTGGGTGCAGATCCCTGGGCCTGGCCGCTTGGATGAGCCTGGCATGCTCCTCTGCTGTTGGCTTCCTCGGCATGCGAGCGTCGAGCCCCGAGGCTTGCTGGGCCAGTAAATGGGTTAGTGTCAGGAAGCCCAGAGGCCCTGGCCACTGTCATTGTCGCTGTGATTGTGACTGGCTGGGAAGGAGGGATTTTTCAGCCCTGAGGGAGGTGAGCAGGAGCTCGTATCAGGGATCCAGACATCTCCTAGGAACTTGGTGATCGAGGGCCTTCAGGCATCAGTGGCCCTCTGGTCCTTGGGGCTGGGCCTGCCTTGGCTGACCACGGGGCCCCTGCAGGGCATATACCAGGTGCAGCTGCGGGCCATCGAGCATGTGGATGGGACGCACGTGTGCCAGCTGCCGAAGGAGGACCAGAAGGGCAACATCCATCTGAAACCTTCCTTCTCTGATGGCCTCAAGATGGACGCGGGCATCATCTGTGATGTGTGCCCCTGCGAGCTGGTACGACGCAGCCCCGCTGGGCGGGAGGGGAGAGCTGAGCCAAGCACCCCGGGGACCCGAGGAATGAAGCGGGACTCCTGTGCCCCATCTCCCTTGTGGGATGTCCTGAGGCACACAGGGCAGCAGAAGTGTCCAGTGGTCCCGGTCCTGCTCCCCCAACACACCCCACCATGGTCGTTCTTATTCCAGCAAAAAGAGGTGCGGTCAGCTCGCTGCAACTTCAATGGAGACTTCATGTGTGGACACTGTGTGTGCAGTGAGGGCTGGTGAGTGGGGAAGAGAGTTGGGCATCGAGGACACCAGTGGCCCCTGATGGGAAGGCTGGGCTCCTGCAGGGACCTCACCTTGGGTGCACCTTGTACACCCGGCCGGGGGTGGGGCGACAATCAAAGAAATGGCTAAGGGTGGGGCACACCCAGTTGTTGGTCAAACCCAGCTCAAAGCACTTTCAAATAGAGAGATATATGGGCTGTCTCTAGAGAGAGATGCGAGGATTGAGACGGGGGTGACTGTTGGGGCTGGAGTCTGGATATTGGGCAACAGGCACAGGAGGAAGACTTCCTTTTTGCTCCGTGCCTTTGGTATTCTGAGTCCTGTGTCATATTGCCTGATCAGAAGAGAGCTCATAAACGCATGGCAGTAAGGACTTTAGCTTCACGACACTGGACGAGCTTGTCACAACTTGAGGCGGAGCAGTGGAAGGGATGGCATGACAGGGCACTGGGGTTTAGGTCTCAGCTCAGCCACTTCTGTCTGCATGACTAGGAACTGCCTCAGCTTCCTCATCTGTGAAATGGGACAGCAGGCCAGGCAAGGTGGCTCACGCCTGTAATCCCAGCACTTTGGGAGGCCGAGGTGGGTGGATCACCTGAGGTCAGGAGTTCAAGACCAGCCTGGCCAACATGGTGAAACCCCGTTTCTACTAAAAATACAATAGCTGGGTTTGGTGGCGCATGCCTGTAATCCCAGCTACTTGGGAGGCTGAGGCAGAATTGCTTGAACCCGGGAGGCAGAGGTTGCAGTGAGCTGAGATCATGCCACTGCATTCCAGCCTGGGTGAGAAGAGCGAAACTCTGTCTCGAAATAAAAAATAAATAAAATAAAATAAAATGGGACAGTAAAAGCCCCAGCTTTCCTTCTGGGCTGTTTCGGGGAAGTGACCAGTTCCTCCTTCAGGAGTGGCCAGACCTGCAACTGCTCCACCGGCTCTCTGAGTGACATTCAGCCCTGCCTGCGGGAGGGTGAGGACAAGCCATGCTCGGGCCGTGGGGAGTGCCAGTGCGGGCACTGTGTGTGCTATGGCGAAGGCCGCTACGAGGGTCAGTTCTGCGAGTATGACAACTTCCAGTGTCCCCGCACATCCGGGTTCCTCTGCAATGGTGAGCACAACAGCTGCGGCCAATGCTGACGGCGGGGTAGGTAGTGGACAGCGAGCATGACCTTCCCGTCATGACCCAGACTGGGAGAGCCAGGCTTGGAATCAGAATCCCCAAGTTCAGGCCCAGCCCACTCTGGATGCTCTGAGGGCTGCCCCCGAGTCCTGCCCCAACCTGGGCCTCACTTCCCTCATCTGCAACGTCCATGCCCAAGGCCACTGCTGGCAGGAATTTCCCCTGGTTTTGAAAGTCCAACTCCCCTGAGGTTCTCTCTGGCAGTTCAGTTCTATGCCCACCCCCCTTCTCCACACCCCTAGCTCTTTAGAGTGGGTGCCCCCAGCTCAGTCCTCTAATGGCTGGCAGATATATGGCATTATGATCTTTCCTCTCTCCAAAGATGCTAAATTTGTGTGTGTGTGTGTGTGTGTGTGTGTGTGTGTGTTGTTGTTGTTGTTGTTGTTTTGGGACAGAGTTTTGCTCTTGTCATCCAGACTGGAGTGCAATAGTACAATCTTGGCTCACTGCAACCTCCGCCTCCCCAGTTCAAGCGATTCTCCTGCCTCAGCCTCCCTGGTAGCTGGGACTATAGGCATGCACCACCATGCCCAGCTAATTTTATATTTTTAGTAGAGACAGGGTTTCACCATGTTGGCCAGGCTGGTCTCGAACTCCTGGCCTCAGGTGATCTGCCCGCATCAGCCTCCCAAAGTGCTGGGATTACAGGCGTGAGCCACCACATCCAGTCCAAAGATGCCAAATTTCTAGCTGGAGGGCCTGGAGCTTCCTCTGTATTCCCATGGGTCCAGGCCATAGGCACACAGTCTGGCCAGGAACATCAGATCTAGGCAGGGTCACAGGACTCAGACATGGCGGCATGTGGAAGGATTGGTAGTTGAATGGAGGAGGATGAATAAAAATCTACTCATCAAACACTTATGAAGCCCTCACTGTATACTTTCCAAGCCCCTGCTTTTCTACTCTTTCTTCTTTTTTTTTTTTTGAGACGGAGTCTCGCTGTGTCGCCCAGGCTGGAGTGCAATGGCCAGATCTCAGCTCACTGCAAGCTCCGCCTCCCGGGTTTACGCCATTCTCCTGCCTCAGCCTCCCGAGTAGC
>NW_012110918.1:11603479-11605872 GCF_000951035.1 Colobus angolensis palliatus
TTTTGAGATGGAGTCTCACTCTGTCGCCCAGGCTGGAGTGCATTGGCACAATCTCGGCTCACTGCAGGCTCCACCTCCCAGGTTCACACCATTCTCCTACCTTAGCCTACTGAGTAGCTGGGACTATAGGCACCCGCCACCACGCCTGGCTAATTTTTTTGTATTTTTTAGTGGAGGCGGGGTTTCACCCTGTTAGCCAGGATGGTCTCAATCTCCTGGCCTCATGATCTGCCCGCTTCGGCCTCCCAAAGTGCTGGGATTACAGGTGTGAGCCACCGTGCCTGGCCTTTCCTGGCCTTATTTCTCACCTTCTAAAGCTTATACATCTTATTTCTTTTTCTGACCTTATTGCATTGGCCAGGACCCATTAGAGGTTCTCAGTCAGGGGAGCAGGAACCACATGATTGGATTTGTTTTGAGATGATTACTCTGGCTGCAGAGTGGAAGGTAGGCAGGATGGAGGTGGAATCTCCAGGGAAGGAGATTCCAGGAAAGTGAGGAAGAGATGACTTCTACCCCAGGGTAATGGCATCCTAGTTCCCACAGTTCAGCTCCCACAGGTCCTCCCTGCCAGGTGGACAGCCTGGACTACAGGTGCAGATGTAGCTCTCATCTCCCTTTCCTGTCCCTCTCTGCAGACCGAGGACGCTGCTCCATGGGCCAGTGTGTGTGTGAGCCTGGTTGGACAGGCCCAAGCTGTGACTGTCCCCTCAGCAATGCCACCTGCATCGACAGCAATGGGGTAGGCCTGGGCATAAGACAGACGGTGTCTGTCAGGATGACCCACCCTCTCCAGAGAGAACCCTATGGAGCGAGGAGAGGGAGCAGGCAGGGATGGGGCACAGCTGGCTCACTGGTGCCCCCTCCTACCCCAGGGCATCTGTAATGGACGTGGCCACTGTGAGTGTGGCCGTTGCCACTGCCACCAGCAGTCACTTTACACGGACACCATCTGCGAGATCAACTACTCGGCGGTGAGGCCAGGACCTATGGGGTGTGGGCGTGGGAACCCAAGGCACAGGCCAGGGTGGGCAGGAGGGGCTAAGCCTGATGCCACAGGAGCTGGCCAAGGGCAAGAGGTTTGGGGAGCAGCGGGGATCTGGCAGAAGCCCACCCAACACAGTGCCTATCTGCCCTGCCTCTCCCCGCCAAGATCCACCCGGGCCTCTGCGAGGACCTACGCTCCTGCGTGCAGTGCCAGGCATGGGGCACCGGGGAGAAGAAGGGGCGCACGTGTGAGGAATGCAACTTCAAGGTCAAGATGGTGGATGAGCTTAAGAGAGGTAGGGGCAGGGGCTGAGGGTTGGAGGTGCTGAGAGCCTAGGCAGGGGGCATCCAACAGGGCAAGGATGTCATCACCTGGACAGGGGTTTGCAGTCTGGGCTAAGGCTACACAGTCCGGACTGGAACTCCAGAGCTGGGAGGGACCACAGAACCCAGATAGAGGACACCAAGTCTCAGAAAAGGGTAACAGCCTGAGCAGGAGGCACAGAACCCAGGCGATGGGACACAGTCTGGCCCAGGAAGGTACCAAGAGTCTTGGTGGGAGGCACCTGACTTGGGCAGGGGCAGGCACACAGCAGGGGTACATGGTGACGCTTTGGAGACACGCAGCCTCCCCTCCTGGAGGTCAGATATGTTTTCTGGACACTGAGCTTCTGGGTGATGTCCAGGTCAGGGAAGTGGGGGAGGTAGGTTTCTAGACTCTGCTGCTGTTGATCAGGGGAGCCCCTGCCTCACCCGTCCCTGTGCCAGGAGAGAGCACGGCTTTGCAAGGACTTCCACTCTTCCCTAGGAGACCCTGCTGTGGGTGAGGCAGGTCCCAGAGTAGGGGCCCCCTCGCCAAACCCTGGGGTCCTCTGGGGCGGAGGGGTGTGACTGGGGTGCCCTGCTGACCGGCTGTGGGTACAGCCGAGGAGGTGGTGGTACGCTGCTCCTTCCGGGACGAGGATGATGACTGCACCTACAGCTATACTATGGAAGGCGACGGTGCCCCTGGGCCCAACAGCACCATCCTGGTGCACAAGAAGAAGGGTGAGCTGGTGGGGCCGGGTGCAGGGAGGGGGCGTGTTGTCAGAGCTTGGTGGGGAGGGCAGGCACCACCTCCCCCTGCCTCTTCTCTCCAGACTGCCCTCCCAGCTCCTTCTGGTGGCTCATCCCCCTGCTCCTCCTCCTCCTGCCGCTCCTGGCCCTGCTGCTGCTGCTCTGCTGGAAGTACTGCGCCTGCTGCAAGGTAAGAGCCCAGGGTCCCTCCCAGGGCCTCACCTCCCCAGGGTCCCCACCCCAACAGGGCCCCCACCCTCCACCAGGGTTCCCAGCCCCCGCCTGGGTCCCCACCTCCCCAGGATCCCCACCTCAAGAGGGCCCCCACCCTCCACCCAGGTCCCCAACCC
>NW_012110918.1:11606683-11607738 GCF_000951035.1 Colobus angolensis palliatus
AAAAAAAAAAAAAGAAAATGGAAAATGGAGCTGAAGCTTAAATTAGTGAAGTTCAGAAGGGACTGACCTGTAGCATGTACCATCGCCCCCGCCCTGCCTTGGCAAGACCCACACCAACCCCATCCAGCTTCCCAAGTGACAGTAATGATGGTGATGCCTATGAGCTCCTAGCCCGAGTCATCCTGGAGCCCAGCCCCCAGCTCAGCCCTTGCCAGCATCCGCTCTCTGCTTAGCTCAGCGTTCTTCTTTGTGCTGTCGCCACAGCATGTCCATGTGACTCCATTTCTCCACCCCCATCACCCCATGAGGCCAGTGGGGCAAGGTCACTATGCCCCATGACAGATGGAGAAATTGGGGCTGAGAGGCAGGTGATAAATGCACAGTCCTCAGATGGGGCTGAGGCAAGCTGAGCCCACATCTTCCCCAGCTCTAGCGCCTGCCCAGGACCCCCACTCCATCAGTCATCGGTGGGCAGATCCCTGAGAGCACCTGTTCTGGGGTCAGCCACGTGCGAAGGGCCTGGGAGCCACAACAGGGAAGGAAGGGCCCTGCCCACCAGGAGCTGGTGGTCCTTGGGGAGAACAGATAAGAGAGAGGAAAGTGTGGAGGATGGCATGGCTGAGTGGGGACTGTAGGCAGCAGACCACACTCCATAGTAACCACCAGTATTGTGGGATATTAGTGTGCATTACATAGGAAAGGAGATATGTGATCAAATAGGTTTGAGCCAGGCACAGTTGCGCATGCCTGTAGTCCCAGCTACTTGGAAAGCTGAGGCAGGAGGATCGCTTGAGTCTGGGAGTTTGATGCTATGATTATGCCACTGCACTCCAGCCTGGGTGTCAGAGTGAGACTCTCTCAAAAAGAAAAAAAAAAAGATTTAAGAAACAAGTTTCTTAAACCTATAGCATGGGGTTTGAGAAACAAGTTTCTTTTTTTTTTTTTTTTTTGAGACGGAGTCTTGCTCAGTTGCCCAGGCTGGAGTGCAGTGGCGTGATCTCGGCTCACTGCAAGTTCCGCCTCCCGGGTTCCCGCCATTCTCCTGCCTCAGCCTC
>NW_012110918.1:11608958-11615347 GCF_000951035.1 Colobus angolensis palliatus
CAGGAGAATTGCTTGGACCTGGGCGGCAGAGGTTGCAATGAGCCAAGATCGCGCCACTGCATTCCAGCCTGGGCAACAGAGTGAGACATTGTCTCAAAAAAAAAAAAAAAAGAAAAGAAACAAGTTTCTTCTCTGCAGGACTTCTCAGAGGCTTTGATATAGTCCTGTGCCTAATGAACCTGCAGGAGGGGCATGGGGAATGAATTCAGTGCTTCCGAAGTGAATCTGACCACAGAACCTTTACAGGGCACCTGGCAGGATGAGGGTTCCACAGCACAAACTGTGGGAGCCCTCTGCCCCCACCCCCTCTATGTCCGTGTGTGCCATGCTTACACCCTGCCAACACCTGGATATTCTGGTGTCTGGGGAGGCACTGTCACCCCTCTGGACCATTGGCATGGGGCGGGGTGGCTGGAAGGGCTTACCTGGGCCAGGGCAGTTGTCTCAGGCCTCACCTTCACCCACCTTGTCTCCTAGGCCTGCCTGGCACTTCTCCCTTGCTGCAACCGAGGTATGGGCCTGGCACCGCAGGGGCAGCGGGGGCTCTGACTGCTCTCTTTCTCTGAGCTGGGATGGAGGGAAGCTGAACCTGGAACGGCAGAGGCTGGAGGCTCTGGGGTCCCATCTGATGAGGTTGGGCTGTGCGGGTCTAGGGAGGGGCGCCGTGCTGAGGACCCCGTCCTGCAGGTCACATGGTGGGCTTTAAGGAAGACCATTACATGCTGCGGGAGAACCTGATGGCCTCAGACCGCCTGGACACACCCATGCTGCGCAGCGGGAACCTCAAGGGCCGTGACGTGGTCCGCTGGAAGGTCACCAACAACGTGCAGCGGCCTGGCTTTGCCACTCATGCTGCCAGCATCAACCCCACAGAGCTGGGTGAGGGCAGGGCTGGGTGCCACAGCTCTGGGCAGTGCTCTTCGGGCCCTTTGTTCCAGATCTGGGGTCACAGCACGCCCCTTCTCTGGGTGTGGGGTGCAGGGACAGGGCTCAGCCACCTTTTGCCCTGTCCTGATGGCGCTATGAGCCTCATGCCACTAGGCCTGCCCAGATCCTAGCATGGTTGCTGGAGGGATGCTCTGTGGTGCCCGTCACTAGGCCACGCATCCCCGGATCCTAGCATGGCTGCTGGAGGGATGCTCTGTGGTGCCCGTCACTAGGCCACGCATCCCCGGATCCTAGCATGGTTGCTGGAGGGATGCTCTGTGGTGCTCGTCATGCAGGGAGCTGACCACATCCATCTCACTCCCTCCCACTGCCTTTCCCTAGTGCCCTACGGGCTGTCCTTGCGCCTGGCCCGCCTTTGCACCGAGAACCTGCTAAAGCCTGACACTCGGGAGTGTGCCCAGCTGCGCCAGGAGGTGGAGGAGAACGTAAGGACCCAGGAGCTAGGCCTGGCCAGAGATGTGGGTATGAGGGCGGGTGGGGTGGGCAGGGCAGAGCGAACACAGTCGTGGCACCAAGATTCGTTCACTAGGGGAGAAGGGCCTCTCTGGATCTGTGCCTGGCAGGGGGCATCCTGGTATCTGTTTCCAGAGGGCAGGAGGCCGAGCCTGGGCCCAGGATGCGGCCCCATGGGGCATGCCCCAGCCAACCCTGAGGGCCTCTGGGTACAGAGGCTGCCTGGGTCCCCAGCCTGAGGGCTTACCATGGGGTGGCCTAGGCCCAGTCTCATACCCCTCCCTTGCCTGGCAGCTGAACGAAGTCTACAGGCAGATCTCCGGTGTACACAAGCTCCAGCAGACCAAGTTCCGGTGAGTCCCAGGGTGCCCGGGTTGGGTGGGGGAGCCACTCCTACCACCAACTCCAGGAGCTGAAGCCCCCAGGCTCCACTTCAGAGCTGTCTAGCTCACAGCACCCTCTTTGTCCCCACAGGCAGCAGCCCAATGCTGGGAAAAAGTGAGTAGAAGACTGGCGGGTGAGACAGCCCCCACTTCCTGCCCACCTGTCCCCAGCCCAGCTATCTGCCTCGTCCGTCCCTGCTCCATCTCCATCCCATAGGAAGGGAGGGCCACATGTGTCCGTCGGGTTTGGACCTTCATTCGTTCCTTTGACCATTTCTTCAACAAATGCTAATGTGAAGTGCTTGCTATGAAGTGGCCCCTGGACTAGAGCAGGCAAAAGCAAATCAGCCCAGTCCCTGCCCTCATACAGGTGACCATCCAGCCCCCCACCCAGTACTAGCGATAGCAGGTACCCATCTCCATCTGCTCCAGGGTCCAAGACCTGGATCCTGGGTGCACCTCTGGAGGCCAGGCAGGTTACACACCTTTTTCCCCAGGTCCTACTCCGCGTCCTGGCCCTTCAGGGGGAGAGAGAGGGAGTGAGGAGGGGGTCTCGATGCAGGGACAGCAGAGCTAGAATCACAGCACATGGCCATCAGTAAGAACTGTTAGCTGGGTGTGTGGCTTACACCTGTAATCCCAGCATTTTGGGACGCTGAGGCGGGTGGATCACCTCAGGTCAGGAGTTCAAGACCACCTAGGCCAACATGGTGAAACACCATCTCTACTAAAAATACAAAAATTAGCCGGGCGTGGTGGTGGGCGCCTGTAATCCTAGCTACTTGGGAGGCTGAGGCAGGAGAATCGCTTGAACCTGGGAGGCAGAGGTTGCAGTGAGCTGAGATTACACCACTGCACTCCAGCCTGGGCGACAGAGCGAGACCATCTCGAAAAAAAAAAAAAAGAATGGCTGACCAGCATTTCTGATCCTGCTACTGGCCAAGCATGGTCCTAAGGGCTTTCCCTGTGTGGTTATCTTGTGGTTATCTTATCCAACCCTCTCGTCAAGCCTGTGAGGTAGATATCACTGCTGTTCCCATTTTGCCGATGAGGAAGCTGAGGCTCAAAAGGGTTAAGTGACTTGCCCAAGGTTATCCAGCTATCGAGAACTAGAGCCAGGGCTGGGGCTGCAGCAGCCTGGCTTGAGCACTCACACCCTTAGCATCTTTGCTGTCCAGCCCTTGATGAGGTGGGCAGCGAAGCCCATTTCACAGAGGAGGACGTTGAGGACAGGGAGGTGCCATGGCTGGGCTGAGGCTGCAGGGTAAAGGGCATAGGGCTGGCATGGGCCTGGAGCACTGCCTGGCTCTGAAGACCCTGCACTTCTTGCTGTCTTACATCCTGGCCCCTGAAGGGGAGAGGACAGGCAGGAGGGATAGGGCAGCAGGTGCCAGCCTGACCCCTCCCCTGCCTGAACCCTCCACCCTCAACCCAGGCAAGACCACACCATTGTGGACACAGTGCTGATGGCGCCCCGCTCGGCCAAGCCGGCCCTGCTGAAGCTGACAGAGAAGCAGGTGGAACAGAGGGCCTTCCACGACCTCAAGGTGGCCCCCGGCTACTACACCCTCACTGCAGACCAGGGTAGGAGGGCAGGTCCCCTGTGCCACTGCCTCGTATCTCCTGCCCACGTGGCCCTGTGACCCACCTCTGACCACCTCCCAACCCACCCAGACGCCCGGGGCATGGTGGAGTTCCAGGAGGGCGTGGAGCTGGTGGACGTACGGGTGCCCCTCTTTATCCGGCCTGAGGATGACGAGGAGAAGCAGCTGCTGGTGGAGGCCATCGATGTACCTGCGGGCACTGCCACCCTTGGCCGCCGCCTGGTAAACATCACCATCATCAAGGAGCAAGGTGGGTCAGGGTGGGGAGAGTGAGGGAGGCAGACGGGGGCTCAGAGGCACTGGTTCCTCCTGCGTAAGTGGAATTGCGACCTGGCCACGTGGCCTGGGCTAGTCACTTAACCTCTGCAAGCTTTGGTTTCTCCATCTGTAAAATGGGTAAGGGCTCTTTTATGGAATACGGGGCTGTTCACCTCGCCAAAGTGCCTGGTGGTGAGCGCTCAGTAAGTGGAAGCTTCTGTTGCATCCTCATAAGGGCCAGCCCCTTGCTCCTCTCTATCTAGAGGAGGGGTTGGCCAAGACATGGCACCGTGGACATCTGACCCCTCCTGCCACCTGCACCGGAAGCCACAGGCCTCAGGCCTGTTCCTGCTCTGCTCCAGCCCTGGGGCTGAGGGCTCCGTCTCTGGTCCTGCCTGTGCCTGGCCTCCCTCCTCTGCCTGGCCCTTCCAGGATGTCTGCTGGACACTTTGTTCCAGACCCAATTTTTTTTTTTTTTTTTTTTTGAGACAGAGTCTCGCTCTGTCGCCCAGGCTGGAGTGCAGTGGCCGGATCTCAGCTCACTGCAAGCTCCGCCTTTCAGGTTCACACCATTCTCCTGCCTCAGCCTCCTGAGTAGCTGGGACTACAGGCGCCCGCCACCTCGCCCGGCTAGTTTTTTGTATTTTTTAGTAGAGACGGGGTTTCACCGGGTTAGCCAGGATGGTCTCGATCTCCTGACCTTGTGATCTGCCCATCTCGGCCTCCCAAAGTGCTGGGATTACAGGCTTGAGCCACCACGCCCGGCCCAGACCCAATTTTTTTGGTTTCTTGAGATGGAGTCTCACTCTGCCACCCAGGCTGGAGTGCAATGGCGCCATCTCGGCTCACTGCAACAGCCGCCTCCCTGGTTGAAGTGATTCTCCTGCCTCAGCCTCCCGAGTAGCTGGGATTACAGGCGGTGGCCACCATGCCCGGCTAATTTTTCTATCTTTAGTAGAGATGAGGTTTCGCCATGTTGGCCAGACTGGTCTCAAACTCCTGACCTCAGGTTATCTGCCTGCCTCGGCCTCCTAAAGTGCTGGGATTACAGGCGTAAGCCACCATGCCCAGCTTCTATCTTTAGTAGAGATGAGGTTTCGCCATGTTGGCCAGACTGGTCTCAAACTCCTGACCTCAGGTTATCTGCCTGCCTCGGCCTCCTAAAGTGCTGGGATTACAGGCGTAAGCCACTGCGCCCAGTCCCTCACCTTTTTCTGGAAAGATTTTCCGTTTCGCTCCTGTGCTTTTCCCAGAGGGCAATGCATGGAGGGAACCAAGTGGACTCCTGGATTCTGGGCTGGGCTGGACCGGGCTGCCGGAGAGCAGAAGGTGGGAAGGGACTGGGCCCAGCATGCTCTGACCAGTGCCCGGGCTCCTTGCAGCCAGAGATGTGGTGTCCTTTGAGCAGCCTGAGTACTCGGTCAGCCGTGGGGACCAGGTGGCCCGCATCCCTGTCATCCGGCGCGTCCTGGACGGCGGGAAGTCTCAGGTCTCCTACCGCACGCTGGATGGCACTGCTCAGGGCAACCGGGTAAGGCTCCGCCACAGGGACGAGGGTGCAGCCCGGGGGGCTGCGTGGGCGCTGCATTGGGTTCCCAGGACAAAGCAGTACATGGCAGCTGCTTGAGTCCCTGGATGCTGGCCATGCCCCTGGCTGGCCTCCCAAGGACATGTTCACCTGCTCCTGCCACCCTGTGGCAGGGGAGTCTCACCTGCCCAGGGTGCCAGTGACACCCTGGGTGAGGCTCCATTGCTGCCAGGGACTCAGGCCAAGAGGGCTCTTTCCTCCTTCATGAGCCAGGGACCTGCCCAGACCATTCCTGTCCCCTCCTGCAACCCAGGATCCACAGGGCAGCCAAACCTCTTGGAGATAACCTCCCGCTATATGCCCCAGTCCTGGGGGCTTTGGGCTTCTTGAGCTGGGATCAAAGACCCCAGGTCCCCAGGCCAGACTCCTCAAGGACTGTAATGATTTGCCCTCCCCTGGGCCAAGCAGCAGGAGCAACCATTCAAGGCAGGGAGTGCCGTGGCTGGGCCAGCATCACCTTCACTGCTGAGCCCCAGTGCTGGGGTACACCCAAATCCAGGTGCACACAGGCTGGACTGGGTTTTAGGCTTCATAGTTTTGTTTCTTTTGTTTGTTTCATGTGGGGTTTTTTTGCTTCTTAATTTTTTGGGGAGTCAGGGTCTTGTTATGTTGCCCAGGCTGGTCTTGAACTCCTGACCTCAAGTGATCCACCCACCTCGGCCTCCCAAAGTGCTGGGATTACAGGAATGAGCCACCATGCCTGCCCTAGCTTTTATGTCTTTAGTAGAGATGGGGTTTTGCCATGTTGGCCAGGCTGGTCTTAAACTCCTGATCTCAAGTGATCCACCCACCTTGGCTTCCTAAAGTGCAGGGATTACAGATGTGAGCCAGTGCACCTGGCCTTTCTAGTTTTTAAATGTTGGCAACAAATCCATAATTAACAACAAAGGCTGGGCATGGTGGCTCACACCTGTAATCCCAGCACTTTGGGAGGCTAAGGTGGGAGAATCACTTGAACCCAGGTGTTTGAGACCCTGTCTACACATATAATGTAAACATGAGCTGGGCACAGTAGTTCATACTTGTGGACCCAGCCACTTGGGAGGCTGAGGCAGGAGGATCACTTGAGGCCAGGAGGTTTAGGCTGCAGCAAGCCATGTTCATGCCACTGCACTTCAGCCTGGGCAACAGAGTAAGACCCTCTCTAAAAAAAAA
>NW_012110918.1:11620277-11620638 GCF_000951035.1 Colobus angolensis palliatus
TTTTTTTTTTTTTTTTTTTTTAAGAGACAAGGTCTCCCTCTAGCCCAGGGTGGAGTACAGTGGCACAGTCCTAGCTCTACAGTCTTGAACTCCTGGACTCAAGCAATCGTTCAACCTCAGCCTCCCAAGTAGCTGGGACTACAGATGTCCACCACCACACTGGCTAATTTTGTGGTTTTTTTTTTTTTTTTCCTTTGAGACAGAGTCTCGCTCTGTTGCCCAGGCTGGCACAGTCTCAGCTCACTACAACCTCCACCTCTAAGGTTCAAGCGATTCTCCTGCCTCAGCCTCCCGAGTAACTGGGACTACAGGTGCGCACCACCACGCCCAGCTAATTTTTGTATTTTTAGTAGAGATGGGG
>NW_012110918.1:11622013-11636152 GCF_000951035.1 Colobus angolensis palliatus
ATAGTGCCACTGCACTCCAGCCTGGGTGACAGAGTGAGACCCCTGTCTCAAAAAAAAAAGCTTTGATATTTATTTTTTAAAACATTTTAATTTCTCACCTTTTTATTTTGAAAAACTTCAAACATACAGAAAAATGGAAGGAACAATAAAACTAGCACCCATTTACCCTTTACATAGATTCACCGATTGCTAATATTTGCTTTCTCTCTCTTTCTATGTAGATAGCGACACAGAAATAGAGATACAGATGTGGACATCTGTATCTTCACATTGATTATACTAGTACCTAAAATTAGTCCATATTCCGGCTGGGCGTCACCGGTGACTGACACCTTAATCCCAGCACTTTGGGAGGCCGAGGCAGGTGGATCACCTGAGGTCAGGAGTTTGACACCAGCCTGACCAACGTGGAGAGACCTCGTCTCTACGAAAAATACAAAAATTAGCCGGGCATGGTGGCGGATGCCTACAATCCCAGCTACTAGCTAGGCTGAGGCAGGAGAATCATTTGAACCCAGTGGGTGGAGGTTGCACTGAGCTGAGATTGCACCACTTCACTCCAGTCTGGGCAAAAGAGCAAAACTCCATCCCAAAAAATATATATAAAATAAAATAAAATTGGTCCATATTCCGATGTCCCCTTGTTTGGATGTCCCAATAATGTCCTTTATAGCTTTTTTTCTCCCAATGCAGGAACCAATCAAGGATTTGGCATTGAATTTTTTCATGGGTCTTGACTCCTTTTATCTAGAAAAGTTTCCTGGCTTTGTCTTCCATGACGCTGACTTTTGTTAAGACAAGGTCTTGCTCTGTTGCCCAGGCTGGAGTGTAATGCCTTACTGCAACCTCTGCCTCCCGGGTTCAAGCATTTCTCCTGCCTTAGCCTTCCAAGTACCTGGGATTACAGGCACCTGCCACCATGCTAGGCTAATGACACTGACACTGACATTTTTGAAATATCTATGTAGGTGGCTTGAGGCAGCTCCCTGGTTTGTTTTTTGTTGTTGTTTTGTTTTGTTTTTGTTTTTGTTTTACAACTATGGGCCTCACTTTCTGAGTTGGGTGGCATGAGATCGCCTCCCCAGCTATGGCCCTGGCTGCTGCGCCTGGAATTGAAATCTTGCTCTGAAATGCCACCTAGTGGTCTTCTATGTGAAGGATTTTCTTTTTTTTCCTCCCAGTTCTTACCCTGGAAAGCTCAGGCAAGCTCCACTGCATTGAAAGGAAGCTGGGTGGCTCACACCTGTAATCCCAGCACTTTGGGAGGCCAAGGTGGGTGGATGGCTTGAGGCCGGGAGTTCAAGAACAGTCTAGGCAACATAGGGTAACCGTGCCTCTACAAAAAAAAAAAAAATTAGCCAGGTGTGGTGCACACCTGTATTCCCAGCTACCAGCTACTCAGGAGGGTGAGGGAAAGGATGGGCTGAGCCCAGGAGGTCAAGGCTTCAGTGAGCCGTGATTGTGCCCCTGCACTCCAGCCTGGGTGACAAGAGTGAGACCCTATCTCAAAAACAAAAACAAAAACACAGAAACGTGGCCGGACATGGTGGCTCACGTCTGTAATCCCAGCACTTTGGGAGGCCAAGGCGGGAGGATCACTTGAAGTCAGGAGTTCGAGACCAGCCTGGCCAACATGGTGAAACCCCATCTCTACTAAAAAGACAAAAATTAGCTGGGCATGGTGGCAGGTGCCTGTAATCCCAGCTACTCGGGAAACTGAGGTGTGAGAATCATTTGAACCCGGAAGGTGGAGGTTGCAGTGAGCCGAGATGACACCACTGCACTCCAGCCTAGGTGAAAGAGTAAGATTACACCTCAAAAAAAAAAAAAAAAACCCACAAAAACCTGAAGCTGATGTAAGTACTCCACCCAGCAAGCAGGGATGATCTCTGCAGTGTCCATGAGGTTGGGAGGGAGCATGTGGCCGTGACTCTTGCCTCAGCCCCCAACCACGACCCTGACCCTGACCCCCTTCACTCCCAGGACTACATCCCTGTGGAGGGTGAGCTGCTGTTTCAGCCTGGAGAGGCCTGGAAAGAGCTGCAGGTGAAGCTCCTGGAGCTGCAAGAGGTCGACTCCCTTCTGCGGGGCCGCCAGATCCGCCGTTTCCACGTACAGCTCAGCAACCCTAAGTTTGGGGCCCACCTGGGCCAGCCCCACTCCACCACCATCATCATCAGGGACCCAGGTAGGCAGAGCCTGGGGGTTGGCTTAAGCAGGGGGAGAGGGAAGACTGGGGGGTCTCTGAACTAGGTCTGCCAGATTTAGCAAATCCAAACACAGGACTCCCGGGTAAATCTGAATTTCAGGTAACAACATACACATTGGTAGGATAAGTATGTTCCATGCAATATTTGGAACATACTTATCCTTTTTCTGCAAAATGGGCTGGGTGTGCTGGCTCATGCCTGTAATCCCAGCACTTTGGGAGGTCGCGGTGGGAGGATCACTTGAGCCCAGGAGTTCTAGACCAGCCTGGGCAACATAGTGAGACCTTGTCTCTACAAAAAATAAACAAATTAGCTTGGCGTAGTGGGGCGCACCTAGAGTCCCAGCCACTCCGGAGACTGAGGTGGGAGGATCACTTGAGCCCAGGGGGTCTGGGCCGCAGCAAGCTGTGATCACACCACAGCACAGCGCCTGAGCCATGGAATGAGACCCTGCCCCTCAACAACAAAAGAAAAAGCTTGTTTATCTGAAATTCAAATGTCACTAGGCATCCTGCATTTTATCCGGCAACCTTACAGCCAGAGAGGCTGAGGTCATGTTGTCACCACACAATAGGAATTCTCCCATCAGACCCTGGCCCTTTGGCTTCAGCCTCAGTTCCCACTAACATGCAGGTGCTTCTGGAAGGGGTGGGCCAGTTAGTTCCTATCAGCCCTCAGCCTCCCCGCTGGGAGAAGGCCTGCCAGGAAGATGGGAGAGGAGTGAGATACTCAGGGTATGGTGTGGAGATGGGACGGGGAGCAAATGTTCTCATGTGGAATGTTCCCTGAGCTGCCAAGGGAGAAAGGGGCAGACCAACTCCCTCCTCCTTCTGTTCCTCCAGAGACCCTCCTGGGTCCTCCGCCAAGCTTGGCAGGATGCTCTATGTGGCAGCAATGGGGCACCAGGTGTCCAGAGACGCGGGTGGGCAGGTCTGAGTTGAATGCGCTGGGCAGAGCGCCCTGGGTGTTTAAGTGGGTCTCTGGCGCCCCCTGGTGGCAAAGCGGTATCTCAGTGGTTGCCCTGCCCCGGCTTGACCCATTAGATGAACTGGACCGGAGCCTCACGAGTCAGATGGTGTTATCACAGCCACCCCCTCATGGTGACCTGGGCGCCCCGCAGAACCCCAACGCTAAGGCTGCCGGGTCCAGGAAGATCCATTTCAACTGGCTGCCCCCTTCTGGCAAGCCAATGGGGTACAGGGTAAGGCGGGGGGCTGAGGGCCACGGCAGGTGGATGGGCGGTCTGGTACCAGCACTCACGGAAGAGGTGGGCCGTCTGAGGCCAGCGCCCGCTGAGAGAGAGCAGACAGTGGAACCTAGCACAGGTGGTCAGAGGGAAACCCGGTCTGTGCTGGGGAAGAGGGAAGACCCATTCCCGAGCTTATTAGACATTTGTCCTCCTTCCTAAAATGGGACCCCCTCCCACCCCCGCATGGGAGACACCTCCACCTGCTCTGCCCCCGTCCTGATGTGTGCACATGGCAGATCTTTCAGCCCCTCCCTCGGGCCTTCGTGTCTCTCATCTGTGCAAAGAGGACAGTAAGGGCAGAGGTCAGCAGAGGGACAGGCAGCTTGGGTGCCTGCTGCTCGCTGCTGACCAGGACCCGTCCCTGGGGGCAGGTAAAGTACTGGATTCAGGGTGACTCCGAGTCCGAAGCCCACCTGCTCGACAGCAAGGTGCCCTCAGTGGAGCTCACCAACCTGTACCCGTATTGCGAGTATGAGATGAAGGTGTGCGCCTACGGGGCTCAGGGCGAGGGACCCTACAGCTCCCTGGTGTCCTGCCGCACCCACCAGGAAGGTGAGGCCTCGCCATGTCTGTCCATTTGTCCCCTGACTGCCCTGATGCCAGTGTGCCCAGCCCTCCCCTCTGCCACTGACAGCACTCTTCCTGTATCCCCCACTCCCTAGTGCCCAGCGAGCCAGGGCGTCTGGCCTTCAATGTCGTCTCCTCCACGGTGACCCAGCTGAGCTGGGCTGAGCCGGCTGAGACCAACGGTGAGATCACAGCCTATGAGGTCTGCTATGGCCTGGTCAACGACGACAACCGTAAGAACCACATCTTCCTTCCTGCCGGCAGAGAGAACAGCCACGGAAGGGGAGGGGACAAAGTGGGAGGGAGCTCTGGGTCACTCCCTGGACCTGCCAAGCAGGGCACTCGAGGCCTTCATCCTGGTTAGCAGATAAGCCTGAGGCATCGTTAGGGTTTTGGCCAGATTTTGGGCTGGGTTGCATTCTAAGACCAAACCCAGAAGGTTGCAGGGTGGGTGGTTACCTATGTGGAGTGGGGTCACAGGCTCAGGGGTACCCCTCCCCATGCAGGTAACCAGGGAGCTCACACTTGCATGGTTTTCTTAGGGCAAGAGGAAAGTTACCGGATTTAGCGAACAGAAATACAGGAGGCTCTGAATTTCAGATAGCACTTTAAAAGATTAATTTGTACATTGAGAGGCCGAGGCAGGTGGACTGCTTAAAAGATTAATTTGTACATTGAGAGGCCGAGGCAGGTGGACTGCTTGAGGTCAGGAGTTCAAGACCAGCCTGGCTAACATGGTGAAACCCTGTTTCTACTAAAAATTAGCCAGGCATGGTGGCTCATGCCTGTAGTCCCAGCTAGTCAGGAGGCTGAGGCAGGAGAATTGCTTGAATCCAGAAGGCTCAGGTTGCAGTGAACCGAGATCGTGTCACTGCACTCCAGCCTGGGTGACAGAGCTAGACTCCGCCGCAAAAAAAAAAAAAAAGATTATTTTATACAGTGTTTTATCTGGCAGCCTGAGATCAGAGTGCCTGGCAGAACAGTTATTTCTCCAGTCCTGGAAGGGAGGCAGGGGCGGGCAACCCCCTATGCATGCCCTTGCCTCATGTGGAGGCACCGTGGATATATGGGTAGAGGTGACATCGAGGCCAACTTGAAGTTGACTATAGCCTTGGCTCTGCCACTTACTCAGCAGAGTCCCTTGGAGGGCTGGTGACACATGTCCACACCAGTCATGCTGACGCTCGGGGCTCCACAGGCAGCAATTCAGCAGTGGCTGGCTTTGCCTTGCTCCCCAGCCCCTGGGTGCTGTCCAGGGGATGCACGACTGTCCTACTGTGTCAGGGCTGGTGCTGGGACAAGGCTGGGACCTGGGTGACCCTCTGAAGCACTCTCCCTGCCCCAGGACCTATCGGGCCCATGAAGAAGGTGCTGGTTGACAATCCTAAGAACCGGATGCTGCTTATTGAGAACCTTCGGGAGTCCCAGCCCTACCGCTACACGGTGAAGGCGCGCAACGGGGCCGGCTGGGGGCCCGAGCGGGAGGCCATCATCAACCTGGCCACCCAACCCAAGCGGCCCATGTCCAGTGAGTGGTGGGCAGGGAGGTGAGGGGCAGACGGGGTAGGGGACAGAGGGCAGCAGCCAGGGCCCTGGCTCACTCCCCCACCCTGCAGTCCCCATCATCCCTGACATCCCCATCGTGGACGCCCAGAGCGGGGAGGACTATGACAGCTTCCTCATGTACAGCGATGATGTTCTACGCTCGCCATCCGGCAGCCAGAGGCCCAGCATCTCTGATGACACCGGTGAGTGGAGACCTGGGACCCACAAGAAGACAGTGGGGGTCTTGGGTACAGAGGGAGTCCACTGGGTCGAGAGAGAGAGCAAAGGGGCCAGCAACTAGAGGACATGGAGGTTAAGACAGCCTTGGACAGATGCAGTGGTGTGCACATTTGTGCACGGGGCACAGGAACCAGTGCCTGGGGGACAGACACACACAGCCTTGTGCAAGCACACACGAGTTCATGCCCACGGGACCATGAAGAAACACAACTTCACAACTTGAAGGTTCAGCAGCTCTGCCATGCACACAGGACACTCAGGCCATCCCCCCGGGGCCAGGCCTGGCCCAGAAGCCCTGGGCAGCCACCAGGTGGCCACCTGGCAGGGGTAGGGGAGCCAAGGAGACAAGAACACCCCCCAACGGCTCTGTCCTTCCTCCTTGATTCCCAGAACAAAGTGGTGCAGAGCCCTTAGCTGGGCCTCCTGAGTGCTCAGTGTCAGCTCTGGCTCCACCCGTGGGACATCAGATGAATCACTTATCCTCTCCTTGCGTCAGTTTTCTGCTCTGTATAATGGGATACCAATCACACAGTACCATGAGTGGAAAAGCCTCTGGGGCACGTATATCATTTGTATTTTCTTCCGTCCCTGCCTATGCCTTAAGCTGCCCCCAGTGAACACATACTGGCCCCCACGGGGCTGAGCTTGGGCTTAAGGAGCCATTTTAAGGGGTTCAGGTGGAAGGCAGCTGGTGCGACTCTGGAACCCCAGCTCAGCTGCTTCTAACACTACCTGCGAAGTGCTCGGTGGCTTGTGGAACGGTCCCTGGGAGGCAGGCAGGGGCAAGATTCCTCTCTCCATTGTACAAATGAGAAACTGAGTCTCAGAGAGGTTAAGTAAGGCAAGGGAGGCCTCACAGCTGGTGACAGAGCCCAGCCTTCCCCCAGGTCTCCTGGTGGGTCAGGGGGTCTCTCCTCCCCAGCTGTGCCAAGGCTGCACTCGCTCATCTGGAAAGGCTCCAGCAGCGCGAGGGTTTCACCTGCCGCGGGCCTTCCCCATCCGGCCTTGCGCATCTACTCCCGCCCCCAAAACACACCCTGAGATCCCGGGAGCTGGTGACAGGCTCCCCTCGCAGCGCCTCCGGCCTTCCCCTGCCTGGCCCTGCTCGGCCCGGCGCTCCCAGGCGGTGCCAACGCGGCCCTTCGTTGTTCCCAAGGCTGCGGCTGGAAGTTCGAGCCCCTGCTGGGGGAGGAGCTGGACCTGCGGCGCGTCACGTGGCGGCTGTCCCCGGAGCTCATCCCGCGCCTATCGGCCAGCAGCGGGCGCTCCTCCGACGCCGAGGCGCCCCACGGGCCCCCGGACGACGGCGGCGCGGGCGGGAAGGGGGACAGCCTGCCCCGCAGTGCGACACCCGGGCCCCCTGGAGGTGACAGGCTCACCCGCCGCGCCCCGATCCGCACCCACCCAGCCTCACTCACGCCCGCGGGCCTGGGGGCCTGGGGGCCTGGGGTGGGTGTCTGCCCTGCCTCGGGGCCCCAGTTTCAGCCAGGCTGGGGCCTTGGCAGCTGGGGGACACAGCTGCTCAGAGGCAGGGCCCAGTGCCAGGGGACACCCGAGGCGGGCGCTTGGGCCCTTATGGTGCCTGCCTGGCCAGGGGGTGCAAATTCAGAAGTCTGCTCGGGGAGCGGACACTGGCACCCAAGTAGACCGCTCGGGGGCCTCAAAGGACAGGAGGGAAGGCTTCGGGATTTCCCCAAGGCAAATCCCCCACTGCTGCCAGGGTCAGCGGTGCTCATACCGATATAGTGGCCAGCCAGAGGGCATGGGCTGTGGAAGCCTGGGTGGCCCTTGGGCTCCTCCAGGGACAGAGGGCCTCTGTCCTCAGTGGTTTGAGGGAAACTGGTTGTATTTAAGCAAAAGCCACCCAGAGGGTGGGTGACCAGGAATGTGCAGGGCCAACCTGCTCCTTGGGGCCTGGGTCTGGGGCAGGCCTGACCAAGGGACCCTGCTCTCCCCCTGCAGAGCACCTGGTGAATGGCCGGATGGACTTTGCCTTCCCGGGCAGCGCCAACTCCCTGCACAGGATGACCACGACTGGTGCCGCTGCCTATGGCACCCACCTGAGCCCACACGTGCCCCACCGTGGACTAAGCACATCCTCCACCCTCACACGGGACTACCACTCGCTGACCCGCTCGGAGCACTCACACTCCACCACAATGCCCAGGGACTACTCCACCCTCACCTCTGTCTCCTCACACGGTGAGTGACCTCAGCCAACCCTGCCTCTCCCACTAACCCTTCCTCTCTTCCAGCTCCTGGAGCCTCGGGCTTCTGCCTACTGTCCCGACGGTCCATTCTCCAACACACACACAGGCATGTACACATGCATGTACACACGCACACACACATACATGCACACACGCACACACACATACATGCACACACGCACACATGCATGCACACACACATGCATGCACACACACACGCACACACGCACGCATGCACACTTATGCATGCACACTCCTTGCTCCTCTCACTCTTGTTTTGTCCTGCCCTAGGCCTCCCTCCCATCTGGGAACACGGGAGGAGCAGGCTTCCGCTGTCCTGGGCTCTGGGGTCCCGGAGTCGGGCTCAGATGAAAGGGTTCCCCCCTTCCAGGGGCCCACGAGACTCTATAATCCTGGCTGGGAGGCCAGCAGCACCCTCCTGGGGCCCAGGTAGTACAGGGGTGGCCATCCTGTCTCCACAGCTGTCCTGCTCCATCTGTCATCCAGCCACCATAGCAGCCACCAGCTGTGCCCACTGCTTCCCCTCCATTCCATCCACAGGACCCCCGCCTGCCAACAGGCGCTAACCACCTGCCCTACCATCAGTGCTGATGCCTAACACTGCCTCTGCCCTTCCAGGGGGCGGGGCTATGGCTGGGGCAGGAGAGGGGCCAGGCCAGCTGAGGAATTGAGGGGGTGGGACTGGCAGACTCACGGCTCACCCTCTCTTGGCACAGGCAGGGCCCGCACCCTCCTGGAGGATGTGTGGTAGGTGCTGGGCAGCCTGGACAGGGTGTTGCAGGGTGAGTTGTCCAGCCAGCGATCAGTGTAGATATGCCAGCCAAGGGAGGGAGGTCGGGGGCAGCACTGTGACTCCCGCTGAGACCCTAGCCCCTGCATCTCTGACTGCAGCCTCCTGTCCCCAGACTCTCGCCTGACCGCTGGTGTGCCCGACACGCCCACCCGCCTGGTGTTCTCTGCCCTGGGACCCACATCTCTCAGAGTGAGCTGGCAGGAGCCGCGGTGCGAGCGGCCGCTGCAGGGCTACAGCGTGGAGTACCAGCTGCTGAATGGCGGTGAGACATAGTGACTGTTGGGCTGTGGGGTGCAGCCCCGCGAGTCCTGGCCCCAGGGTGACACGTAGGGCACCTCGGCTGTGTCAGAACCCACCCAAATCCCTTGAGCGCTAAAGCCCCGATCCAGCCTGAGAGGGTCTCCCACCCCACTTCTTTGCCTCCCCTCTTCTGAGGTCTCACCCATCTCCCTGGGCCTCTCTCCTGGTCATTCTCTGCTAGGTTTCACCTAACAAGGCCTCTTTGGGCTGGGATCCTAGAGCCTGAGATGCCTTTGGGGGAACGAGGAAGTGGCACTTCCCTGGGCAGGGACATTCAAAGCAGCATGACCAGGGCGCAGGATTTCACCCAAACATGAGTGGGATTACAGGCTCCACTCTTGTAGAGTACACAACCTGAACAACCAGCCATACCATACTGTACCCAACCTGTACCCAAACCACAGCTAGTTCTGGGTGGGTGATAACCAGGTCTTGATGGCAACTTAGGGAAGAGGGGGATCAGGCCAGGGGTGGGAGTAACACTGCGCTACTCTCTGCCCCCACCTGACCCCTCAGGCGAGCTACATCGGCTCAACATCCCCAGCCCTGCCCAGACCTCGGTGGTGGTGGAAGACCTCCTGCCCAACCACTCCTATGTGTTCCGCGTGCGGGCCCAGAGCCAGGAAGGCTGGGGCCGAGAGCGTGAGGGTGTCATCACCATCGAATCCCAGGTGCACCCGCAGAGCCCACTCTGTCCCCTGCCAGGTGAGTTGCCTCCCCCAGCCCCACAGCTGCCCCCATCATGCCCACCACCCACCCACACACTGACACTCTTCCTCTACGGCCCCCAGGCTCCGCCTTCACTTTGAGCACTCCCAGCGCCCCAGGCCCGCTAGTGTTCACTGCTCTGAGCCCAGACTCGCTGCAGCTGAGCTGGGAGCGGCCACGGAGGCCCAATGGGGATATCGTCGGCTACCTGGTGACCTGTGAGATGGCCCAGGGAGGAGGTGCTGCCCGCCCCGGGGGCAGGGGTGGCCAGGGGAGGGGTAGACAGGGGGCTGCAGAGGCTGAAGGCAGCTTCTCTGCTCAGGGCCAGCCACTACATTCCGGGTGGATGGAGACAGCCCCGAGAGCCGGCTGACCGTGCCGGGCCTCAGCGAGAATGTGCCCTACAAGTTCAAGGTGCAGGCCAGGACCACTGAGGGCTTCGGGCCAGAGCGCGAGGGCATCATCACCATAGAGTCCCAGGATGGAGGTAGGCACCTGTCCTTTCCTTCACCTCCCACTCCTCCTCGGGCCGTGCCTTCTCCTGGCACCACCCTCTGACCAGCCAATCTGCCCACTCCAGGCCCCTTCCCACAGCTGGGCAGCCATGCCGGGCTCTTCCAGCACCCACTGCAAAGTGAGTACAGCAGCATCACCACCACCCACACCAGCGCCACTGAGCCCTTCCTAGTGGGTGAGCACTGAGGGCCAGGGGGTCCCCGACTCTCCCAGGACAGGGAGCTAGCAGAGGGAGAGGGGCAGACCCCAGGCCAGGTCATCTAATGCCTCCTCCTCCACAGATGGGCTGACCCTGGGGGCCCAGCACCTGGAGGCAGGCGGCTCCCTCACCCGGCATGTGACCCAGGAGTTTGTGAGCCGGACGCTGACCACCAGCGGAACCCTCAGCACCCAGGTGGACCAACAGTTCTTCCAAACCTGATCCCACCCTGCCCCACCCCCGCCATGTCCCACTAGGCGTCCTTCCAACTCCTCTCCCAGAGCCTCCTCAGCTACCCCATCCTTGCACCCCTGGGCGCCCAGCCCACCCACATGCACAAGAGCAGGGGCTAGGTGTCTCCTGGGAGGCATGAAGGGGGCAAAGACCCCCTCTCTGGGCCCAAACCTATTTGTAACCAAAGAGCTGGGAGCAGCACAAGGACCCAGCCTTTGTTCTGCACTTAATAAACAGTTTTGCTACTGCTAGGCCCTGCCCTGCCCATTCTTCTGGGGCCTGAGAGGTGCTCGCCTAGGGTAGGGGAGCGGTTCTGACATCCCCCATTCTCTGACACCCAAGCATACACCCACCTCTAGAGGCAGGCAGGTACCACGTTGGAGGCACAAGTTTATTGAGCACCCAGATACGGAAGGTGGCACCAAGCACAGAGCCATGGGACTGGCCTGCAGGCCCTGCACCTCGTGTGCTGTCCTGGGGCCTCCTCACAAGCGCAGCACCTTGGCTCCATCGGCCGCTTGAGAGAGGTAGAAGGTGGCAGTCCCGCCATAGTGCTCCTGTGAGAGGCGGGCTGGGGATGAGTGGCAGGGCCCCGGGAAACCGCCGCTCCTGCCCGCCCAGGCCCTGGTGCCCGCCCACCTGGATGTGCTGCATGGCGTGGGGAGCAGCAGAGGCCTCCAGCAGGGTCACCGTGCAGCCCCCGAAGCCCCCGCCCGTCATGCGGCTGCCATAAACCCCAGGCACAGCAAGTGCGGCCTCCACCAGCTGGTCCAGCTCCGGGCAGCTCACCTCATAGTCGTCTCTGCAGAGAGGATATCGAAGGGGTGGGCCGGGGGCCGGCCTGTGCCCGGCAGGAGCGGGGCGCCCAGAGGGCCTCACCTGAGTGAGCGGTGGCTCTCCACCATGAGGCGGCCAAAGGCTCTGTAGTCACCGCGTCTCAGGGCAGCCGCTGCCTGGGCCGTGCGCTGAATCTCCCCCACCACGTGCCGGGCCCGCCGGAAGCCCTCTTTGCTCACCAGTTCCCGGGCAGCTGGGGAGGAAAAAGGAGTCAGCAGCCGCCTTCTCCCTGCCCGGGACCGCGGCACCTGTGAAGGCCAGCAGGTGGTGATGGCAGTGGCCCTGGCTGGACAGTGAAGGGTGGGAGGCCACGCGGACGGGGCAGCCTGGCTCTCTCAGACATGGGTCTGAAGAGCCCCTTTATCACAGTGCCTCTTCCCCCAACTGTAAAATGGGACACCTTGGTCCTTCAGGGAGCAGTGAGGGTTGAAACACTCCACACTTCCCAAGGTGAGTGCTGCTCTCAAGAGGCCCCCACAGCAGGAGGAGAAGAAATTCTGCTGAGCCACATGGAGCCTCGAGGGCTGGGACTCCAGAAGAGGGGGCAGGAGCAGCCAGGGACCAGCAGGCCATCCCAGCTGGTGGAGCTGAGGCTGGAGGGGTACTTGGGTCAGTACCGGTACTGACTCAGTGTACTGCGCCCAGCCAAACCCGCAGGTTTAAGGGGGAGGCTTGTTATAGGTGGCATGGTGGGATAGAGGGGCAAGTAGATGCAAAGGACTAAGAAATGAATGAGCGGGCGCGGTGGCTCAAGGCCTGTAATCCCAGCACTTTGGGAGGCCGAGGCGGGCGGACTGCCTGAGGTCAGGAGCTCTAGACCAGCCTGGCCAACATGGCAAAACCCCGTCTCTAATAAAAATACAAAAATTAGCCGGGCATCGTGTCAGGCACCTGTAATCCCAGCTACTCAGGAGGCTGAGGCAGGAGAATTGCTTGAACCTGGGAGGCGGAGGGTGCGGTGAGTGGAGGTCATGCCACTGCACTCCAGCCTGGGTGACAGAGTGAGGCTCCCTCTCAAAAGAAAACAAAGAAAGAGCCGGGCGCGGTGGCTCAAGCCTGTAATCCCAGCACTTTGGGAGGCTGAGACGGGCGGATCACAAGGTCAGGAGATCGAGACCATCCTGGCTAACATGGTGAAACCCTGTCTCTACTAAAAAATACAAAAAACTAGCCGGGCGAGGTGGCAGCGCCTGTAGTCCCAGCTACTCCGGAGGCTGAGGCAGGAGAATGGCGGAAACCCGGAAGGCGGAGCTTGCAGTGAGGTGAGATCCGGCCATTGCACTCCAGTCTGGGCGACAGAGCGAGACTCCGCCTCAAAAAAAAAAAAAAAAGAAAAGAAAACAAAGAAAGAAATGAATGGAAATGAGGCAGTGGGCGGTGTTTTAGGCGGGAAGAAAACTGAGCATGTCTTGGAGGCTGAGGGAAGGCGCCAGGCAGCCAGGTAGGGGATGGAAGGAGAGAGATTGGGGCTTCTAGGGCAGGACTCTGGAGGAGACAGGGCAAGCTGCTCCCAGGCAGGAGACGTGGAAGAGGGGCAAGGGGAGGCTAGGGTGGGAAGGAGGGCCCAGCTTATTCCAGTGTGAAAACCTTGGCCAAGGTCATCTGCACAGAGCAGGCAGGGCAGGGCTGAGCGCTGCTCTGGAGAACGTGACACAGTTCAAGAAGGAAAAGGACCCGGAGGTCCCTCGGAGCTGTCTAGTGTCCCTGAGATAGGCACACCTACACTGCCAGGAAGGAACAACTCAGTGTAGACAGCATGGCTGGGCAGTCAAGAGCATGGGCCCTAGAGCTAATCTGTCCAGATAGGGTTCAGATCCCAGCACTGCCTCTCACTGTAGATTCCCCCATCAAAAATATGAGAATTATGGTTAACAGAATGTGCTTTATAGAGTTTGGGGGGGAATTAAATGAGATAATATTGATATGACCTTAAAACTGTCCAATAGACTATCTTCCTGGCCATGAGTAGCAGGAGCTTTAAGGATACTTGTATCTTTTTTATTTTGGAGACAGGGTCTCACTCTGTGGCCCAGGCTGGAGTGCAGTGGTGCAATCACAGCTCACTGCAGCCTCAACCTCCTGGGCTCAAGCGATCCTCCCACCCCAGCCTCCTTAGTAGCTAGGACTACAGGCACACACCACCACGCTTGGTTAATTTTTGTATTTTTTTAGAGATGGGGTTTCGCCATGTTGCCCAGGCTGGTCTCGAATTCCTGAGCTCAATCAATCTGCTCGCCTTGGCCTCCTAAAGTGCTGGGACTACAGGCACAGACGAGAGCCACCGCACCCAGCCTAGAACGCTTGTGTCTCTTGACTCTATAATCCTACTCCTAAGAATCCATTCCTAAGAAACTATTAAGAGAATGCAGATAGGGCAGGCGTGGTGACTCACGCCTGTGCCTGTAATCCCAGCACTTTGGAAGGCCGAGGCAGGCGGATCACTTGAGGTCAGGAGTCCAAAACCAACCTGGCCAATATAGTGAAACCCCATCTCTACTAAAAATACAAAA
>NW_012110918.1:11636527-11640873 GCF_000951035.1 Colobus angolensis palliatus
GGAGGCTGAGGCAGGAGAATGGCGTGAACCCAGGAGGTGGAGCTTGCAGTGAGCTGAGATCAGGCCACAGCACTCCAGCCTGGGTGACAGAGCAAGACTCCGTCTCAAAAAAAAAAAAAAAAAAAGACTCAGTTTCAAATAAAAAAAAAGAGAATGGAGATAAACCGGGTGCCTTTAGTCGCAGCTACCCAGGAGACTAGGTGAGATGAGTTGAGCCCAAGAGTTCAGGTCCAGCCTGGGCAGCATAGCAGAACCCATCTCTTTAAAAAATAAAAAAAGATGGCCAGGCGCAGTGGCTCATGCCTATAATCCCAGCACTTTGGGAGGCTGAGGCTGGCGGATCACGAGGTCAGGAGTTCAAGACGAGCCTGACCAACATGGTGAAACCTCGTCTCTATTAAAATTACAAAAATTAGCCGGGCATGGTGGCGCATGCCTCTAATATCAGCGACTCAGGAGGCTGAGGCAGGAGAATCACTTGAACCTGGGAGGCAGAGGTTGCAGTGAGCGAGATCGTGCCACTGCACTCCAGCCTGGGTGACAGAGCGAGACTCCATCTCAAATAAATAAATAAAAATAAAAACAAAAAATTATTTAAAAAGTTCATCACAGTGTGAGGTGTATCAGAAAATAGTGAAGTAAATGACAGGGCACCTGAATGCTGAAATATTGTGAAGCTTTAAAGAGCCACACTGAGGCCAGGCGCGGTGGCTCACACCTGTAATCCCAGCACATTGGGAGGCTGAGGCAGGCAGATCACGAGGTCAGGGTTCGAGACCAGCCTGGTCAACGTGAAACCCCATCTCTACTAAAAATATAAAACTTGGCTGAGCATGGTGGTGGGTGCCAGTAATCCCAGCTACTCAGGAAGCTGAGGCAGGAGAATCATTTGAACCCAGGAGGCGGAGGTTGCAGTGAGCTATCATGCCACTGCACTCCAGCCTGGGCAACAGAGCGAGACTCTCTCTCACAAAAAAAAAGAAAAACCCACACTGAGATGGGCCTTTCGTGGCATAAGATAGGGTTCTGAGATTACGTTAAGTTAAAAAAAAAAAAAAAAAAGGCTGGTGCGGTGGCTCACACCTGTAATCCCAGCACTTTCGGAGGCTGAGGCAGGAGGATCACCTGAGGTCAGGCATTTGAGACCAGCCTGGCCAATATGGTGAAACCCCAGTCTCTACTAAAAATACAAAAAATTTGCCAGGCATAGTGGTGGTGCCTGTAGTCCCAGCTACTCTGGAGGCTGAGGCAGGAGAATCGCTTGAACCTGGGAGGCAGAGGTTGCAGTGAGCTGAAACTGCACCACTGCACTCCAGCCTGGGTAACAAGACTGAAACTCTGTGTCCAAAACAAAAAACAAAACAAAACAAAAACATGGCAAGTGGGCTGGGCCCAGTGGCTCATGCCTATAATCCCAACACTTTGGGAGGCCAAGGCAGGAGGACCACCTGAGGCCAGAGCTCAAGATCAGCCCGGGCAACATTGCAAGACCCTGTCTTTACAAAAATAAAAATGAGCCGGGCATGGTGGCACACCTGTAATCTCAGCTACTTGGAAGGCTGGGCTGGGAGGATCCCTTGAGCCCAAGAGTTCAAGTTTGCAGTAAGCTATGATCACAGCACTACACTCCAGCTTGGGCAACAGAACGAGACCCTGCCTCTTAAAAAAAAGGGGGGCAGGGTGGGGGGCAAGTGATGATATATTACATATACTCAGCTTTGAAAACAGATGTGGAAAAATACTGAAAGGAAACATGTGAAAATGTCAAGAGTGGCTGTCTCTGGATAGTGGCCTTATAGCTTGTTATTTTCTACTTTGTACTTTTCTACATTTTCCACAATGGAAATATGATTTTTCTGATTAGATAAGACCATTTTAGGATTTCAAGCAGCCCTGCTGAGGTTGGAACCCTGGGTTTGTAGTGTTTGAAGGGACTGGGGAGAGCATGGCAGAAGGCCCTGGAGATCGGGATCCCAGGCAGGGTCAAGGCCACACTGAGGCGCCAGCAGGGAGCACAGCCGCCTCCAGGACAGAGCACCCCAGCAGTTCTCACCCTCTAGCTCTTCCAGCTGCACCTCCCGGAGGCTTTCCTTGCCCAGCGCCTGGGCCACTTCTTCACACTGGCGCCGCCTCACAGGGTACTCACTGGAGCCCAGGGAGTGGCGGACATTGGAGTTGGTGATGAGCACGGCCAGCTTGGGGTCTGAAAGTGGCACCAGGCTGGTCTCCAAGGACCTGGGGTGGAGTTACAATGGGGGAGATGACGAGGCCAAGCATGTACTTGCTGCGCCAGGCAGTGGGCACACTCCACCCAGGAGCACCTGAGTGCAGGGCGGGAGGGGACGAGGGGAGCGAGCCCAACCTGCAGTCAATGAGCAGCGCGTGGCCCTTCTGTCCCATGAGTGAGATGAACTGGTCCATGATGCCACAGGGCATCCCTGCGAAGCTGTGCTCAGCCTGCTGACACACCTGGGCGCAGGCAGCTATTGTGCCCGAGTCTGCAGTACAGGGTGAGGTGGGGAGGCTAGGGCTGGTGGGAGCAGCAGTGGCTCCAATGACACTCCAGAGAGATTCCCTGCCACCCCCTCCATAAGGCATAGTAGAAGCTGGGACCACCTGGAGACTTCAGGGAAGGAGGGCTGGGTCAGGGCTGGGGCCTAGCTGGTACCTGGACAGAGCTGCTGGAGGAAGGTGTACATGGCCACTTCCAAGGATGCTGAGCTGGACAGGCCACCCCCCAGGGGCACTGAGCTGACCACCACTGCACTGAAGCCAGGGAGGGGGGCAGCTGCAGGGGAAAGAACAGGTGATGGTAAGAGGGGCTGCCTGGGAGGATGGCACAGGAAGGGCATGTGTCCTGGCGGGAAGGGCAGCAACGGCCTAACAGCTGTTTCTAGGGCGTGTGTCTCAGTTGTCAGAAGCCACCAACCTGCTGGTCTAAGGGACCCACTGCCCTCCATTTTCCCACCCTCTGAGGTTGCTGGGACACTTCTAATTGTCCTCCTGGTTTAGGGCTCTGGAGGGAAAAAAGGCTAGGGTTTGAATCCTGGCTCCTCCAATCAGGCCATGGGAAACCCAGGGCAAGTTCCCGACCTTCTGGGGGCATCAGTTTCCTCATCTGTACAACGGGATGCTCCACTCTGCGAGTCTTCCCCAGTGTATCAGACAAATGAATGGGCTCTGTGGCTGTGAGGTGGCACTCCTAGTATCGGTGAGGACTTGGCTCAGGCCTGGGCCCCATACCTGGGTAGTACTGAATCACTCCCTTCACATAGTTGGCCCACCGAGGGGTCCCAGGCTCCAGCGAGCGCTGGGCTGTGGGCAGTGGAAACTGCAGCCGCTGGGGCTCATCGGCACCCTCAGAGGTGGTGAGGAGAGACACCAGCCCGTCCTTGCGGGGGCTGCCCACCACCACCGTCACCAGCTCCAGGGCCTGGCAGGACAGACAAGCAGTGGGTGAGGCTTCCGCCGGCTGATGGAGGAAGCCCCGCCAATGACACCGCCTCCAGCCGAGGTTCTGATGCCTCCGCAGTCATCAGGTTCTGAACTTCCAGGTTCAGCTTCGCAGGGAAGATCCTCAGGGCCAGCTGGCCTTGGGGGCTTGAGCCCTGCCCCCCGGGTCTTCAGGGGCGGGGCGGCTGCTGCTGGAGCACAGACCTGGACTCTGCCCTGAGCTGTGGGGCAAGGGGGAGAGCTAGCCCAAAGGGAAAACAGATCACCGGAGCTCCAAAGCCTTTACATTTTGGGGTGGCCCTGGACACCCTGTACCTGTGCACTCCCCAAGCTACAGATGGGGCGGAAAGCACCCCACAGTGAAAGCTGGGAGTCCTCACTCCCCAGTCGCAGCCCCGCCACGAACCTACTGTGACCTCCAGCAGTTCACTGGGCCTCTCTGGGCCTCAGTTTCCTCCACTGTGAATTGAACGGGCTGGGTCAGAAGGCTACGTTCGCCCAAGTCTGCGGTTGGGGCCCCACGGTGGCCAGAGGCGTGGAGTGTCCCCTTCTGCGTGGCACACAGGGCCTCATTTTAAGGGGAACATGCTCCCAGGTTGAAGGCGAGGAGCCGCAGCCCACAGAGGGCGGGCTTGAGCGAAGAGGCGGCCGCGCACCCTCTCCCGGCCACTTCCTCGCTTCCTCCCTTCCAACGTGGGGAACAGCCCGTCCCGGGGACTCTTCCGTGCGCCGTTGCTCCAGGCGCAGCTGCCCGCCCCACATCTCCCGCGGGAAGAACTCGCCCCCAGCGCCCCCGAGGCCCGCCCTCCTCGGCGGTTCTCTAAATTCCTCTTTTGAGTGCCCTCCCTTCCGGTGGAGAGGTGGAGGTTGGCCCGTAGTTACACACTCAGTCA
>NW_012110918.1:11641228-11644450 GCF_000951035.1 Colobus angolensis palliatus
CCGGACGCCCCGCCCCCAGACCGCAGCCGGTTCCGCCCCCACCCGCAACTCCCGTTGGAATCCAGCTGCTGGGTGGTGGGTGGCAGGGGCTGATGGCGCCGGGTGGGATACAGCGCCCCCGATGGTGTCCTTCTCTCTGGACTTCGGGAAAAACCAATGGGCACTCACTAGAGTGAGAATAGCCCTGAGTGGCACTTGGCATGACCGGGATTTCTGAGCTGCCCTTCCCTGGCATTGGTGACTTTCTATGTGCCTCACCACCCACAACCACCCACACAGCCAGAGCAATGGAGCTGGCACCCGGTTGACCTGGGATTCCCAAAGGGATCGCCTAGGTCCCCAGGGCCAGCAGCTGTGAGAGGTCATCGGCCTCTGGTCACCGGTTTCCAAGAGGGTGACCTGACACTCACTATAAGTAGAGATAAAGATAGACAAGTTTGGGCCGGGCGCAGTGACTCACGCCTGTAATCCCGGCATTTTGGGAGGCCGAGGCGGGCGGATCACCTGAGGTCGGGAGTTCGAGACCAGCCTGACCAACAGGGAGAAACCCCATCTCTACTAAAAAATACAAAATTAGCTGGGCATGGTGGCTCATGCCTGTAGTCCCAGCTACTCAGGAGGCTGAGGCAGGAGAATCGCTTGAACCTGGGAGGCAGAGGTTTCGGTGAGCTGAGATCACTCCACTGCACTCCGGCCTGGGCAACAAGAGCGAAATTCCGTCTAACAACAACAACAAAAAAAGACAAGTTTGGTGGTGACCAGAGAGTCAATTTTACAAGCTCCTTTTCTAGGTAACACACAACAGCTCCTAGCAGTGGAGAACTGGACTAGGGTGGCAGTGGCTAGCAGTGGGCCCAGCCCCTCCCTTAAGGACCTGCCACAGCTGTCCAGGTAGGTTGTGCTCTTGGCCCCAGCAGGCACTTCTTCAACCCAGAAGCCCTTGTCTCAGAGGCGTCGCCTTGTTCCCAGAGTCAAGCACTCTTCTCTTGCTAGCCTGCATCCTAAACCTGCAGGCTGACCTCAACTGCTGCCTTGATGCCTGTCCACAGCTGCCCACCCTACATGGAACCTTGAAACTGAAAGACTGAAATGTAAGCAGCTTGCTTGGGGTTAGGGTGGCAGTTGTGTGGGGAGTTATGGCCAGGGATGTAGCTTGGGGCCTGCTCAGGGGTGTGCCCAAAGAGTGGGAAACTGCATTTCAAGGGCAATTCTGAAAACTTTTAGAAGAAAACATAGGGGTACAGCTTTGTGACATTGGTTAGGCAATGTTTTTGTTTGTTTGTTTTTTGTTTTTGAGACGGAGTTTCACTCTTGTTGCCCAAGCTACAGTGCAATGGCGCGATCTCAGCTTACTGCGACCTCTGCCTCCCAGGTTCAAGCAATTCTCCTGCCTCAGCCTCCCAAGCAGCTGGGATTACAGGCACGTGCCACCAAACCCGGCTAATTTTTTGTATTTTTAGTAGAGACTGGGGTTTCACCATGTTAGCCAGGCTGGTCTCAAACTCCTTACCTCAGGTGATCCGCCCACATCGGCCTCCCAAAGTGCTGCAATCATAGGCGTGAGCCACTGTGCCCAGTCATGTTTTTTTATTTTTATTTATTTACATATTTATTTATTTATTTGAGACAGAATCTTGCTCTGTTGCCCAGGCTGGAGTGCAGTGAGCCATCTTGGTTCACTGCATCTCCGCCTCCCAGGTTCAAGCGAATCTCCTGCCTCAGTTTCCCCAGTAACTGGGATTACAGACACCCTCCACCGTGCCTGGATAAGTTTCGTAAAGGCAGGATTTCACCATATTGGCCAGGCTGCTCTTAAACCCCTGACTCAAGTGATTTGCCTGCCTCGGCCTCCCAAAGTGCTGGGATACAGGCATGAGCCACCGCGGCCGGCCAGGCAATGGTTTTTTAGATATGACGTCAAAAGCACAAGTGACCACAGAAAAATAAATTGTACTTCATCAAGTGAAATACTTTTCTGCAACAAAGAACTTCATGCGCGTCCCTGTGAAGAGACCACCAAACAGGCTTTGTGTGAGCAACAAGGCTGTTTATTTCACCTGGGTGCAGGTGGGCTGAGTCCGAAAAGAGAGTCAGCAAAGGGCGGTGGGATTATCATTAATTCTTATAGGTTTTGGGATAGGCAGTGGAGTTAGGAGCAATGTTTTGCGTGCAGGGGGTGGATCTCACAAAGTGCATTCTCAAGGGTAGGGAGAATTACAAAGAACCTTCTTAAGGGTGGGGGAGATTACAAAGTACATTGATCAGTTAGGGTGGGGCAGAAACATCACAATGGTGAAATGTCATCAGTTAAGGCTATTTTCACTTCTTTTGTGGATATTCAGTTGCTTCAGGCCATCTGGATGTATACGTTCAGGTCACAGGGGATATGATGGTTTAGCTTGGGCTCAGAGGCCTAACAAGAACACCATCAAGAAAGTGAAAAGACAACTCACAGAATGGAAGAAAATACTTGCAAATCGTGTGTATCTAAGGGGCTTGGAGTTTGAGACCAACTTGGGCAACGTGGGAAGACCTCACTGCTACAAAAAAAAAAAAAAAAAAATTAGCCAGGTTGGGTGGCACACACCTGTGGTCCCAGCTACTCAGAAGGTGAGACCGTGTGTCAAAGAAAACAAACAAACAAAAAAAAGCGAAAGATTTCAAGAGACATTTTTTCCAAATAATATAAATACAAATGGCCAATAAGCACATGAAAAGATGCTCGCAGGTCAGATGTGGTGGTTCACGCCTGTGATCCCAGACTTCGGGAGACCGAGGTGGGCGGATCACTTGAGGGCAGGAGTTTAAGACTAGACCAGCCCGGCCAACATGGTGAAATCCCGTCTCACTAAAAACACAAAAATTAGCCAGGCATGGTGGTGCTCATGTGTAATGCCAGCTACTCAGGAGCTGAGACACAAGAATCACTTGAACCCGGGGGGTAGAGTTTGCAATGAACCAAGATCTCATCACTGCATTCCAGCCTAGGTGACAGAGCAAGACTTGGTCTCGGAAAAAAAACAAAAAAGTGATGGACCTATACAATAGAAATACTAATCCATAAAAAGAAATTAAGTACTGATACATGTAACAACATGGATGAAGCCTTCAAGAAAAAAATTAGCCAGGCATGGTAGCGGGTGCCTGTAGTTGCAGCTACTCAGGAGGCTGAGGCAGGAGAATCGCTTGAACCCGGGAGGTGGAGCTTGCAGTGAGCTGAGA
>NW_012110918.1:11646147-11647484 GCF_000951035.1 Colobus angolensis palliatus
CCCGGGAGGCGGAGCTTGCAGTGAGCTGAGATCCGGCTACTGCACTCCAGCCCAGGCGACAGAGCAAGACTCCGTCTCAAAAAAAAAAAAAATCAAAAATTAGTCAGGCTTGGTGGTGTGTGCCTGTGGTCCCAGCTACTTGGGAGGCTGAGGCAGGAGGATCACCTGTGCCCAGATGTCCAAGGTGCAGTGAGCCGAGATCACGCCACTGCACTCCAGCCCAAGCAATTCCAGATTTCATCGGATGACCTGCTCCTTTTCAGCACACTTCAGTAAAGCATTTTTTGGCACTGCCAACAACAAATAAATACCATGAGTGGCCCTTGGGCTGGTTGAAATGGAATGAAACTCACAAACCATACCTCCCTACAAGGGCCCATTCTATCAGGGCAGAGGTGAGCGAAGCAGCCTCTTCTCCATGCCTTTTACTCACCTCACCTCTGACATCTAACAGTGTTAAACCCTAATCTCCACTCTTACTATAATATGATCTCAGGTAAATGATTATGACCTTTCCAGGCCTCAGTTTGTTATGTGTAAAATGGGGCTGGACATTGCTCCCAGATATGCTGTTGTAAAAGGAACTGAGGGCCGGGAGCGGTGGCTTACGTCTGTAATCCCAGCACTTTGGGAGGCTGAGGCGGGCGGATCACGAGGTTGGGAGATCAAGACCATCCTGGCTAACAAGGTGAAACCCCGTCTCTACTAAAAATACAAAAAATTAACTGGATGTGGTGGAGGGGGCCTGTAGTCTCAGCTACTTGGGAGGCTGAGGCAGGAGAATCACATGAACCCAGGAGGCAGAGCTTGCAGTGAGCCGAGATTGTGCCACTGCACTCCAACCCCAGCAACAGAGCGAGACTCTGTCTCAAAAAGAAAAAAAAGGAACTGAATGAGATCATCTTCATAAAGTGCCCAGCCCAGCAGCTGGCACTTGGTATGCACAGAATAAATGTTTGCTATTCTTATCAGTTGTCTATTAATTCAACAGGCATTATGGTACTCTCCTGTATGCAATTGGCCAGAAAGATAAATGCCTCAGGCTCTCACAGTCTGATTGGGAGGCAGACAGTCACAAATCTGACCCCCTCTGTCTGTGATAAATCCTCTGAGTAGAGCTTTCTGAATAAGAGAAGAGAGAGCAGGGATTCTGACCAGTTAGAAGTCCACACCCTTATCTTTATTTCCATTGATTCATTTTAATTGACATAACTTTTTTTTTTTGAGATGGAGTCTCGCTCTGTTGCCAGGCTGGAGTGCAGTGGCACAATCTCGGCTCACTGCAACCTCTGCCTCCTGGTTCAAGCAATTCTCCTGCCTCAGCCTCCCAAGTAGCT
>NW_012110918.1:11649349-11649841 GCF_000951035.1 Colobus angolensis palliatus
AATCACTTGAACCCGGGAGGCAGAGGCTGCAGTGAGCCGAGATGGCACCACTGCACTCCAGCCTGAGCTGCAGAGTGAAATTTCGTCTCAAAAAAGGAAAAAAAAACTTTGGCGTAAGGGGAAGCATGTCCGTTTGTTCAAGATGGACTCTGAAACATTGATTGTATTTGGGAAATGTGTTTACTGTTTTTTAAAAATCCCATCTAGCGTGTTACTGAAATTTGTTCAGACTGAAGTCTCCTTTGACCTTTGACCTTCCCCCCATTTCCTGGCCAGATGTCTCAGGATTAGCGGGGAGGTGGCACTGTGATGGAAACGCTTCACCCTGAGGTTTGTCCTGTGCTCTGCTGGCTGAGAAACTTGCTTGTATCTTGCTGATTATCAGGTAGGGCTGAGGCGTCTGGATAGAATTCTGGGTTATATCCACCACAGGGACACACTAGCCAGTGGTGGGAATGCCATGCATGCCAGCCAGGTGTCTGCTGACCTAGA
>NW_012110918.1:11650310-11653074 GCF_000951035.1 Colobus angolensis palliatus
CAGGCTGGCGTGCAGTGTCACCTTCACAGCTCACTGAAACCTTCAACTCCTGAGCTGAAGCAATCCTCCCACCTCAGCCTCCCAAGTTGCTGAGGTTACACGAGTAAGCCACTGCACCTGGCTCTAACAATGTTTGTCCAGGCCGTGGCAAGACCTGGCCTACCACTGAGGACAGGCACTCCAAAATGCCTCTTCTCCATGAGAGTCAGCGTCTGTCTGCCACACAAAAACCAAATCCTTGTGCCCTCCTTGCTCAACTTGACCTTTGTTTATGTTTCACAGAACTATACACTTGACGCAGCCCTGGCTTCTGCGTTGCAGTCACAGCCTGATTCCCTGATGAACTTAGGTCCACGGCTCCCAGTGTTTTCAGAGACTGACATCTTGCTCCCAGCAGATGCCTCACCATCTCACCCGTTCTGGGAGATTCTTTTTATTGTTTCCTCTAGAGGGTTAACCTATTTCCTGATCTGGGCTCCCTTTGCCCTTCTATAATATTCATAACAGTGTCTGGACTATTGATAATAATATTGAGCCCATGGTAAGCCCAGATCGCAGGGTTGTTATCTCACCAGGATGCACCTGCGGGGCAGCACTGCTTGTTTACTACCAGCTTCTTTTTTTTTTTGAGACGGAGTCTTGCTCTATCTCCCAGGCTGGAGTGCAGTGGTGCGATCTCAGCTCACTACAAGCTCCGCCTCCCGGGTTCACACCATTCTCCTGCCTCAGCCTCCCAAGTAGCTGGGACTACAGGCACCCGCCACCATTCCTGGTTAATTTTTTGTATTTTTAGCAGAGACAGGGTTTCACCGCGTTAGCCAGGATGGTCTCGATCTCCTGACCTTGTGATCTGCCCGTCTCGGCCTCCCAAAGTGCTGGGATTACAGGCGTGAGCCACTGCGCCCGGCCGTTGTTTTTTTTTGTGTTTTTGTTTTTTTTTTGAGATGGAGTCTCATTCTGTTGCCCAGGCTAGAGTGCAGTGGCATGATCTCAGCTCACTTCAACCTCCACCTCCCAGGTTCAAGCAATTCTCCTCTCTCAGCCTCCCGAGTAGCTGGGATTACAGGCATGCACCACCACACCTGGCTAATTTTTGAGTTTTTAGTAGAGATGGGGTTTTGCCATGCTAGCCAGCCGGGTTTGAACTCCCAGCCTCAAGGGATCCACCCACCTCAGCCTCCCAAAGTGTTGGGATTACAGGCATGCGCCGCTTTGCCCGGCCCCTGAGCCCATTTTCTCAGCCTGTTTCCTGTACTGCTGCAGCCCCGCTCTACTGGCCTCTGCTTGCGAAAGTGTCAAGAGTTAAAGCTCAGCCTCTTGGTGACAGACAGGAGGGGCAGCTGCTCTCTCAGACTCAGTTCCTACACGAAACACTCTCGGTTTGGAAACCAGGCCAGTAACCAAAGGTTTTGGGAATCAGACTGATTCTTTGCCACCAATACTGGAAGCAGATCCAGCCAGCTGTGCTTGGGGGCTGCTGGGGCCATTTGGTTTGGTCAGCAGTCACTCCTGGAACTTCTGCTGTGTGCCAGGCATGATTCCAGAGGCAGACACACTCATTCCCTGCCTTCGGAGCACCGGAGCTGCTCGTCCCCCTCCGGTCTCAGATGCCCCTGCTCAGATAACCCAGCTGCAGGTCTTGTCTCTGTTTGCTGCCCCAACTCTGTCCCTGAAGTTCCGCCCTCTAGGTTGACAACCACCCTGCTGCTGGCCAAGGAGCAGGTCCAGACCTACAAGGTGCAGCTGACAGCTTATGGCCGAGGCTGTCTCCTCTTGTGCCTCACACTGGCTGGAAAGCTGCTGGCTGGCACTGCAGCTGCCCACGCCTCAGGCCGCTGGCAGTGGGCAGGTGGATTGAGACTAGCTGCAGGTGCAGAACTGGGGAGGGAGAGCCCTGTGAGCCGTGATGCCTGGGCTGTGGACCCAAGCCCCTCCTGACCCCTCTGCTTGGCCCCCTGGCTCAGTGCCTGGCAGAGAGGAGCTTATGGAGGGAAAGTGTGGCCAACGGAGGAAGTGATATGTGAATAGGGATTTAACGAAGCCCAGGTTCCACCTCCATGGGGACAGGCACAATCCCTCACACAACCTTCAGCAAAGGCCCCCTGCCCTAAGCCTGCAGCCCATCTCCCTCTCCTTCCCCGGAGCCCTCTTGTCCCTGGTACTGGTGATGTCTGAGATGAACCTCTCCCTTTCTGCCCACCCTCCATCCCACTGTGTGTATCCCCAGAACTGCAGCTTCCTGATGAGAGCTAGCAACTGCCAGCGAGAAGGCCCCAGACCCCGGCTGCCTCACCATGTCCCTCACTCTGCACCCTTTTCCAGATGACACATGGCCTTACTGCTCCACCAGGAGCTACAGCCTCACTGAAGCCCCCACTTCTTGCTTTCCCAGTAGGGGGTGACTGTAGGACCTCTTAGTTTTCTCCATGGGGAGGGGTCATGAAGTAGGAGGCAGGCTGGGCTCGAGTGGAGAGACTTCTGCTTGGGAGACAGCTAAGAAGCGCTGCTCCCAGGTGTGCGTGATCTGCAAGACTGGCCCCTGCTGGCCACTTGGCATAGTGCTCAGATGAAGACACTAGGACATGCTGGGGCGCATCCCAGAGAAATCCTGTGACTCTTTGCTTGGAGGGAGAGTGTCTGGTGGGATCACTGATAGCCAGGGGCTACTGGGCCATCAGCAGGACCACAGGGAGCAGGAGTACCCTGCCCCTTCTCACTCCACAGCCCCTTCTCACTCCACAGCCCCTTCTCACACCACAGCCCC